>NC_135535.1:131282390-131633512 GCF_045843805.1 Urocitellus parryii | reverse complement strand
GTGGCTCCTCTAAGACAGCATTAATAATTACTGAAGAGCTAAAGGTAATAATATCTGTTTTTAAGAAAAATAATTAGCATAGTATGGTAATTAGACAAATTAATCCATATTGAGCTGAAGCTTACATAACTGCTAAGAATGGGCCAAATTTGAATACTTGCAAACTATATTTTTTTCTGTCAATCACATGCAAGTAATAATTTTTTCTCCTCTCCTAACATTGATGATCTGCTTTCTTTGAGGAGGGTCAAGATGCATTGAATAATACAAAGTTGGCTTGGTGTAATCAAACTTAATGTCATTCTGAAGAAGTCACTGCTCACTCAGCTTTTCTGTCCTGACTGAAGACTTTGTTACCACTCCTATCTTTTAAACACACAGCATCCCTTTCTTCCTCCTTATCCAGGCTGTCACCAAATCCTTTTACATCTTGCCCAACAGTCTCTTAACCCTATGTCTTCTTTGGTCTCTTTTGCCAAAGCCTGTATTCTGATTAGGCATTCTCTTAATGTTCTCTTTTGTTTCTTTTAAACTTCTTGATTCTCCTTTTCCTGATTGCCACCTCACTGCTAACATTGTCTGTGTTTGCTAGAATTTACACTAAAACTTTTCTTAAATTTTTTCCTTATAAATGAAGTTTAAAATGTCTAGCTAATGTCCTCCCAGGAGGCAGGAATATAGGTATACACTTGGCCTATCATGTTTTATCTTCTTATTAATACACCCAAGAATGCTGTTTATGTATTTCAAAAAGGTGAATTAGAATCTAAAATATACAGTATTACTTTTACTTATATTCAGTGATTCTCTACTATATGCCAATCACTTTATATACATAATGTTATTTTTCCACAGCAACTGTTCATGGAAAAACCCTTAGTCCACATTTCAACTTAAGGAGCTGCCTGCAGATCACTTAAGTTACTTGCATTCACTTTTATATCATGTTGCCTCCCATTAATTGCTAATCATGTTTTATTTCTATAGTTCTCACTTCTTTCACCTCTTTATATAGCACTAAACCTCTTTGTACAGGATTCAGTGTTTCTCCAAGATTTCCTAAGGAAAATGAGCTGACCAAGAATATGTTCTTAGCTCAACAATGATTTTTTAGACCCTCTGCAGCAAAGCTCTAGGCTTAGATTAAGAGAAGTTATAGTTGTTTTACTTCTCAGCTAGACATTAGAAGTGGATTTTTCCCCCTATCTCTGCTAGGTCACATGAATTGTTCCCTTAAGTGCCAAGACAGGGAGTAAAATGTAAAATAGAAATTTCTGAAAGGAGGCTGTGAAAAATTTGCGATGTTTGAAAAGGCAGATCCAGAGAGTGCCCCAGACAAGAAGGGAGTAGGTTCCCCTAAAATAGAGGAGGTTTAAGAATGGCAAAGTCTTAGCAATTCTGAGAATCCTTACTTCTCCAGATCTCCAAAAATTACTCCTTTTTTTTGATTCATCTTCATATGGATTTAAGCATTTATTGAGCCCAGAATATGATTTAGTTTTCAGTTAATCCTTACAGCAATTACATGAGTTTGGTGCTGTTATTTTATGTTTAGTGTATGTAATAAATAAGTCCTTCAGAGGTTACATGATTTGCTTAAGATTACTTATTAGCAGTATGTAAAGAGGGAGAATTTGTCTCTGACCAAATGTTGGACTCTTTACTATTATTCACATCGATTTTTTTTCCTGAAGGTTTCTATATATCTACTATGTACCACTGAGGATAAGAGTATGAATTATAAGTAATTTCTGACCAAGAAAGTGAGTGGACAAGAGAAATAAAATGACGATGTACATTATGGAGAAATAAGCTCAGTGATCTAACTCTACTGTATAATTATAAAAGGTTATATTTTTTTGTCTTGTACCCTGTCCCCTAACTCCGATGGACTATTTTCTCTAAAAAAGTATCTGGGGATAATTTACTTCCCAACACACAATGTGAAGTGGCAAAGCTAGATGTAGAGACAGATAAAATTATATTAAATAATGTTTATTTTAAAAACAGTGAATTAGGATTGTAAAGAAATTCTTAATATATTAAACCTCAAAAAGCCATTTCGAAAATAACCTGCTTTGAATTCTTTTTTATATAAAATAAGTAAATAAGCTCTCTAAGGCATGAATGCCTGTTTTTGTGTGTCTGTGGACTGAGAAACACTGTTTACCACAGGAGCCATGACTGGAAGTGGGGAGGAGGTAGAAGATTAGTGTTGTGTGTATGCATCTCTGAATTTTATTATTTCACAACATGTATCAGTCTTTTTGTAATATGGAAGTCATCAAAAAGGAGAAGAATGAGAATTATTTTATCATAGTGTTATCAGATTGTAAGACTGTGGTTTAAGAATCAAATATTGAGTAATAAAAAATGACAAGACTTGGCATTCATTTATAGGGACAATTTAGACTACCATTGGGATTATTTTTAGAAAAATTAGAAAATGGGAACTATTATCTATACCTATCTCTTTATTGTTCCTTAAGGAGAATCTAGACATGAGAGGGAGGACATAATGTTTTTCAAGTATATATTATTTATTATTAGGCCTTGTGTCCAAAACTTTACTAAATGATCTCATGCATTCAACACTATCAAACCCTTCTAAAGTAGGCATTACTGTCTCCATTTTACAATATGACAAGATCAGAGATGCCCATGTCTTGCTCAAGGTGGTACAATCAGTGGCAGAGCTAGGAGTCAAATCTAACCCTCTGAAACATTAAGGTTCATGTTTTCTCTTTGTGCCACTGTGGATGGAGTTTCACTATATACATTTATTAAATTAAAACATTGAAATTATAAAGTTTTTGAAGAAGATTATAAAAACATAACATTTTCTTATAGAGGTGTATACTCACAGTCCATGTACCTTCTCTACACAGTGGGGAACCTCAAATACAGGTGAAATACAGGCTGATATTGCCACTTGAAATGAGGCTTTGTTTCCTATTAGAAAAAGGTGTAGGGACCAGGTGACCAGGTGACTTCAACTTTACTAATTAAGGAATTTATGTCAGGGCATGATTTAGGTCTTTAGACCAAAGGAGAACTATAATAACAATCAATATTTATTAGCTATTCCCTATGAGCCCAATATATTAATTATGTTCAGTCCTTATCAAAATTTGGCAGGAAAGGTGTTATCAACCCCTATTTGTGAAAGAGAAAACGGAGGTTCTGAGAATGAATCATGGTAAAAGTGGTAGATCCAATACTACATCATGAGCAGATATGACTTTAGAATCTGCCCTATATGATTGTAAAGCAAAAACAAAAAGAGTGAACTTTTCCTTCCTTTTAAAATTTCTTTTCTGATCAAGTTTACCAGATCAACTGAAGGGGTATGTATATATCATTTAGAAAATATGTACATTCAAAGGGCCAACAGGTATGGTGGCACATGCCTATAATCCCAGCGATTTGGGAGGCTGATGCAGGAGGATCCCAAGTTCAAAGCCAGCAACTTGGTGAGACCCTGTCTATAAATAAAATATAAAAAGGGTTGGGGGTGTGCTCAGTGTTTAAGCATCCTAGAAGTTAATCCCTGGTACCAATAAATAAATAAATAGTTGTCCAACCAATTGTAATGGGCCTTTATTCCAAGCTGTCAGATTACTAAAAGGATAGGAAAATTTGATTTAGGAGACAGTAGTGCAGAAGAGGGTTATGATTCTGGCTTAGCCAAAACAACAGCAAAAGTTCATTTTCAAAGTATTTCTCACCCCGTAGAAGGTTTTCATCAACTCGAAATATTTTTCCTTAAGCAATCTTAGTTTCATTCTAGTGATATTGAGAGTTTTCATATTTTTGTCTGCAGCATTTCCATTAACAGAGACAATCCATTTTCAGAATGACTTTCCAAAGAGAAAATACCCCTTTCAAAAGTTAAGTGAATTTTTCTACTTCATTGCAAACTGAATTCTCAATTATGGGATTGTAAACCCTGCTCACCTCTAATAATATCCTGTTCTTCCAAGACATAGTGCTTCAATCAAATATCTATTAGAGGCTACAACTCTATAGCATATCTAGCTAGATGCAGACAGGACATCAGGGCATGATCCATAGCTTTTGTCAGTAATGAGTGGATATTTAGTTTAGTATCTGTTATCTCTCAGAAGGCATGAATGTTTCCTGTGTTGTTCTCTGCTGCCTTCCTGGTCTTCAAAACAGTGCCTGGCACTTGCCAGACACTCAATAAATGTTTGCCAAATAAATGAATAAGGCCACACACCCAGACAGGGCAGAGTGCAGGAGACAAATGGAGGGAATATTGGAAAGAACAAATGGGTGAGGTCTGGATAAACAGGAGGGATGGTGGTAATAGGAGGAGGAAAGATGACCGGAAGAACTCTGATCTGGACATTGCTCTGCAGTTAGATGCTAAACATGTAGCCTCTCACTGCAGTTAGATGCTAAACAGCTTGTGGTTTACTTTGGAAACTAAAATGATCATTTTGTGCTTTCTTTGGTAATGACAGAAAATACAAAAAAGAGACAAAGTCCAATATATGTTTAATATACATTTGGAAAATAACCTGGGGCCTGGGGAGTGACATATTTCACTTTCAAACCCTGGAAAAACCACCACACTACTTTTGTCTAAATTGACTAGTTGGGTACCGGGGTGCATATACATACAATTTTTTTTTCTGTTTCTTCCAAACAGCTCAGGAGGCGGAGGCAGGAAGATAACAAGTTCAAAGCTGACCAATTAATGGAGACCCTGTCTCAAACTTTTAAAAAACTTAAAATGGGCTGGGGATGTGGCTTATTAGTTAAGCATCCCTAGGTTCAATTCCTGGTACCAAAAATAAATAAATAAATACACAAATACATAAATAAATTGATCGACTGACAGTGAGCCCATCTTAAAATGACTATTCTGAGAAGTTAGCTGTTCCTAATATAATGAGAGTGTGAATCTTCTCATGGCGGGGCGGGGGGGCAATTACCTATTTGGGTTTGTTGCATTATTTCTTCACTCATGTTGCTTTGCAAGGAGTGAAGAAATCATGACAGATGTTGCATGTGTCAAGACTGACACAGTCCTGTGTGTCTAGGGTGCATTAATGATGCAGAAGTCTGGGTTATTCATCTGTGGTTTTTAGTCTTTCTCAACATCTCTGTACCTCACAATTACATTGCTAACATCTTGATAACAATTTTGCCATCTACTTTTGCTTCTATCTTTAATGAATTTTGGTAGCAAAAGGGTTATCATGTGCTAAAATTTATTTTCATAAGTTTAAGTCATTTCAGTGTCTATTCATGAAATTCCCTTCCTACTTCATCTGCTGCCTTTGGTATGACTTATGCTTCTTTCTCCATATTAGCCTGTATGGGAAGAAAACAGAAAAAAAATGTAGCTAATATTGATCTTGTTTGAGATCTTGAACACAACACTTTTCAGGAGCACATAACCCCTATCTTTTCAATGGTACGATTGAGCATATGAGATGATAGGCACAAACACTTCCTTTTATCATATCATATCATATCATATCATATCATATCATAATATATCATATTCTTTTTATCATATTCACTCTAGCCACAAATGTGAGACAGAAATATAAATTGGAACATAATTTTATAAGAAAAACTATACCCCTTTTACAGGATTAATTCTACCTCTTTATGATATTTATGACTGGGTATTTATTGTCTATATATGAATTCTTTGGTCTTAAATGTTGTCTCCTATGAGCCATAGTCTAGGTGTTGCCCATAAGGTCCTCCAAAGAGTAATTTTCTTTTCTTTTTTTTGAAAGAGAGAGAGAGAGAGAGAGAGAGAGAGAGAGAGAGAGAGAGAATTTTAATATTTATTTTTTAGTTTTCCGAGGACACAACATCTTTGTTTGTATGTGGTGCTGAGGATCTAACCCGGGCCGCACGCATGCCAGGCGAGGGTGCTACCGCCTGAGCCACACCCCCAGCCCAAAGAGTAATTTTCAATTTAAAAACTTTCAATTAAAAACATTTCAATTAAAATCCCAGGTGTAGTGGCACAGTCCTGTAATCCCAGCTGCTCAGAAGGCTGAGGCAGGAGGACTGCAAGGCCCTAAGCAACTTATTGAGACTCTGTCTCAACATAAAATAGAATAAATAAATAAAAAGGGCTGAAGATGTGGTTCAGTGGCTAAGTGCCCCTAGGTTTAATCCCTGGTTCCAAAAAAAAGATTAATTTCATAATTGTCATTTGGCTTATGCATCATACATACACTGCTCTGTAAATGACCCAATAACTAGAACATTCCAAGCTAGTGGAAGTGACCAGAGGCACAGATGGGATTCTGACCCACTGAGAAAGGACTATGTCTTTTTAATAATGATAAAGTTTTTTCCACAAATCAAAGTTCTACAAGCATGCTGTTTTGGCAGTCTTTCAAAGAAGACAATGTTTCTCCCTAATGAAGAGAAAAAGTAAACATCACTCAATAGAGATTGTGAAGATACTTAACAGTTTCTTTAACATGTGCAAGATTATTCTTTTCTTGCTACATAATAGTAGGTAAAAACAAAATTATTAAAAATAATTATTAACTATAAAATAACCCATATTTGTTAAACATAAATTATCACCTTTTGCATCTCCCAGAGAGTAATAATTTGATGGATATCTGACTCAAGAAAAATTTTATTTGGAAGGAAGAGTAGATATTGTAAGAGAAATATAAAGCAAACTAGATTAAAAAAAAAACAGTTATTATTAAGCTAGCTGCTTTTTCAGAGAGGATGCTTGTAAAGCACTACATTACTAATGGCATAAATTTTTTTCTGTTTCTTCCTTTTCCCTGGAGTGGATTATTCCAAATTATTTCATTTTAAAATTGCAAATTCACCTTGGGCCACTTTCCTCCTCAGAGCCTAACCACCTCCAACTGGTTTTGCTGTCTTTGAATTCTACTTGGTGAACAATTCTCTGCATTCCCAGTGCAGACTTCATCATTGTTATTTCTACAGCAATGAGAGCTTACTCAAAGGGCTTTCTCTAAGCCTCTGCCTTTCCCTACTCCCATCAATGCTACATAATTATATCCAGATTAATTTCCCTACAACACAGTCTTCTTTGTTATTAATTTTCTAATACATCTTTTAAAATAATTTTATTGAAGTATATTCTGTATGCTGTAAATTCACCTGCTTGAAGTATATAATTCATTGATTTTTAGTAATTTACAGAGTTGCTTAATCATCACCAATTCCAGTTTTAGAACATTCCACCATTTAAAAGATTTCTCATGAATATTTTTATCTTGTCCTTGCTCTTTCCCACAGCCTTTGGCAAAACTAATCTGCATGCTGCTTCCATATATTTACCTTTTCTGTACATTTTCTCTCTAAGTAGAATCATACAATATACAGTCATTTCAATCTGTTCTCTTTCATTATAATATTTTGGGATTTATTCTTTTAGAATTCATCAGTAGTTTATAGTTTTCCATTCTATGGATATACCACATTTTGATTGTCCATCCAAGAGTTGATAGATATTTGAGTTGGTCTCAGTTTAGGTCTATTATGAATCATTGAGCTATGAAAATAATATTTATAAGGCTTTTTGTAGACACATGATTTACTTTTCTTGGATGCATAGCTAGAAGTGGAATTGCAGTAATACATTTTAACTTTAAATTTAACCATTTGAAACACAACTGGACTGTTCTCCAAATTGGCTGCCCCTTATACTTACACTTATACCAGCAATGTACAAGTTTCACCTCTGTACATCCTTATTCCATATGTTACCACTGATCTATCTTTTCTTTCTTTTCTTTCTTTCTTTCTTTCTTTCTTTCTTTCTTTCTTTCTTTCTTTCTTACTTTCTTTCCTTCTTTCTTTCTTTCTTTCTTTCTTTCTTTCTTTCTTTCTTTCTTTCTTTCTTCCTCCCTCTTTCTTTCTTTCTTTCTTTCTTTCTTTCTTTCTTTCTTTCTTTCTTTCTTTCTTTCCTTCTTTCCTTCTTTCCTTCTCTCTCTCTCCCTCTCTCCCTCTCTTCCTTCCTTCCTTCCTTCCTTTCCCAGGGATTGAACCCAGGGACTTCTAACCACTGAGCCACATCCCCAGTCCTTTTTATTTTGAGACGGGATCTCCTTGCTGAGTTGCTTGGGGGCCTTATTATGTTGCTGAGCCTGGCTTTGAGCTTGTGATCCTCCTTCCTCAGCCACTCAAGCTACTCAGAGCCACTAACTTTTGATTACTATTCTAGTATGAATTTGTATCTCATTGTGGTTTTAATTTGCTTGTCCCTCATGACTAATGAGGTTAAGTATGTCTTGTTATGTAAAATGTCTATTCAATCATCTCTCTCCTTTTTTATAAAATGGATTATTTGTCTTACTACTGAATTGCAAAAGCACATTATTTATTCTGGATTCAAGTCACTGGTTGGATTTATGATTTGGAAATATTCTCTCACAGTCCATGTTTTATATTTTCATTTCCATTTAATATTTTTAGTGTGGCAAAATTTTAATTTTGATCACGTCCAATTAATTGATTTATAACAATTTGAGTATTATGCATTTTGTGTCATATCTAATAATTCTTTGCCTAATGCACGATCATGAAAATTTTCTCCTATTAGGAAAACTTTATAGACTTATTCTTTACAAATAGATTTCATCCATTTTGAATAAGTTTTTACATGTGTGTGGAGTGAAATAAATTCATCTTTTTACATGTGGGTATCCAATTGTCCCAATATCTTGTGTAGAAAAAGCAATCCTTAACTTGTTTGTTAAAAATTGGTTGAAAATTCATGGATTCTCATAAGCTTTTTATGGCTCCATACTGACTGCTAAATCTATTTAAACTCCAACATTAAGACTTACCCATTCACTCAGGGATCCATCAAGACTTATTCTCACATAGTGCTATCTTTTACCATCTACTTGCCATTACTCTGGACCAATTAACCTACATTGCTTGATTTCAAGTATGTGTTTTGCTTTCCAGTTAAAGCTAGTTACTTAATTTACATCATTATTCTTCATTCCTAGATGTTTAAATCCTACCCATTCATTAAAAATCCCACTTTAATTCCAGACCTTTCTGTCTATTGTATGTCACCTTCCCCCCTCTGTATGTCCATGATTCCCTGTCCATCCCTGTTAGGATCTATGCTGTTTTCTACTGTGCATTATAATTTTTTTCTGACAATAACTTTTATTCTTTATGGAGTTAAGTATTGCTTGAAGAGAGAGTTTGTTTTGATCCTCAATTCCTATTTTTGTGAATAAATAATATCACAATTAACTATTCTTACAGGTTTAATGGTAAGCTATTTGCTGATAGTCAGACACACTGCATTATCCAAACCCAAATCCCAGAAACCTCGCTTGTTTAAGTCACACAAGGATTCCGTAATTCTTCAGGAGGACCATTCAACTACCTTTTATCAAGACAGTTACTGAGAATGATTAAAATGTGTTTCTTTTTATCAGAAGGGTAAGACTCTTATCTGCTGTTTCCCAAGGACTTGGTGGCTGTTTTTGAACATAAGGATCAAAGGGTTTTGCTTCCCCACAAAATCAACTGTAATATATCCTGGAAAGTTAAATGTGAGGAATATTGTATTTGAACGTGAACTCTTTGTGAATCCTGAACATTATTCACAGTTACTCATTTGACATTTTTGAAACCATGGCAAGACAAATGTCTTAGGTTTACAGGTAATTGTGAATGTTTCCATTGCCCAGCCCAATATATTTTTCCTTTCATAGCAACATTTGAAGGTGGACACTCTGATCTTTTCATTAGAATCTGTGTTTATAAAATTATTATTATTATTTGTTTTTAGAAACATCTTGATCAAGTTTCCAAAGAGCCAAGATTTTTTTTTCCTTTGCTCTTGGAACCCCTTGATGCTTCAGAGGAGAAGATGATGATCAAACCCATTGCATTCTGAATTTAGGAATTTCCCAGCATGGGAGCGTCTTTTCAAAAGTGAGGTGGAAAGTTAGGATAAAACAGGGAGATTTAAAAGAGGGTTCTGGAGAATGACAAAAAGATCAGAGTAGGGTGGGGAGGATTATGGAAGAAATAAGAAAAGATGAGATGGGGTGAAGAAAAGGGTAAAGTCTTACCATCGATTTAAATAAGCTTTAGGCAACTTTCTGAACTTTCAAGGGAATTATCTGAACCACACATCTAAATTTGTTGAGATTCCCCCATTGTAGCTAGTATCTGGTTAAGGTTTGCACTGTAAACTTGCTTTCTGGTGCCATGCGTGGCTTACAAGTCTAAAAGATTCAATGAAATCTTCAAAGTAAATCTGTATTCGCCAAAGAAATTCTGCATCCTGTTTACATTTCCATCTGTCTCCTAGACTGTCTCTGAGGATGCAGACTTTGGACATTACATCTGTTGTTTAAACATGAAGCTTACTTTGTCAAAAGGACCAAGAGTGTACTCTGGTCCACAGTTTTAATGAATACCTTGGTAAGGATTTCAGAGTGTTCCTTAGAAGATAAAATTTAACTAAGTAATTGTGGATATAACTGGCTTTGACAGTTTGAATAATTAAAGTGATCTTTAAAGATAATTCTCAGTTGCCAGAAAACTCATTAAAAGTGTACTAAATGACTTTGTTTTCTATATCACATTGGGACTTAAGAATCTTAAAATATTCAGACAAAATATAAAATTAAAGCACTGTGATAATCAGATTGTAACTTGAAACCAACAATGAGAAAGGAAAAAAAGATGAGGGGAAGCAGATTCATAAATTCAAAGTGTAATGCCAATTTCTAAGTGCTTTTCTTTATGCTTGGTATAATAAGTGTTTGAGTTCAGGTATTACCAGTAGTAGTTTGTTTGTAGTAAGGTATCAGGACTGAGCATAGGGTTTGCTTGTTTTTTTTAAGTTTATTTTTAAATTTTTTAAAAATATCTTTATTTTGTTTATTTTTATGTGGTGCTGAGGATCAAATCCAGTGGCTCACATGTGCAAGGCAAGCACTCTGCCACTGAGCCACAACCCCAGCCCTAGCCTATGGATTTTTAGATATACTTTGTCACATTCAAACAAAACTTTCTCATTCCATAGTCAGATATTTTAGAACAAACACACACACACACACACACACACACACACACACACACACACAGAGCAAGAGTTACTGGGAGGAAACTACTTTGTAGTTACTTGATGAAGTAATAGAAATCACACAACTTTCATTGAACTGCTGGGGGCAAAGTGGATTGCTGCCCTTTTATCTTTTATCTCTGAAATGGGACCTCAGCAGTAACTTTGTTAAATCTGACACATCTTGAATTTGCCTTTTTTAAATTGCAAATTTGGCAGCTAGTGGTTTTATCTTTTCAGCACCTAAGTTTCCACATTTAGAAGAGATTTTAATGAGCCTATTGTCAAGTGCTTTAAAACATGTGGCATTCAGTTTTTTAGCAGGTCCAGTTGGATATCCCCTCCCACCCCATGCACCCAACATGGAAAATGTATTTATAAATCAGACAAAAAATTAAAGTTGAGAACAATAAATATGTGATCTTTCTGATGTATGGAGGCACATTTTTAAAAGATTGCACTGAAAACAAGGAAGGAAATTTTATTGAAAGTAAACTCTCTGTCTTATATGGAGATATATACATATGTATGCATGTATATCTCCATATATCTTTACTTTTCTAGTATTAATTATACTTGAGAGAGACAATAAAAAGTCACACAATACACACAGGTGCTTTCTAAAGAGGCCCCCACCTTTTGATTTAGCTTTTTTCTATGAGGGTGAACAATTGTTAGGATTTCCTTTTGACATTTTTAATTGTTTTATCTTAGGAGATAAATTGTCAGATTCAATCACCTTTAGAAATAGGTTGTTTTTGCAGAAGCTAATTTAACTTCCAGGTCTTGGCTGTATTTCCTTCCTCAATTACTAATTACTGAAGATTAATGTTTCAAACCAGGCCTTTTCTCCATGTAATCCATCTCCCCTTCCTGCTTCCATCCCTCAGGAAGCCTGCTGAAGGAGGGCATAATCCTTTTGTTTGCAACATTATAGTCTATGACACTGGGGATGTTTAGAATGTAAGGAAAGCAGTAACAATCTTGGTGAACAAATAGCAAGTTTAGATCTTTCAAGAAATTAAGGGAAGTTTCTCTGGTGGATGAATGAATGATGATAGGTTTTTTTCAGAGTGCTACAGTTCTGGCTTCCAGTGGAATCTGGAAAGAGACTTGAAACGAGCTAAAATGATTATACAGCAGCACTCTACAAAGTTATGTAAATTCTATCAAAGTGAGGTTTTTTACTGCCTACTTCTTATCTCTAAATCACACCAGTTGTGTTAAATAGGACTGACAGAGGCATATTCTTGGGGCCACTGTGGAATTACCTGCATTATGGGCATCTAGGTCTTGATCAGTTACCTTTATTTTTATGTATGTAAGTATGTATGTATGTATGTATGTATTATTTTGGTATTGGGGATTGTACCCAGGTACACTTAACCACTGAGCCACAAACAGAGCCCTTGTTTGTATTTCATTTAGAGATAGGGTCTTGCTGAGTTGCTTAGGACCTTGATAATTTGCTGAGTCTTACTTTGAACTCACAATGCTCCTGCCTCAGCCACCTGAGCAGCTGGGATTATAGGACTGTGCCACCATGCCTGGCCCAGTTACCTTTATTTTATGCATGTTCATGTTTTTGTGAGTTATTTTTTTGTCCTGTAGACACTTATTATATGACTCATAATTTAATGACAACTTGCACTTTTCATTTAAAATTCATTGCCATGACTATTACAAAGAGGAGGAGAAAGAGGAAAGAGAGGTGGAAGCCTATCACAGCCACATACCCCAAGACTCCAGACTATTTAAAATAGTTGGCAGGTCAGCTCCTAACAGGATGTATGGTTATGCAGTTTCCAAAGTGTAATTGGTGCCAAGGATATCAGTTTAAAAACTCCCAAATTTTAGGCCACAGTTTCACATGTACTGAATTACAAACACTCTTAAGGTAGGTATTTGAATATGTGTTTTTAACAGCTGAACTAAATGATTCTTACCAGGCAAGAAATGGAAATGCTGCTGAATGCAAAGGTATCAGAATGTTTTTAAAAGTATTTAAGGGTGCTATGGATGAATTCAAGGGACAAGTGGGTTTGAATTTATTTATTATGGTTCAATTTTGAGCAAAAAATTAAATGGACAGAAATACATGACTGCAAAATCTCTTGTCCACATTTCTAAAACTCACAAATCTTATCACTGATTTTATGGCACAACTCAATCTATCATAGACCTTGATGAGGGTATTTTGTAATAATATAACATTCACTATATTGCTCTAACACTGAATTAAAATAATTCTGACCTTAAAATTTTGGATAAGATTATGCTTCTATAATTTTGCTAATAAGAACAGCTAATATTTGTTGACATTAACCATGGTGTTGGTCATTATGGGAAGTGCATTAAATTCATTATCACATTTAATACTTGGCACCAATCTTGTGGGGAGATTTTGCATTAATATTTCTCATTTATAGAAAAAGGAAAATGAAGCTTCAGGAATTTAAATAACTTAAATGTTCAAGGTCACTCAGCTTGTTAAATGACAGAGGAAGGATTCAATTCTAGGCAATCTGACTCCACAGTAACACATGTTAAACATGCCATTATTCAAAATAAGACCCTGAAAAAATATAAAACTGTTCACTATCCTGTAAACCCAGTGATTTAGAGAGTGATAATAAATATGGCTTGCATTTTGTCCTGCACTTGAGAGAGTGGAATGAACCATAGGGCTCTTTTTTCCTGCATTCCTTCTAAGTGAGAAAAGAGGATGTTAGGGAGCCAGAGCCATCATTATCTGTAGAATGCATTGCAGGGCATCCTCAAGCAGCATAGAAGAGGAGAAATGGCTCAAAAGAGGCAGATTCTGATTTCTATGGGCCCTTCAGAGTAGCAAATCACTTCTGCAAGCAACTGTAACTAACTCAGTGTTTGGATTAGGTTTTTAATTTCTTCTGGAGGGCTGATCTGTGCCTTTTCTATTCTTGAAAAATTGAGCATGATAACTGAAACATTCAGCTTGGAAGTTTACCAATAGGACTCCCCACTCGAGAAGCACCTGCATATTGACAAATAAGATATTTTAAGAACAACATCTGTTATAACCCCTGAATGCTCATCTAACTCATATGCACTCATGTAGGTGAGTACAAGTACATTATGCCCACACAGACAGATACAACACACAAGTTCAGATGACAGGGTGGGGAAAAAATAGAACTTCCATACAAAATGTTCAGTCCACTAACACAGATAAACAAATGTGTTCACTTAGTAAAGAACTGGAAGGAGTGAGATAAATACACAATATTTGGGATTCAGTCTGTAGGATTCTCAAATTGCAATTTCACGTAATGCTTATGGTTGCATACAATAGACTTTGCAAAATTCCAAGAGCACCCTTCAGGAAGTGGACACTCTAGATTCTACAGTTAGTCTATTTTCCTTTAATGGGCAGTAGAATCATCATGGAAAGCACACCTTTCTTCAGTCTTTGAGATAGGGGACAGAGCGGATTCCCACATATGGCTTATTAGCCCTGCTTCCCTTCCCTCCCCTCCACCTGTGCCCAGAGAGTATGAAAACAGGACCAGGACATCAGGCACTCTGGTTCTTCATGCATTATGCATCTTCAGAATTCCATAGAAACAATGTTAGGCTCTAATCACTGTCTTTATGAAAGCAAGATTCACTATATTGACACCATTTCCTTAATATATGATCTAATGATCTTAATAAACTTTAAAGAATAAAAAAAAAAAACCACTGCTAGATTGAAGTTGTAGCTCAGTGACAGAGCACTTGCCTAGCCTGTGCAAGGCACTGGGTTCAATTCTCAACATGGCATATAAATAAATAAAATAAAGGTTTATCAATAATAAAAATGTATTAAAAAGTCACTGCTTTTCATGATATATATTTTGTGACCCATACTGTTTCTAGTTGACTCTGACAAGTCATCAATTTGATTAGCTGTTTCAGAATTTTTATTTTCCTGGAAACTGTGTGAATTTATTATTTGGCAGATTCAAAAATGCATTAGAATTTTAGCATCAGCCTTCTGAATGTGCTCTGTTTTACCTTATTTCTACAAGCTCTTCATATCTTAGAGATTCACATGGATTCACAAAATTAAACTTGCTTCATGGGGCCCCATGTTTTCTTTACATCTCAGATTTCAATGCCTTACTCCATCTTCCAGAAATAAATATGTCTTTTCTGCCATGTATATACAAGCAAACAAGTCAATTTTTTGAATGGTATTTTAGTTAGATCCTGTATAAGTTAATTGACATTATCTTTTAAAGTCAGAGTTTAACATTTTTATCCTTGTCTGACATATCTTTAGGATTATAGACATTTCTAGAGAGCTACTTCATCTTTTCTCTGCTCTTTCAATTCTCACAGAATGCCCATAATTGTGTAATGAAAAGCAGTATGATTTATGGTCAATATAAAGTCAATAAATGTTTAGTAATTATATGAAATGTTTACTTTGAAGTAAAAAATGCAAGTATTCAGATAACTGACATAATGGATTAGATAACTGACATAATAAAGTTAGTAAATATGCTTAGTCCTAGTATCATATTTAACAAAAATATTTATTGTGTACTCAGAAGAGACTTAGAAAGATAAGAATGTAAAGTACTTCATTATTAAAAATGCTGAAATGAAGAATTTTTAGTATGCACTTTTGATTTAGTTTTAATTTATGTGGTTTAGTTTTTTATTCATGTCCTTGTCCAAGGGTATACTCTGCAGAAAAAAAATACCTGGGATCAAATCCTACCTCTATTGTGTACCAGCCATGTGAACTTGAGTAAATTGCTTGGCTACTTAGTCTCAGTTTTCTACTCTGTAATTTAGAAAAAAAAATGTCTTTCTCAAAAGTTAGATGTAAGGATTAACATATAACTTACAAAGGGTTTCTGGTAAGGCTAATTCCTGATAGCTACTCCATGAACAGAGAATTTACATTCATGTTTACATTAATGCCTCGGCTCTTTATCTGGACTATCTCCATAAGGTAGTTTTGTTCCATACCATTAAACAACCCTCCCTTTGTTGATTATGAGAGATTCCAAGGATATTCTGACCATCTTGTTTTCTCCTCAGATGGCAGAACAACTTTTGAAATTAACTTTGATTCTGTTTTAGAAAAGGCAGATATTGAAAGGAAAGTAGGAATACAATCCCTCTATTTCATTTTCCTGAATTATAAAAATATTTTATGACTGCATTTTCTGTTTTCCCAGAGTATTTTGTTTCAATTAAAAATTAGAACAATTAGCCAGGTGCGGTGGTGCATGCCTGTAATCCCAGCTGCTTGTGAAGCTGAGGCAGAAGAACTGCCAAGTTCAAAGCCAGCCTTAGCAATGGCCTGGCACTAAGCAACTGAGTGAGACCTGTCTCTAAATAAAACACAAAATAAGGCTGGCAATGTGGCTCAGTGGCTGAGTACCCCTGAGTTCAATCCCATGTACCCCCCCAAAAAAAAGAACAATTAAAAAATTAATTCCAGCTAACCAGGAACTCCTTAATAAACTCCCATTAGGAAGATGGCATGTGGCATAAAGAACTATTATTAAGCATTTAAATGCTACTTTGTACTCACAAAAGTTAAAAATTATTTTTATAAGTAATTTACAATTCACAAAGACTTTCTGAGTAAAATGGGCATCATCTACATCTTATAAACATGAAATTTGCCCAAGGCTCCAAAAGAAACTGCTCCAGAACCCTCACTTTTTCAAAAGTGACATAAAGAAAACCAACACCTTACTTGGGACTATCATGGTTACATTTCAGTCTCACCTCCTCAGGAGTTCATTTCTTTAGGATGACCATATCATATTTGAGATCTGTTTTGTATGCTAGATAGTTGAAGCCTCTGCCTGACTCATTTATCTGCATCAGAAACATCTTTCACAAGAGCTCAAGGGAAATGGGGAAGTTTCTTTCCAAAAACAAACCTTTTCATCATACATCCCACCCCTTACCACTCTGCAATTAGTAGTGTGTTCCCTGTAAGCAGTAGTTTAAGGGGTGCGGTAAGGAGCAAGGGACTTCCTGTGGAAGTCTAGAGGTCCCTGAATGGCTCTAAGAGGGAGCAGCAAGCCCCCTCCTCCACCTCTCACAAATTAGTCTTTCCTGCTTCAAAAAGACTGGTGGGTAAGGCAGTTTCTTTCCTTAAAAGTCAACACTTAATTATCTTTGAACAAAGTTTCCCCTGTTAGTAAACTTTATTCTCTTCATCCTATTCAAACTGATCCTCCAGTTCCCCCAAATGCTGCCCAAAGTTGTTTTGAGTCAAGCGCATAACCTACTTTTATGTACTTTAGTGAGAAAATTAAATAATTAAATATATTTCAGAAAATAAAAATGTTTACTTAATCCTCACCACAATTGTTTGTTTTTACATTACATATTTACTAATATATTTACATAAATCATATGATTCAGTAAAAACTACTATATTACTTCTTTAGATATTCGTACATTTATTATATATAAAACATAAATCTATTAAGCAAAATAAATATTAATACACTCTGTATAATATGCATACTTTTTACATGTTATATAAACATTTTCTGTTAACATATAAACATTATATATTAATAACATAAACATGTGATTTACAGTAAATATACATACCAATAAAATATAATATGGACTTATAAAATCTAAACATAATAAGCCTTTTCCCCTAAGCTACATGCTTTATATATAAATGCATTAGTTTTAGATATATCAGAAAAATTTTTATTATTATTGAAACTAATTGGAAGTAAGTTTTGACCATCATCACTCTTGATGCTTAAACATGGTATACATCTAAGGATAAAGACATTTCTTTATGTAATTATATTATAATTGTCACACCTGGAAAACATAGAAATTATTCCTAATATGATCCAAATCCAGTTTATACTGAAATTCTTCCAGCAGTCACAAGAATTTCTTTTGATAGCTCTGTTAATTTTGTCTTGAACTAAGAATCACAGTTTAGCTACTACTTTTTTGTTTCCTAACTTATTTTATCACCTAACTCTCCCCTCCTCCATAATTTTATCATTCAAGTGAGTGAGAGGCTTGCATATATGTGGGGAAGCAAAGATATGCACATAGCATAGTGTGTGAAAAATGCCAATTCAGCACATATTTGGCACAGAGTATAAGTTAAATAAAAATTATTAAATAATAAGTTGGGAGAGTTGAAATAAGGTCAGTCAAGAAGGCATGCCAAAGCCATTGCTCATCAGACAGGATGCAGCACTGGGAAGGGAGAATAAGTACCATGAGGCACTACAAGTTGAGGTGATGTCACTAGACATACATTTTCTCTTCTTTATAATTTGTCCTTCTAGATTCATGCCTTAGTTAGATAATATAGTCAGTTTCATTAGCTTGAACAGATATCCACAGGCACACACACCTGCTTTCATACACACACAGAGTTGGGAGGAAAGAAAAAGAAAGATAAATAAGGAAGGAGAGGAAGGAAGAATGAAGGGAGGGAGGGGAACGAGACCTTTATTATTTTTTTAACCCAATTTTTCTCATCCCCAATGTGTCCTTGGGACATCAGCAAAGGATGAGAACTTGTCAAAAATCTCAATGTAAGTGTTTTTCTCTTCTGTGATAGAAACTCATAAGCAATCTCTTTCCTCCTTGAAGCCCCAAAGGCAAATCAAGGAATTAAGAAAGGACATTTTGATATTGAGACTTTTGATCAGATTGAGAGGATGACCTTCTCAGGGACAGAGTTTTGGCACTGATAAGTTGAAGAGACTATGGCTGCAGCCACAGGGGTTAGGAAGTTCCTTTTACAACACTATGGTCAGTAGTTGTGTATTGAGCACTTCACATATACCTAGCAAATAATCTCTCTGGGTATTTGTTGGGCTGTCTGTAAGGTTGGGATGTCATTTATCACCAGCACTTAGTAAAACAGGGTCTGAAATTATGTAGCCCAGGGTCTAGGGTCTAGCACAGTACTGAGTACTTATTAAGTGACAGATGCTATTATTTATGTCAATTCCTCCTGAGTTACATCTTAGGCTCAGAGTGCAGTGCATGAGAAACAGGCCAGGTTTTTATTTGATTAGGTAGAAGAATACAAAGAAATGACATGGATGTGCATGTCTCCTCTGACTTGGGATTTACTCATCATAAGAAGTGGTAGGGATTGTTTTTAATGTCAAAATGGGTTTTATCCCACTAAATTTCACTTTAATTTTGAAATTTTAGGCAACTCTTAACAAAATTGAAGTATTCTTCAGAACTACTTTACGTACTCTCCCTTGTCATCATTCTTCAAGGGCAAAAGAGTCACACTATAACTGCTATGATATACCTCCAGGAAGCCTGGACATTTGGTAAATATTATTGCATGCTAAATGGTAGTTGAACACCTTAATTTAGCTCATACTTAAAACAAATAAACAGTCGTTCCCAGTATTGTAATTTAAAAAAAAAAAAACTTATTAATCAAAACCAGTAACACTGATAAATTTGAAAGCATGTCTTCAAGACAGAATTTAAGGCCAAATCCATGAAGAATTTCTATCTATCCAACCACTTTACGGAAAACATTTATATGTTAACCCAATTTTTATCCTGAATTAGTAGCTTCATTCCAAACCAATAAGGCAACCTTTGGTTGCCCCCATATGTTTAATTTTATGGTTTTATTTAAACTAATTTTTTGAAGTTCTGGAGCTCAAACCTGCTAGGTAAGCACTGTGTCACTGAGATCATCCTCAACTTCTAATTAAACATTTTTAAATAATATATTTTTCAACTGCAGCATCAGTCTCTTTTTTTCACCCGTATGCTAAAACTGTATTTACTACTTCCAAAAATATGCCCCTCTCTCTAAAATAACCCTACCAACAATGAAGCCAGGCATCTCATTCAAGTCTTATTTTTAAGGAAAGCAAATAGCAATGAGATGGCTATAAAACACAATTAAGAAAAATTGGAAATGCCTTTGGAAAGATAATTTTGAAATTCTAGTTGTGAGACCCTTAGTAACCTAAATTATTTTTGGTAAAGTTTATTTCTTTCATTCTATAATGCATATTGTCACTTTGGAGAAATTTTTTAAAATATGGACAAGTAGAAAGAAAAAGCAATGAGAAGATGAGCTACTTAATTGTGATCATTATCCAATCTCAAGTATAATCTAAAGTGAAAGTTATTTTTATATTTTGTAGACTGTGGAATTCAGGGTGAGGGGATGCAAAAGAAGGAAAGAGGAACAGAAGGTCATGGAATTTTAGTGTGATAAAATGACACACCTAAGAATGAAAGCTTTGCCATTGTATGTTGTTCTTTACTCGAAATACTTTTGCTATTCAAGATCTGGGCCTTGTTTGGCCATCATCTGCCATTCTTGCCAAGTGTGTGTGGTATTTTGGGGATGTGGACAAATCTCCACAGGAACTTGGCTGAGACCTCCAGATGTATTTTTACCTCCAACGGCAAACAACCTGGGCATTAACTTTCTTTGCCACTTAGCACTTACCATTGGAACCACAGCAGGCCAGTTTAGTGTGTTCCTTCATGAACTGAATTTAAAGTGCTATCATTTGCCTTCTAAGGCTTTGATTTTTTCCAAGATTTATGAGAAAGGAGATAACAGAATTTGAAACTGGATAGGTCTGCCAAGAGATAAGTCCTTTGTTTAACAAAAGAGGAAAACCTGATTTAGGAGAAAGCAGAGGATAGAAAACATAAGATTCCACTAGTCAGGAAGTTCTGGGCAAACCATAAGAGCTAGTCTGTTCATCTGAAAACTGATGTTAGTGACCATATTGAATTCCAAGTGTCATTTGTCATCTCATACTCCAAGATCCAAGCATATATGATTTTTATGTGTCTATGAACGTGAAAATTTTAAGTAGTTTTTGCTATAATTCTTTATGTTGAACTATGATATTTGGTTGTTCTTTCTTTTTCCTTTGGTTGAGGCTTAAAGATGTAGACTGCCTTAGAAGAGGCTATTCTGTATTAGAGAGAAAGTCTCTAAGATTAGCCACTTGCCAGTGTGATCTGATGAACTATGGACACAGACTAGTACGCAAAACTATAGGATGCTTTAAAATATGCTAAAATATATTCTCATTTTCTCTTTCAAAAAAATTGGAGGACGGGGTATCAATGGATCAGACCAAATATACACCTTAGAACAACATGTTGATAAAGAGTAGGAATGGTATAAAAATATAGGCATATATTAGAGAACTTCCTTTGGCAATTGTCTGGAGAGTCAATATTGAAATCTCAAGTTCATAAATAAAAGAGAGGAAGAAGGAAGAGCATATGTTATTTTATTTATTATATATAATTTTGAGAGGCCTAGAGTATTAAGTCCATTCTTAGACATAATAAGATTGCAATTCTCAGCTGCTAAAATAAGTGACTTGTTTTGCTATAGTTAACAGTAAAATAAAATAAAATTTCAGCACCCAAACTAGTCCTGCCAAACTATTTAGCTTAATTACTTCCTAGAGTATCTGCTTGGCAATGCCAATCTTTTCCCAAATCTTTAGTTACTTTGACTAACCAGGTCCAGAACTTTCTGCTCAGGCATTTCCATCTTTAAAACTTTGCACATAGTTCCTACTGTCTGGAATAAACTTGACTCAACCTATTAAAAAGTTTCTCTAATTATCCAGCTCTCAAAGGTCCTCTCCCCTTTTAAATAGTACATATTAATTTTTGTCTTGTAGGTTCTTTTATCAGTAATAGGCTTCTTACCTGTCCAGACACATTGTGAGTCCTTGAGAGGGAAGACTCTCCATATTTAGATGAGATGGGACTAAGCTTGCTGCAGGTCCATTTCTACCTTAGCACGTGAGATTAAAAGGACTTGTGTTCTACATTGCCTTGGGTTTGGGATGGGTGACAATGTGCCTGGATCTTCCCTTCCATCATCATCTCATTCTCCCTAAAAAGGAATTCACATTTTAAAAGTAAAAATAAGCACTATATTTGAAGTCCCCAGTTTATACTTTGATGCTTAAGTCTCCTAAATAAAATCTTGGTTGAAAATTAGAAGGCCCTTCTTATCCTTTCACTTTTTGAAAATATAAAGAGCAGTGGAAAAAGATTCAAGTCATATGTATTCACCTAATCTAGTTAATGATTTAAGTGTAAACACTTAACAAGGAGCCAAAAATGAGGGAACACATTTATTAGTGAACCTTGTACATCCTGTTCAGAGATCAAAGGGGCCAATGAACAGGAATCACAGTTGGGGGAGAAATACAGAATGTAGCACCTTTGCAAAGTGGCGTTTCTCACGATGTGGAATGGTTTCCTCAGAACCTCTGCTCAGGAGCTACAAAGAGGGGGAAAATAACTCTAAAAATTATTAATTAGGTAAACCCATGTGGTTCATGGCTCTCACAACACAGAGCCATTTCAGCAGCTTGTGCTACCTTTCAGGGGAGAGGTGTTTTGGAAAAAGACCAACATTTGTTGCAGGTGGGTTCCTTTTAGTAACAAGTACAAAAGCATTTTGTCACAGCAGCCATAGGACCACAACTATTTTGATTCAGGTTGGCAGAACTCACACTTCACGTTGTGGGGCTTTCTTATACCACAGGAAGAAGCTTCTGAGTTACTTCATTTACGGAAGGCTAACAACAAATCCCTAAAACAATAGATACCCAAATCAGAAAATGACAAAGATGAAAGTAATAATGCTTGACATCTTTGAGATATTTTATAGTTTTCAATGAATTTCAGACATGTGCTTTCATTTGCTAATCACAACCTTTCTTAAGTTTAAGTAAATTACCGCCAGGACACAAAGTTGGTTTTTAGCAGAATAAGAACTTGTAGCCTGGTCAGTATGTTGAGCACAATGAAACTTCTGTTTATACTGAAGCATTTCAGAAAAACTAAGGTCGGCAATGTTCATGAATGCAAGCAGCAGAGTTTGGAAATGAATGATGAAATCTAATGTAGAATGCTTGGATCTGAAAAGGCCTTTTAATAGGATAATGGGAGGTATAATACCACATGGTATCTAAATCCATACATTTTAGGCTCTATGCTGACCAACTATCTCCTTCTGTTAATGAATTCTTTTCTCCAGAGTGCACATAGTTCATTAGGTGTAAGTGTTTCTTACTCACAATCACATTCCATATTTACTTTCCTAAACCACATTCAAGTCAGCAATTCCATTTGCAGATCATCATTAGTTAGGGTGGTTTCTTCTTGAAAATGAATAATCCCTTTCATTATTCTGCATTGCTTTTACTTTACTTATTTATTTATTGATACTGGGATTGAACCCAGAGGTGCTTAACCACTAAGCAACATACTAGCCCCCTTCCCTTAATATTTTACTTAGAAACAGGGTCTCGCTAAATTGCTGAGGCTGGCTTTGAACTTGAGATGCTCCTGCCTCAGCCTCCCAAGCCATCTCATACATGCTGGGTTATGAACTTATTTTGTGAGATTGTGTTTTCCTTTGGCACTTCTGATTACTTCCTCTTGCAGATAATTTAGTATTGCATTGTAAAGATTCTAAACTCTACTCAAGTTGTCTTTCTTTTCAGGTATAGAGTTAAGTTGATTTTTTCCTTCAAAATTTTTGTGATCCAATCTACCTTCATTCTCCCCATTTGGTCATGCTTCCATCTAGCATGTCACTTTCTCACCAGCTTAAAACCATGTTCCATTTTATGCAGTAGCATCATTATTAATTCATGTGCCGCCTATGGGAAGGAAGTGAAAACATTAAAAGAACTTGTCCAGTACACTGGTTACAGCTTAGTATCTTGAGTTGGAATTCTCCATTTCTGCTGAACTTTCCTCCATACTAATTTTGAGCTCTATACCTACTACAGTACAGCAAAGGTAGCCTCTGTTCTTCATGGGGTCAGAGTATGTATCATTTCTATTGTTTCTTTATATTTAATGATCTCCTGGATGCTTCACCTTCCCTGATCGTGAATCTTTCGTTTGTTTTAATTGTTTGGGGATCTGGGACATGCTGTTACGGTCATTGTGATGGTGCAGTGGTAGTGGTGGCTCAACTGTCCTATTTAGGCATGAAAGCTTAGGAATTAAGAACACCCCTGCCTTCCGCAATGATTCTAGGATGATAAAGTCAAAGGAGATATGGCAAATGGTATGTGAGACTTTGTGCTCAAATATAAAGTTGGAGAGCATAAGGATAACACATGGATCTTTCCTGCATTGCTCCCTACCATGGAATAATGCATGCCAGCTGCCTCAGATGGAAACTATCAGTCCAGGAAGCTTGATTGTCCCTGGAAACTCCTTGTGGACCCACATGACTTGTCTGTGCCTAGATATTTTTTTCCCGTCCTGTATTAAATTTTTAATTTCAATTAGCCTATATTTTTATTTTACTTTCTTCTTTATGATTTATTAACTCACAATATGTATGTCTTAAAGTGCCAGTTTCTCTTTACTATCAAGTTACTTTGACTTTCAATGTTTTGTCACTTTTGTCAAATTTTCTCATTTAGCAAATTTGAAACTACTGAATTTCATTTGTCTATTTTTCTTTAGCTGGTTCTTCTATTTATTTTGAAATTTCACTTGTTTTATTCTTTTTCTCTAACTTTTTTTTTTTGTCAGAACTAGGGATTGAACCCAGAGTGAGCCACTACTAAGCCATGTCCCCAGCCCTTTTTTGTTTTTACTTTGAGACAGAGTCCCACTAGTTGCCAAGGCAGTCCTCCAATTTATCCTCCTTCTGCCTCAGCCTCTTGAGTTGCTGGGATTATAGACATATGTCACTATGCCTGACTCATCTTTTACTTATTTAGCAAATATTAATTATTCACCTACTAAGTGTTCAGCATAATTTATTTCACATATTTTAAGATGATAAGATAGATCATAGACATTTTGTATCGATCAACTTCTTTCTCTTTCTTTCTCCCAAATTCTGTCCCTATTCAATAATGTATATATATATTATATAAATTTTAAGTTTTATCCTAAGAACTTAATCTGCATTTTTACCCTATTTTATGAATCTAAAATTCACTTTATTCTTCCATGCTCAGTGTATTGATACACAGGGATCTGAGATTATAAATATCTATTTTTCTGATCCTTTCCAAAATTTATTATTTCTTATGAGTATGACTGGATACTTTAAACTACTTTTCAGATTTTTATCCCTAACTTCTGGTAGTATCAGTTCAATCAAGAGTGGGCAGTGGTTTTTGTGAGTTATTACATCCTGAACATGTGCTTCAGAAACACCACACACCTAGGTATTAGTTTTTATGGAAGTGTCAATCACCTTCAGCATATTTATTCTTCCCAAATTTCTTTTATATATTTGAGATAACTAGATGAGTATTTCTTAAATTATATCTTCAATCTAAGATTCTATAGCCATGGCTTTGATGACTATAATTTGCATAACAACACCCTGCTAGCTCCTCTTTTTAATTTTTTTTATTTGTTCTTTTTAGATACACGTGACAGTAGAGTGTATTTTGACATACATACATGGAGTAAAACTTACTCTAATTAAGATCCCATTCTTGTGGTTGTATGCGATGTGGAGTATTTTTGGCCATTTATTCATATATGAACATAGAAAAGTTATGTCTGATTCATTCCACTGTCTTTCCTATTCCTATCTCCCCTCCCTTCCCTTAAGTCTCCTTTGTCTAATCCACTTAATTTCTATTCTTCCCCTCCCTGCCCCTCCTTATGTGTTAGCATCCACATATTGGAACATTCAGCTTTTGGTTTCTGGATAATTATTTTACTCTTGGCAGTGCTGACATCAAGTAATCTCAGCATCTCAGAGAGAGCATTTAAGGAAAATAAAATGTCTTCTATCTTCTTATTTTGTTACCATTCTTCTTAAATTTTACATAGGGAATTCTTACTTTTGGTTTTTGGGGATTGGCTTTGAATACCAGGGATCTTAGAATTTAGGAATTATTCCTCTTTGTTCATCTAATAACTCATTCATTCATTCAGCAAATGTTTCCCAGGTGACTTGTTTGTGACTTCTATAAGAGAGATGTCAGACTTATTCCTTATGGATGTTCTTTTTATACCAGTAACTCTCCAGTGGAGTCACTTCGTTGTTCTCTCCCACTGGGATGCATGCCTACAGAGTTGCCCCAGGAAAACTGGGTCTCTCTTTCTCCTCTTATTCCATATCACATTCTTTTACCAATGCCTCCTGTAGTCATTTAGAGTCTTGTATGAGTAATCAGATACATGGTTTTCTTCAGAATTATTACCTCCATTTTGCTTAGGAACTCATGCTCTCTGATAAGCCAAAATGTTGAGAGTCATGTCTCATCAAGTGGTGTGGCCACGTAGCTGGTACTTGCTTCAGAAGGAAGACAAATGTGACACATTCCCTTAAACTGTTTGGAAATAGGCCCCTTCTTGGTTTCTATATTTTCTCTTGGTTAGTACTGAATCTCAAATGGAATTAGCAACCTTTGTAACTCCCCTTGATAGTTCTCCCATAGATGAGCCTCTAAGTGAACCATTCTCATCTGGTTGGTTTAGGCTTTGATCTTCTAGGGTTATAAGAGTTTTCTTTTATATATGAGCCACTCCCTTCTCCCACTATCCTGAAACATTTCCCTCCAAAGGGCAATGCACAGTTGGTTGGCAACTGCCAGCAAATAACACCAATTACACCAAACTTCTAGCTTCTTGGAGCAGCCACCAGATTGAAAGAAAATCGCTCACCTTTTCCAACCCTCTAGTTTCTGCTACAAGTACCATCTACATTAGCTTATTACTTGGTTCATTACTTTGAAAGTGTCAGCCCATTCTACAAAAGGAGGTTGATTCTAGGCTCTTGGCAGTGCTGACATCACGTAATCTCAACATCCCAGACACAGCATTTGAGGAAAATAAAATGACTTCTATCTTCCTACTTCATTACCAATCTTCTTAAATTTTACATAGGGAATTTTTACTTTTCTAAAAATAATTCCCATTAAAAACCACTTTACTTTCAGTAAGAGGTGACTAACAACTTGTTGAAGGTTTTTTTGGAAGGAAAATCAACAAGCAAGTTAAAAAATATTAAATTCAACACAATTTTGAAAATTCAATTGTAACAGAATAATTAACATAAACCAATAACTTAGAAAAGTCAGTTCAACCAGTAATTAATACTGACAAAATAATAGGAATTTAATTATAGTTTTAATTATTGTTTATTGTTTTATTAACATTGATATGGATGTCAGTTTTAAAGAAGCATCTTGTTTAAGTTGACCATGTCAGATTATCATGGACTGTTTCAAAGTTGAATCAGTTTACTTCTGTCACTGTTTCTGGATAATTATTTTACTTTAGAAAGATATTATCTGCTTTTAGGGATCTTTTAATTAAAGCTCAGCCCTAATTATTTTACATGATCAGTGTAAAAGAATTGTGACAACTATTTATATATCTACATGAATCCTGTTGGATATTTTGCGAAAAAGAGTTATGTGCTTAGTTTGGAAATTCAGTTGACCCTTGAACAATGGAAGGATTAGGGGTGCTCAAGTTTATGCAGTCAAAAATCTGCATATTTTGATTCCCTTAATACTTAAAAACTAGTAGCCTGCTATTGACGGAAGCCTTCCTGATAAACACAGATTCATATGTATTTGTACATATGTATTATATACAGTGAAAAATATGAGAGAAGTGTAAGAGATTTTTTTTTTACTGTGGCAAAAAATTCATTGCTCAACAGGACATAATTCATATCATACAGTGCTTTAAACAGAAACTTCAACACCCAAGTCAGAAAAATAGCAGCAGTTGATGACTACAAAATTATTTCAGTGGGACAATATACACTACAGTTAATTTTATGGAATTATGATTTAATACAGCTTTTTTATTTTTATATTTCATCTTTATGTGGTACTGTGTATGGTTTTTCTTTTTGTGTAAGTTTAGATAAATGTTAGCTTTTAATAATAGATTTATATATATTTTATTGTAGTATATGATAAAATAAACTGCCATCCAAATATATTTTCTGCATCATGGCATACCAAACTTTTAATTTTTTTTAACTGTATCTAAGCTATATATTTTGTGGGTGTTTTCAAATTGTCACAAATCTGTAAAATCTAAACCTAAATGTGTGTAAGGGCATCCATGCAGTTCAAACCCATGTCATTCAAGGATCAACTATATATGTATTTTTATCTTGAAGAGACATTTAATTTAACCTACCACATCAATATCAGAACTAAATTTAAATATGTATAATGACAGTTTTAGTAATTATTCACATCCATTCTTTTTTTTTTTTTAACTATTAAGTACTCCATATGGGACAGAAAGTAATTCACCTTTTGTTTCAAGCAGTATGTAGTAAAAAGACCAAATAAATATCCCTGTGCATAAATACTTGTTTAGAAATTTGCATTTCTATTTGTGTCCTTTGTTATAATAAAATTTCCTATGAGGTGTTAATTTAATCCAATAAATATTGAATCATTTTCTACTCACTAGCAAGATTTACTCTCTGAACTTCAATATTGAATTATTCTGATTTAATTAATTATAATTATTTTTAAAATCTAATATTAAAATTCAGAACAAATACTATCACAAAGGGTGAAAAATCTTCATTAGGAATCAGGAGCTATGTTCTAGTCCTAGCCATTCTAAACTAGTGACCTTGAGTACATAACTTCCTGAAACATCACTTTCTTCATTCTTGCCTCTAAAATCATGTATTACATTTTAATATAATATGGGGTATGTCTGTGTTAATCAGCTTTCCAGTACTATGACAAAATAATCAATAATAAGGAGGAAAGGTTGATTTGGGCTTGAGGATAGAAATTCTTGGTCTTTTGGCCCTCTTGCCTTTGAGCCTCTAGTGGCACAGTGTATCATAGGAGAAGTATGTGACAGAGAAGTTGCTTACTTCATAGCAGCAGGGAAGCAAAGAAAGAAAAGGAGGGCCCAGCATTCCAATATCCCCTTCAATAGTACATCTCCAATGTCTTAGCTGCATTTTGATAAGCCACACATACAAAACATTTCACCACCTTCAAAAAGTGCCCTGGGCTGGGGATTGAGTTTCAAGATGTGGGCCCTTAGGAGACATTCAAGATCCAAATTTATAACAGTGAGGATTGTTCCATTCTTTCACTAAATAAAATTTAATTAGTTTAAATACCCTTCCCACTAAGTAGGCAGGGAATTAAATTACCACCATTACAGAGGATCCCCACTTCCTCATCCTTCCACACTGTTCAGAAACCTAGATAATCCAGAACTTCAGTGAGAGCTTCTGACTTTGCCCATAGCAGTGATGAAATGTTCACTGTCCAATCTGGTTGACCCCTTGACTATATGCCAAGCAGATGATCCCCTCCCCACTCTGCTTCTTTAAGGCTGGAAGTCAGCACAGGAGTATGGCTCTGGCTGGAGTCCTGGAGCATAAGATCTGGCTGTCCCCATTCTTGACACTGTCATGCTCCTTGAGGGCCATTTGCTCAGAAGGCACGGTGTTCAAAGGGCTCCATGGATACAATGGCACTGAACTCTCTATGCCAAACAGTTCCGAATGGGATATTACCATCATTTCTGGATGTAACTATAAGGAAGGATGTCGACAGTTCCCCACCACTCAAGAAATTCACAGAGCTTTAACTTCATTGTCTAGAAATTCTATCCATATTTTCAGATTCTTTTGCTTTTCATCTGTTCATCAGCAAGTCTTTTCTTCCTCATCCCGTCTCTTTATTGACTACTTCTTTAAATTGTTCCCCCTAGAAGACCTTTAAGGAATGCTGGCCTTCCCTGTTCATGATGGCCTTAGGGAGAACGAGATCGTAAAACTTCCTGAATATTTTAAGGATAAAATCCTTTAAAAAGTTGGGTTTTTTCTCTTTCCCATATGAATTCAAACAGTTAAATGTTACATTTATTAGTGTCAAACCAGTCATGTATCTGAAATAAGATAGCTTTCCTTTCCTGGAAAAGTCAGACATGTTAGATCATCTTCTAGGTGTGATTGCCTTCCTTAGACTATATAAATGGTTCCCAATTGTATCTTATACTCAATGTCTGATAGATGAGTCTATTTAGTGCCTATTGGAACCCATCTTAATGTATCCTCTGTAATATTAGGGAAAGTAGGGAGACCAGGATACATCAGAAAAGAGCTCTACTCTCTTCTGTATCAATAAACAAAGGCTTTAGATAAGATTCACATTTGTGACGTGAATAGTTTGAGGATTCAACTGCGATATATCCAGTATGCAACTATAAAGACAGTGATAGATTTTGATTTGACATATGAGAAATAATTACTCTGCAGAAGTGATTTAGTAAAAAATAACAGTTTTCTTGTTCTACACATTGTTTTGTGTATGTGTATGTGTGTATGTGTGTGTGTGTGTGTTGTTTTGTGTTCATGTTGTTCATATGTGTGAGACTCCCAAGGTATATGGTAGACATTGTAAAGTGCATATTACAACTTTGTAATAAGAAAATATGTTTTGTTAATTAGGTTTCCTGAAAAAAGTAGTAGCTGAATCCTGAATTAGTGAGCTTTCTATCTCTGAAGATATTAAGTAGGTTTACTGCATTTATTGCCAATGTAAAGTATGGCAGTGATTTTTCTATCATATCCATAGTTGTCTACCAGGTCCCCTCTTCACACACAAACACACATATACACACACACAAACACACTCACACACACACACACATACATACTCTGCATCTACTTGTTTCTTCCCTAGTCCCCTCATTCTAAGATGTTTTAATAGTGTTAGGCCCATATATGCTTAATTATTAGATGATAAATAAGCATGAGTTCTTTTTATAAACAAAGAACTAGACAAGTGTAAAATATTAGTACCTATGTCATTTTGATGGAAATGTGATCTAGGAACTATTTTCTTCTTTGTTCCAACTCTGTAGGATCTATTTTAAAAATACCCTTGATCTTCTCCCATAAACTTGAGGTCAATTTCACACAGACACTACATTGAATTAGTGTTTAAGTCTACTTCTGTGCTGACATCCTAATAGATATCCTGATATATATCCTCTGCCAGTTTCATGATTTCAGTTTACAAGAAAATACAAATGACTGGATGTCCTGATATGTGCCATAGATTTTTGTTTCTTTTTTAGGAGGGTGGGAAAAGACAGAGGCCCAGGTTTTGTTTCCTACCTCACATCTCAGTCTAGGTGTTTTTAAAAAATTTTTCTTACTCTTTTTTCTTATGTTGCTTTAACCATTTTTCCTAGTTGCTTTCCTCTGTCAGCAAAACTAGAGGGAAGGAAAGAAAATGTCTGCATCATAGGGTGACTTCTAGGTGGTACTCCTCATGGTACCCTTACCCACTCCCCATGCAGTGACCTGAAACACAAAAAATGACAGCTAAAATCTGTGGTTTGGGATAAGTGCTTTTCTGGAGTTATCTGCCTTTTAATTTGATATTTAATTGTTTGTTGTATTCTACTGAAGTAGTCCTTGCAGGTAAATAAAGCTGGGATAAAACTCAGGTCAATGAAAACCATAATAAATTTAGTTTTCATTTACTTTTACAAAGTATCTAAAGATATTTCTTTAATATTCATCAAATACCTTTCAAAGGCAGAAGTGGGTTACAGGAACATATAATTTCATCTCACATCTCTCAGCATTTGTTAGCAGAAGGCAGAGGGGAGAACAGCTATGTGAGGACTCAATAAGAAGACCCTCACCAGAGCAAATGCCAGCATGTTGATCTTGGATTTAACAGCCTCCACAACTGTGAGAGATAATTATGTTCTTCAAAAATTACACAATTTCAGGTATTCTATAATAGCAGGCCAAACTATATAAAAGAAGTATAGTGGAGTTTATAAAATAAGGTCGATATGGGGTTAAGTTGATTAGTTCAGGTGAAAGACCTAGAGCTTATATTGTACATGTATAGAAGAGCACTCAATAAGAATACTTAACACAGAAGTTTGACTTTGATGTAGGTCTGGAAAGTCTTTCCTGAAGAAGTAAGAAGGGAAGCTGAGGTCTGAGGCACAGGCCCCTGGTTGAAGTTCATCAAGGATGAAAGTCAACAATTCTCACTTCTTGGTGATTACATTTTTAATCTGTAGATAACTAACAACAGGGGAGGAGAGAAAACTATTACCAATTAAACACATAGATTAGAAAACACACTTTGGAATCATCTTATGTTATAAGCCAATGCCATTATTGCTCTAGCAGGCATGGCTAAGATAATAGAATAAATTATTGTTTTGATAGAATGCATATAGATACAAGGGACAGACAAGATAATTCAAACAATATGGCCTGACACAAATTGGAAGTGCAGAGAAAGGAAAACTTCATAGATAGCTTGAGTCAGCTGCCAAAAGCTATCATCACAGCTGGTTATCTTGAATTCACTGTGTTCTGTGTTCTAGTTTAGTAAATGGTGCCGTAATAATGTTGTTACATACCAAACTTGCTGCTCTTATGGTTGATTTGTGGCTGCTGAGTCCTGGTAGTGAACTCCTGAGAAATTAACTATATCCAGAAAGATTAAGGAAGTTTTAATTTTTTTCCCAGAAGAAAAACATATTTTATTTAAAAGTTTTCAGAATAAATGTGTTTGACTAATTTTTAAAAATAGCTTTGTTGTGATAACCTGTAATAATTGTCACACAAGCATCTGATTGGTCTTATTACTTGTTTTATAATTGGTTCTTTTTTATTAATTAAAAAGAACCAATTATAAAACCTAATCATAATTAGGTATATATGACAGCAGAATTTGATTCATTGTACACAATTACAACACAACTTTTGATTTCTCTGGTTGTACACAATATAGCGTCACACCATATGTGTGGTAATACATGTACCTATGGTAATGATGCCCATATCATTGCACTATCTTTCCTTCCCCCATACCCACTCCCCTTTCTCCCTTTTGCCCAATCAGATTTCTCCATTTTTCCCATTGCTCCTCCCCATTATGGATAAGCATCCACTTATCAGAGAGAACATTCAGCCTTTGATTTTTTGGAATGTCTTTCTTTGCTTAGCATGATATTCCCCAACTCCATCAATTTACCTGCAAATGCCATAATTTTGTTTTCTTTTAATGCTGAGTAATATTCCATTGTTTATATATACCACAGTTTCTTTATTCATTCATCTATTAAAGGGCATCTAGGTTGCTTAAACAGTTTAGCTATTGTGACTTGAACTGCTATAAACATTGTTGTGGCTGCGTTCCTACAGTATGCTGTTTTTAAGTCCTTTGGTATAGGCCAAGGAGTGCGATAGCTGGGTCAAATTGTGATTTCATTCCAAGTTTTCTAAGGAATCTCCATATTGCTTTCCAGATTGGTTGCACCAATTTTCAGTCCTACCAGCAATGTATGAGTGTGCCTTTCCCCCCATATCCTCACCAGCACTTATACTAAACCCCTATCTCTCACCATGCACAAAACTCAATGTGTATCAAGAACCTAGGAATTAGACCAGAGACCCTGTGCCTAATAGAGAAAAAAGTAGGCCCACATTTTCAACAGGTTGGATTAGGCCCCGACTTCCTTAACAAGACTCCTAAAGCACAAGAAATAAAATCAAGAATTGATAAATGAGATGGACTCAAACTAAAAAGCTTCTTCTCAGCAAAAGAAAGAAACAATGAGGTGATGAGAGAGCCTACATTTTGGGAACAAATTTTTGCCACATGCATGTCAGATAAAGCTCTAATCTCCAGGATATATAAAGAACTCAAAAAACTTAATGTCAAGAAAACAACTCAGTCAATAAATGAGCTAAGGAGTTGAACAGAAACTTCTCAGAATAATATATATATATATATATATATATATATATATATATATATATATATAGTACATTATAGATATAGTATATTATATATAAACGTAACAATTGCTACTTTTGGCATGACCTTGACTTATAGCACATGATGATATTTGGCTATATTGAATTAGAATAGCTGCCAAACATAAATAAAGTTGGGAAAAACTAAGTATAATAGATATGGGAGATTATATATAGGTTCAAAAGCAAATATAGGTTAGTCATGAATTCTTTTGGCCTTTTAAAATAGATTTACAGGACAGGGTACATTATTTTTACTGTGTAGTCCCAAGCTGTTGTCCCCTTATCCCGCAATTTAGAGCCACTGTAGAAAAGCAGGAGGACACGGTAGTCAGGAAGTTATTTTAAAAATACAGGTTGGTGACTCTGCCTCATTAAGTCTCTTAGGAACTGACTACAACATCTAGACTGATGCTTTTGATCATCACCATTATTCCTACTAAATTCCTTTGACATTGAGTGTACCCATAAAAATGCTTTAGAAAAAGAACCATGGAGAAGTATGCTAGAGTGCAAAAGATCTGAGAAGGTTCATTTGGGAAAGCCATTCTTGTTGAATCTACAGAGGATGGCAGACAATATGTTATCAAGGAAATTAACATCTCAAAAATGTCCAGTAAATAAAGGGAAGAATCAAGGAGAGAAATTGCTGTCTTGGCAAACATGAAGCATCCAAATATTGTCCAGTATATAAAATCATTTAAAGAAAATGGCTCTCTCTACATAGTGATGGATTACTGTGAAAGAGGAGATCTATTTAAGCGGATAAATGCTGATAAAGGCATTTTGTTTCAAGAGGATCAGATTTTGGACTGGTTTGTAGGGATATGTTTGGCTATGAAACATGTACATGATAGAAAAATTCTTCATCGAAACATAAAATCACAGAACATATTTCTAATCAAAGATGAGACAGTACAACTTGGGGATTTTAGAATTGCTAGAGTTCTCAATAGGTAACATCAATTTTAAACTTTGTTTTGATATATTATTTTCAGTGAAACTTCAATAAATGATTATGGATATATGGAAATGTATTGTGTCTTTTAATATCTTAAGTTTCTCTAATGATTTTTGTTGTTGTTGTTCTAGTACTGTAGAGCTGGCTCGAACTTGCATAGGAACCCCATACTGTCACCTGAAATCTGTGAAAACAATTCTTATAATAATAAAAGGTATTTTAAAATGAAAATAAATATATAAAATAGATTTATACTTAACTGTACATTTGGCAGGAAGATATGCAATAGGAGTAAAATGTTATACATAAAATAGGATTATTTAGGAGAGAATAAAGCTAGCATGAGAGAAAAATATATTAGGGTGATGGAGGATCAATTCAGAAGCAAATTTACAATAGCTGTAAATGTCTCTTTGGTGGCCAGCATTCCAGAGATGCTGCACAAAAACGCATTCATTTTCAATGTTAAACAGTTCCAGAGTTATTTTTAAAATAACACATGAAGAAGTTTAAAGTTACAGCATTATGAAAATATCCATTCATAGATTCATGTGTTTATCATTGACTTTAGGGCTATTTGTGCCTACGATTTTTTCGTTGTGAGCTGTTTTTAGGTGGTCCCAACTGAGCATTCCACAACTATGAGAAATTTTAATTTGCTGAGAAAAACTTTTACAAACATGGACGTGAGCCCAATCTTGCCATTTCTGTTTTGTCCTTAATTGAGCTGTTGTGGGAATGAGTAGTTGGGTTTATTTCTATTGTAATACATGGCATAACATAATCATAACTAAAATGTAGCTCCAACTTATAAAATTTTGTCTTAAAATATTTACATTCTTAGAAATGTAGGCTTTCCCCCTTATTCTCTTATTCTGTTAACATCTTTATTACAAGTGTCTTTTAATTTCAAACTTACCTAAGAGCTTTAAGAATTCTGAGAGCAATTACAGTTATGATGTCCTTTCACTAAAAACTCAGCGTGTATGTCACCAAGTCAAGGACACTCTCCAATGTAGCACAACACAGCTCTGCAAATCAAGAAATCACACTGATAAACTATCACTGTCTAATTTATCAATGTCTTTCAAATTTTGCTAACTGTACCAATTACATTTCTTCTCTGTTAGTATGCATGATCCAGTCCAGAAACAAATACTGCACTTAGTTATCATATCCCTTTAATGTTCTTCAATTTAGAATGTGTTTTCTACATTTCTCAGTTTTTTGTGACTCTGATAATTTTCAAAAGTACAAGTCCTTTATTCTTTTTGATTCTTTAGTGTAGTGCATCCAACTATTCTTTATCACTAGACTTGGGCTTTTTTTTTTTTGACAGAAATACCCCAGAAATATTTCTGCTTTTCTTAGTGCATACAAGAGGAAGTATACAATGCCCACTTCTTAGCCACTAGTGACATTAATCTTCATTTGAAAGTCCAGTTGATGTCTGCCATGTTTGTCTACCAAAGAGTTTTGATTAATTTTCTTTGTAATTGAAAATTATTTAATGGAGAGATGCTGTAAAATTATGATGTCCAGGATCACATCACAATCTGCCTTCTAGGCTTAGCAGTCTTTGATGATACCTGCCTGAATTAAACACAACTATCATGCATGTCCAACAATAATTTTCTATTTCTATTGTTTCTTGTATATTTTATTATTCAGCATTCTGCCATAAAAATAGTTTTTCTTATTTATTTATTTATATGAATATTAACTCCTGGATTTTTCATTGATTCAAGGGTAATCTATTACCATCATTATTTATTTTAATGTTCAAATAGTACCCGATATGGTCAAAGAACTCCCAAGTCTTTGTGATATATGCCTATCATTCTTTGAGCATTTAATTTCTGGCAGCAGGAATTTTAGGCTCATCTTGTCTTTTTCCTACTGAAGCTTTTGTATCATCATTTGTCTAAGGTATTTAGCAATTAAGGTCTGGCAAAATCTCTGTTGATTGCTACTGAGTTGTCCTTCCTTTTAGGCTTTTCAATAAATAGATCAAATAAAAATATGCATGTACACATATACCCACAAACATAAATATACCCACATTTATTTCTGTTCACATCTATGCCATGTATATTGAAAAAAATCATGAGTTCATAAGGATACCTCAAATTCCAACAGTGGACCTTGGGGTCACTTCTACTCTTCCCCCTTCCATATTTGTAAACCCTTTCTGAGAGTAAGAAAGTTAGCTCCTTGTATGATAGTTGATTTATTCATATGCCCATCAGTAGCCATTCTCTATAATCTGTCACAATTTTCTTGCTCCTTTTACCCTTACACATTCTCATTTAATGTCATCATCACACCTGATGCCTCTATAGTTCTATGAATTTTAAAATTCATATGATTTGATGTATATAATTTAAAAGTGGAATATTGAATGAAAATCACTAGATTTTTTTTTTTCATTCCTGGTGGTGCTGGGGATTGATTTACTATAGATTCTTCTTCTTTTCTTCCCCTTCTTCTTCTATTATTTTTAGTTGTAGATAGACAAAATACCTTTATTTTATTTATTTTTATGTGGTACTGAGGATTGAACCCAGTGCCTCACATGTGCTACGCAAGCGCTCTACCACTGAGTTACCACCCCAACCCCCTAATCACTGTAGAGTCTTCAAGAGCAGTAAGGCCATGTTCATTGAGTCACTAGCTCAGTGACAAAAAAAAAAAAAAAACTGTTTGTTTATATTGTTTTTAAAGACCACAGACTTTTCCAATTTCCTTAGTAGAGTTACTCTTACAAGCCAGAAAAATCTTCTACATTACTAACTAAATATTCGAATTGCAATTTAAGCCTTGTTTCTCTACGAAGCCCCCATTTCTCTCCCTCTTTGACTTTCTCTTTTGTCAAATAAATACTAGTTTCTACCATATTTACTCATGAAAATAATTCTTTTTCTCTCAAGTAGTTTTAGAGACTGTAGGAGTGAGAAGAAGAAAATTTAGAAATCATTTGGTCCACACTATTAAATACACACACACACAAACACACACACACACACACATACACACACACATATCTATGTATGTATCTATATAATCAACTCTAGATACTCTGGCTAGTTGCTAAAAATATAGTAACAAGGCAGACACAGATTTTGAGGCCACAAAATTTGATTCTGTATTTCATTGAAGCTAGCATCAAACCTGGCCTGAATTTCTCTAAACACTTCTTGAACTGTTCATTGTACTGCTTTATGCTTTTCTTGGATTCCCTGTAATTTTTTAAGCAGAAAATATAAAATTATACCTTTGTGATCAGATTTAGTCTATATATTTGGATTAGACATACTCAACATCATTTTGGGAATCAGTTATTGAAATTTGGAAATTTTACATAAAACACAGATGCTAAATAAACTTGCTTAAGGTCACACAACTAGTTAATAAAATACTGGAGTCTTACTTCTCTTCCAAATGACTCCAGGGTGGCCTGCACTCCCAACTGCAGTGTTCTTTCCTCTTCTCCCAGAACCCTCTCCCTTCCAGTTATTTTCAACAGGACATTTATCACTCTAACTTTCATTGACTGAAACTCAATGACCTGCGGCAAACATCATTCTAAGGAACAATATTTGCACAATTTTCATATCTTAATGCAGCAACTTGAGCTTCCATAGAGATTTAAATCCCTAATGAAATTTTCTTGTCAAAATTCTTGCTGAAGGATTGTTTAATTTGCTGCTCATGATATATTGGGAATGACTTTATGCTCAGGAAATATGCTTCCCTCTAATACTTCCATTTTTTCTCCTCTGTTCCCTTTCTTCCCTCCATCTCTTCTTCCTTTTTCTGCTCTCTCAGTATTTGCCCAATGCCTGCTTCAAGTTATTGAAATCCCATTTACAAGGGTTTAGATGCTTATGCTCTTCTTTCTCCCTCAGACACTGCACAGTGGGTCATAAACAAGCACCTTGATGATAAATCTTTAAAATATAATATTACATATATTACAAGATAATATAATATGACATATATTACAATCTCATATTACATATATTTGGGAAATGATGCAAAGGAGTTACTCTAAGAGGTTCAATGGCTACTATCACAAGTGTCTTATAATCCCTGGCTGGGTCTTGACATGTGCTATTCCAAAAACTCACCCATTTTACCTCTCCCCAGAGAACCTGTAAGATTATTCCAGTCTATTAAACATGTACACAACAATCAAACTTTATAAGTTATATGTATTAGATATTTTTTTGAAAAGTATATCTTATGAAGGTTTTTTTTTCCAAAAAAGGTATCTAATGCATATAACTGTCAGCTCAATCAGACCCTCCAGAGGACTCAATGAATTGCAACTCAACATTCAGATGACACCTTTGACTAATAAGTAGGGATTCTTGTGAAAGGTAGGAAACTAATAAAGCAGAATGTACTCTTGTCAAGGCAGAGAGGATGTGACCTTCTATGAAGGAGTCAGCACCAACTGATGAAGCAATCCTAAAGGGCATATTTTACCCTGCCTCCTGCAACTTCTGTACCTGCCCATGAATAGCTGCCTTCAGATTCTAAGAAATCCTCAATCTTCTTTTTCTTTATAATGTAATTGTTGCTCCCCACAAAACTTTGATCAGCCTATTGACTCCTGCCCCTGTTTCTCTTCCTGTTCACCTATACCCATTTGGGTCAGGTAACCTCCACCACCTTGACATGCGGCTAGACAGGGGCAGAGAGCAGTGGGCTAGCTACCGATTCAGGCACGTTTGTTTCTTTCATGTGTGCAAGCACTCGGAGTTCTCCTTGAGATCCTAACCAGTGAGATCCTGAGAGGGGACTCCCGGAACTAGATTCAGAGCAGAATCAGAGGCTGGGGTGGGCTAGAGAAGAGGCCCTTCAGAAGTGAGTGTTCTCCTTCTCCACACACATCTAGAGGCAGCCATTCCAGATCTTCCTGTGCCTTTCCCTCTCCATCAGCATGCTATGCCCCATGGCTGTGGCAGCAGGCAATAGGTCTGTGCGTCCAAGCTTTAGCATGCAGCTGGTATAGCTTAAACTCTTGGAGTCATCTATTCTCCATGGGAGAATAGAGACACCTCCCAGTATCAGTCCCTATATGCTGATAGGCTTTCATCTGCAGTTGCTTTGGCTCTCAGAATACCATAGAAGATGTGAGAATCCTGGTGTGGATGTGGTTCAGAAGAAGTCTAATGAAAAACAAAAATGGTCTCAGGTTAGACTTCCATCATCACCCCAAACTCAAATTGTGTGCCTCAACTTCCTAGTAAATAATCACTTCAAGAGTCCAAAATTAGACCTGCTCTGAGTCTAGTCCAAGAGAGAGCACAGTTAACAGGGCTCCTATTCTGAATGGTCTGCAGGGACAACTCACTCAGGCCAGAGCTCCATCTCTTTTCCCGTGTACTAGGACACCCACAGGATTGTCAACCACCAGTGTCTAAATCCTCAGTTTCAGGGCACAGGGGATGCTCCTTCGTCACATGTAGCACACTGAGGGGAGAGAATCTGAGAACATCTTGGAAAAGCCAGTGTGGGAACAGGGAGGGCTGGCTGGGTGTTTACGACATAGACACGGGACGTGTTCCTGGAAGGGTCTTAACAGGAAGCCTCCTCCACAAAAGATCCACACCGTCCTCTTGCCCCTCTCAGTATTTGTAACTCAGAAACACATGTTCTGTTTGTCAGCAATGAAATAGGATATAATGAATGTGATCTGAATCGGGGTCAGAGTCTTTTTTCTAATCTTGTGACGAGCTGTGGACTGCAGTATGGCGTTGGGCAAATCACAGTTTTAATTGTGCCTCAGTTTTTCTTTTTATCTGCAAAATGATCTCCTGGGCCTTCTAGTTAAAAGAAGGTGACAGACCCCCCTCATAACAGAGTAGGCTATACCTGCAAGCAATTCAAAAGTGGGGCCCAACACTGCCAAAATAACACTTTTACTTATTTATTTGCCAAGTAATTAAGCATATATAACATATATCATGTTGTATATGAAAGCTCTAATGATTACAGAACCTATTGTCTTAATTTACTCTGTGATTATAACAAAATACCATAAACTGTGTGGCTTATAAGCAAGAAAAATTATTTTTCATCATCTTGGGTACTGGAAAGTTCAAGATCAAGGTGTGGGCAGAATTTTGGTGCGTGCAATGGTGCATGTCTGTAATCTCAGAAACTTGGGAGGCTGAGTGGGGAGGATCAAAAGTTCAAGGCCAGCATCCTCAACATGGTGAAACTCTGTCTAAAAATTAAAAAAATAAAAGGACTGAGTATTTAACTTATTTGTAAAGCAAACCTAAGTTCAGTCCCCAGTATTAGGAGCAGGGTGGAGAGCAAGTACTAGCAGATTCACTGCCAAGGGATGGCAGCTTTCTCATGATGGTGAAAGGGGAAAGATAGCTCCCTGGGATCTCTCATAGGGAATTAAACCCCATCATGTACACATCACCTCTTAATACTTCCATGTTGGAGATTAGGTTTCAATATGGAAATCTGGGGTGGGGTCACAGTTCATAGTACCTACCATCAGTAATCTCATAGTCTAATAAACTATAATTATTTAAAGTGAATTATAAGCTCCAAAGTATATAAAGAGGAGATTGAGATTTTTTTTCCTTCATTCTTTGTTCAAGATTTTACTCAATAGTTTAACATTGGAGAAGTTACTTAAGATTGATGAGCCTTGGTTTTCTTTCTTCTTTATAAATGAACATATTAATAGTCTGTAGCATATACAGCTATTGCTAGAGCTAAATGGAATAATCCATTCAGGGCATGTTGTGCTTGGCAAAGGGGGAGCCTTCAATGAATATTATCCATTATTTTTATCATTGCTGTTTTTGTGACTTTAACTGTCACCTCTGTTAACACACAGTGTATAAGGCACTGAGACAGGTGCTGCCAGGGATTCTAAAGCATGAGGCAAATAACCTAATCTCAAGTTTCTCCAATTGTTACAGAGGAGATAAAAAGGTACAAATAAGGACACACAGAAAAGGTGTGACAGCTTCAGGAAATACTGTAAAAATGAAGGTGTAATATAAATTCACATAAAATGGAGGGAGAGATCTCAGGAAAGGCTAGGAGGGAGGACTGCAATGAGATGTTTACATAGGATGTTGTGGATTTGTACTGTTGCACAGGTTACACACTCTTACATTAAAGGTACCATTCATACTAGATTGTGAAGGGAACCTCTATGGAAGTATACAACATGGTATTGGAATGAAATTTTCATTAATAAATGGGGGAGGGATCAAATTTTTGAAGGCAGAAAATATAAACTAATCACAATTTGCTACCGGGCCATACAGATGAGAGAGGGTGTTTTTTCAGACTGGAATATCCTAGAAATATTAAGTCTCCTATGATATGCGCTATAAAAGCCCAAAAAAATACATTTTGTAAAATGGATTTATTTGTAAAATATGTATTTTTTCCAGCCTCGAATGAGAAGGAATGGCACAATTACTTGATTTTTTTGACCATGTCTCCATGAATCTCATAAAAATCTGTTTTATCAAGTCTGTGGCATTTTCATACATTTGATTGCTAACCCAGTTAAGTCTATCCTTTTCAGTTGCATAAAACACCAAGATTTATCAATCATACTTGCAAATAAAAACCTATCCATTTTTAGTATAGTAGAAAAATATTGTTATTTATAAGAAACAAAAAATTACCCATGAATACACAGTTCAGGGATAACCACTAACAACCAGTTAGTATTTATTATCACAAGTATTTTATGTTTTTTGTGGACTATGTGGGTATTCAGGTTGAGCCAATACATTGAAAGTAGAACTCTCAGGATGAGAGAGAAACACAGCTGCCCTTGTCTCCCACAATGCCCTGGCTCAACTGTCTCCCTTGCTTGCTAATTGCCCCTCCCAAGGGAAGATATGGATTGTCCCCCTGCCTACTCAGGTGGCCTGTGGGGCAGGACTTAATAGCTTCTAACCAGTTCTCAGGCCCACAGGCCCACAGTCAGCCTGGGAGAGCAGGCCACTCAGGGGCCACATTATCAGAATCCCCAGGTCCAATGGTGATGCACCCTTTCATCTCTCCTGTCCCTTTGTATTTTCAACTCGGTTGGAGAGATCAAACATTATGGATTAGCTACAGAGTATTTGATTTTATTATTTCCTTTATAAATGCTGCATGTGATGATTTGTCTCACATTTCATCATTGATCTTCTAGCATATTTACTACACCTTAGTCAAATCTCAAATGGGAAAAATTAATTGTTTACATCTTATTTCACAATATACTCATTTAGCCCTACACAATTGGGATGATTCTGTACATATTTTGTAACTTTCTTTTTTCCCCATGGAATATATCATTAACATATTCCCACAGCACTATGTAATTTTATATTTTTAAACTATTAGTTCAGAAGGTGTACCATGACAAGGATATAACATAAATGATTGAACTAGTCATTCATGGTGATTCATTTAGTAGGTTTCACGTTTTTCTGATTACAGTGAATGACAAGCATTATATATAAATCTCTGTATCTTGGGGTCCAAATGATTTATTTTGGGTAAATTCCTAGACTTTTGATACATTTTGATAACTTTTTCTCAAAAAAATGTGGATCAATTTACATTTTTATGACTATAGTATAGAAAGGTTGACTTTACTTTTTTGTTGTTTACTAGCACAGTATTGTTTTAATTGCTAACATTACAGGGAAAATTATATCCTAGCTACACTTAAATTGCATTTCTTTGTAAGAAATATTGAATTCTTTTATCTTTTGAATATTGCTTAGTTTAATCTCTACATTTGTTAAATATTTATTTTTTGCTCACTTTAAAGAGCTCTAATTTTTTGGTATTAAGAGTTTATTTTAAGAAAAGTAAACTATTTCCTCTACTATATTTTGCAATTTTTTGACATTCGAGTAATAATTTTGCCTTTTACCATGACCAAACCTATCAGTTATTTAAAAATATAATTCATAGATTGGTGGTATACACCTGTAATCATAGCTAGTACAGAGGCTGAGGTAGGAACATACCAAGTTCAAGGCCATCCTTGGCAATTTAGCCAGACTCTGTCTCAAAATAAAAAGGCATGGAGACACAGCTCAATGGTGGAGAGCTCCTAGGTCCAATTCTCAATATCCTCAAGTACAAAAAACAAATAAAAGCACCTCATATATGTTAATATGTGTGCTTTCTGCAACAAGAAATAATTAATATAGCAATTCAATTTTATTATTACCTATTTATTTTTACCATATATTCATGTATGCTTACCCATAATCATAATCTATCAGAAATTTAGGTTTGTAATTTGAGATTAGGAGAAATATTTTTTAAAATAGTGTGAAACTATTTATCCCATCAGAAGTTAAGAAAAATCTGTTTTCCTCGTTTGTTTAAAAATGCCTTAATCATATACTTCATAACTACACAGACCTGGTGCTTTTGTGGATTTCTTTTTAGATACAACACTGTGAGGGATTTAATTTAACTTCAAGAGATTTATCATTTATAACTTTAACACTGTTCATGTTTTCTTTTTCTTTTCTTTTTTTTTTTTTTTTGAAGAAAAAGAGTTGGTTAAACATGATTCAGTCAGGTACTGAAGAGAACTCAGTTACCTATACTATTTTAGAATAATGTCTCATGTTTTGGAAAGCAACCACTTTATGATATTAAATAGAATGTAAGATTCAAAACAGTCTATATGCTATGAATAGAGTGGGCATATAATTTATCATCTAAACTAGAATAGAGAGTATAAAGCAGAGCTACAAATAATTACACTGGGATAAAAAAATGAAGCTGGACCATAGGGCCACTGAGATTTTCAAAATATATGTGCTTATATTTAACATGTGCTTTAAAAAATAACTTGAAGACAATACATTGCAAATTGTGGTGGGACTACACAATTTTTGCCAATATTTCTCTGTATTCTTTAAATTTTCTCCAATGCTTACATTATATTGAATACTTATTTAAAATTAATTTTTAATAATTTTGAAATGTAGTAACTATTAAAAGCATAATCATAACACGTTTTGGATGATAGCTATGTGCCAGGCATTATCTAAGCACTTTACAGATAATCCTTAGTTTTATGAAGTAGATTGAGTTAAACCCCCATTTTTTTAATGAGGAAAATGAGACAAATTAAAATTTGCCCAAGGGTACACATTTAGCCCGTGGTAAAGCTGGAGTTTGAACCCAAAGGACTGTGCAGACAGAAAGGAGAAATAAAGGGATGGTTTCAAATGTGGACAGAGCAATCTTACTTAGGGAGGTAGTTATTAGGATTCCTCACATCCTTCCTCTTTCTTCGAAGTCCTCACTTTCCTGTGTGCTCTTCATCTTCAGGTTCAAGGTTTATTGAGTTTAACCTTGCCAAATGGGGCTTCACTCATAGGCAGAGTAGGAGTGGCTCAGATCCAGACAGACAAGGGCCCCGTTGTGGCTCTACATGAGCATGCCCTGGGTGGAATTCTGGGTTCTCTGGGTGATCAGGAATTCATAATTTCCAGGGATCCATTCTACTTACACCAGTGATTTCCAAAAGGGGAAAAAAAATCCTACCAGTGCTTTGTCTCTGTCCACAGGGCACCCATAGTTGCTAAAAGTAGTTTTGCGCATGTGCTGCCTGTTTTAGAAGGCATCAGGCTCAGAATGGGTGACAAGTTCCACCTCTTCCCTAGCCCTTGTCTCTGCTGTACAATTTGAGGGTTCTGTCAGGTTCTGATATTCACATAAGCTATTTGAAGCCTCAGTTGGTTAATTCTCATTATACTTTTATTTCCTACAAACTTTTTCTTTGCAGTTTATTTCTATATTTGCTAATCAACCCTCCTCAACTGAAATTTCAGCCCCAAATAGTATAAAGTTATGTCTTTACTAAATTCGTTAGTCATTTTTTTTTCCTTATTATTCCCTAAACAATGAAGCAGACACTGTTTACATAGCCTTTGTACTGTATTGTATACTATAAATGACATAGAGATGATTTAAAGTATACAGTAGGATGTAGTAGTTAGATTAGATGCAAATGCTGCATCATTTGTAGAAGGGAATTGGGTATCTCCAGATTTTGTTTTTTGAGGGTGGGTCCCAAAATCAACCCTCCATGGATACCTGTTGAGGACAGTTGTCACCTTGTTAAATTAGGTACAAGGATGTGACCCCCCCTGGCTAGATTTATACATGAATTCCTTCTGTGTCCATAATGTATCTGTTCCCCCCACCATGGAAAATCTAAGGAGACAATTTTTTATGGGTAGTCTAATAGACCTTTTATCTAGATGATTCCAGCTGGCATATTCTTGAGTGAGTATAAAAAATAACTGAAAGAAAAAAATGATGGACAATTTGGCCACAAGTACCTGAAGATGAAAACCAAAGAAACAAAAAGCACAAAACTGAATTGGTCCTCACCCAAAGGGGTCCAGGACATCTGACATTACTTTCTTTCTCTCATGGCTTTTGTGCTTCCTCTTAGTCCAGCCTGTATAAATTTCAATGCTAATACGATTACTTGTATCACTAGTTATAACCACTTTCTGTAAAGTGCAGGAATAACCGTAATGAATTTTACCTGTGCTAATTAGATTTCTAAATGTTTCTGTTTATTTATATTCTATGCCTGGGAGCTGTTACATTTTGAAGATAATAACAGAATTATCCATTTGTTTGATGGTACATTATATGATGTCATTGCTGGAACAGCCAACACTGTGCCACACCAACCTGCACTCACCATCCTCCTTCCACGAGAGAGCTATTTTAATAGAGCATGATAGAGCAATTTCACTCTTGTGTGACTGGCATGAAATGGAATGGTTTGAGCTATTACCATCTATTTCTAATTTGATACTACCGTCCTCCTTTCAGTTTTTATATAGTTTTAAAAAATTGAACACACAAATTGTAAATAGCCTCTCATAATGTGGATTATAAAAGTGAGCATGGAGAAGCATAAAAATAGACCACATTGTTGGCAATAATCATAGACACAGGGATATGAGCTTTTGCTTAATACCAGGGTTATATTTCAAATTCTAGCACAGGGGCTTTCATGGAATGAAGACTCACTGTGTGCTAAATACTGTATTAAACCTCAATTGACACTTCCTCTCTTATTATTCTACATCAATTATAAGAAAACTGAAATTCAGAGAATTTAATTGGTCTGCTCAAATTACTGTTTTTAAGCAATTTTAAATTTTTAATAATTTTAAATCAGATGTACTGATTCTGTACTTTAGCCTTCCAAGTGCTTTCTGATGGGATCAATACAATTTTGTTGTAAAAGGAGACTTTTAAATTGTATTTTTATGAGGATCCAAGAATGAGATGTTCTTTTTATAGCATCAAAGCAAATTTATTTTAGTAGATACATAAAAACATATAATTATACAGACTTTTTTTCAATATACATTCTAAAAGAATTAAATCTGGTTAATCATATTTATCTCTGAAAACATCCATTCTGTATTGTGAAAATATTCAAAGTCCTTAGTTTTTGAAAAATAAGGTGTACTATCATTATCTGTAGACATCCTTCTATACAATAGCACACCAAAACCTCTTACTCTTGTGATTCAGGCTCTCCCTAGCACTTCATCTCCTTTTCTCCGCTTCCTCTGGTAGCTACCATTCCACTATTAACTTCTATGAGGTCAACTTTTTTAAGATTCACATATGAGTGAAATCATGTGGTCCTTATCTTTTGGGCTCATTTCATTTAACATAGTCATGTTCATTTTTATCCATGCTCTTGTAAATGATAAGATTTTTATTATCATGGCTGGATAGTATTCCATGATGCATGTGGACTACATTTTCCTTATCCTTTCATCAGTTGATGGAAACGTAAGTTATTTTGATTGATTGATTGATTGATTGATTTTGGCTATTGTAAATAGTGCTATAACAAGTATTTCTTTGTTTTACAGTTTCATTTCCTTTGGAAATACAACTACTACTAGTGGAACTGCTGGAGCATATAGTAGTTCTATTTTTAATTTTGTGAGAAATCGCCATACTGTTTTCCTTAATGCCTGTACTAATTTACATTCCTAATTTACATTTTCCTTAATGCCTGTATTAATTTACATTCTATACAATAGCACACCAAAACCTCTTACTCTTGTGATTCAGGCTACTGACAGTGTGCGGGAGTTCTCTTTCCCAAGTCTTCACCAGCACTTGTTATCTTCTTTCTTTGGAAGTAACCATTCTTACTGAAGTAAAGGTGATACTTCATTGTGGTTTCAATTTGCATTTCCCTGATGACTAGTGATATTGAGCATTTTATCATATACCTGTTGGCCCTTTGTATGTCCTCTTTTGCAATATTTCCATGTAAAGACTTATATAGAAAGTATTTTGTGGTCTACTGCCCACTTTGAAAGCTTGATTTTTTTTAAATATTTTTTTTAGTTGTAGTTTGGCACAATATCTCTATTTTTATGTGGTGCTGAGGATCAAGCCCAGTGCCTCACACGTGCAACTCAGGCACTCTACCAATGAGCTACAGCCCCAGCCTCCACTTTTAAATATTTTTTTAAAAATTATTTTTGTTCTTGAGATTTTGAGTTCCTTATATGTTCTGAATAATAACCCCTTATCAGAAACAGTTTGTAAATATTTTCTCCCATTCTACAGTTTATATATTCAAACTTTTGATTATTTCCTTTATTGAGCAGAAGGTTTTTCTTTTACCTTAATTACATTTCTCTAACTGTGCTTCTGTTGACCATGCTTTTTGGGTCTTGTCCAAAAAGTCATTTGCCCATTTCAATGTCCTAAAGCATTTCTCCTATATTTTCATCTATTAAAAATGGACCACATTGTTGGCAATAATCAGAAACACAGGAATATGAGCTTTTACTTAATCCAAGGGTCATATTTCAAATTCAAGTTTCATAGTCTGTAAGCCTTTAAATCATAGTTAGTTGATTTTTGTAAATGGTAAGATATAAGGGTCTAGTTTTGTTCTATATATGTGGACAGCAAATTTTCCCTGCACTGTTTTTTTTTTTTGAAACATCTGCTTTTTCTCCATTGCGTATTCTTATCAATTATATTAAAAATTAGATGGCTACAGATGTGTGGGTTTACTAGGCTCTCTGTTCTGTTTTATTGGTCTATATTTCTGTTTTCATTTCAATACATGTTGCTCTGGTTACCACAGCCATTTCTTCAAATATATAGATTAAGTATAGAGCATTAAGCATAATGGATAGTGGTATGATTAAAGAATCAAGTTAACACAGGTGAAAAGATGGATGTATAATTAATACAGTTTAGCAGTTTAGGATAAATGGTTGTATAAATCGATACAATCCAAAGTACTTAACCTAGTTCCTAGCACATGATAGATATGTGATAAAATTTTGAGCAGTTAAAATGAATTTTTGATGATTCATTTTATCTGTAAATAATTTTTTGAGAGCTCTGGATGTTCTGGGTATGCCTCCCTCAACTACTTAGTCTCTTCTCTGAATAGGTGTAAACTCTTCAGTTATACTGGTTGGTATCTCCAAAACAATGTTTCCTTTTTAATTGATCAATTAATTAATTGATTAATTATTTTTTTTTATCTTGAAAATTCCACTCTCTTTAGGGAAAGTTTTGTCACAGAATTAATGTGGAATTCTTTGACAAAACACTTGACTTCCAGTTGTTTTTTTTTAACCCATGAGATCTATCAAGTTTCTAATTTTTCCTGATTCCTCATCTTTCCAGCAAAGCTCTGTGATTATATCTGCAAGAAATTTCCAAATATTATGCACAACCCATTTTCAGAAACACATTCAGACCCAAAAGGAATGTTTTATGGATAATTTGTAAATTTTGCCTCTCATTTAGGAGTCAGAAATGGGAAATTTGAAATTCAATTCAATATTCTTATTGTATAAACATCTTCAGATACGAATAATAATGATTAAGGACCTATTCTAATTTATGTAAGAAGGTTTCTCAGGTACATTTGTATTTGTTCTGTGCATTCTGTGATTTAACTCTTGAAATTACAACATAAAATAGTCATTACTGTCCACATTTATATTTAAACCATGCAACTAAGACTAAGAAGGAATGATCTAGATGAAGAAAATTATGAAGATTTATTATAGGACATAAGATCCAAATTAAAAGATGTAACATGCTCTAGCAAAATGCTCTTAACAGATTTTGTGAAATGTTCTTGCTCCTTAAATACATGTCACATAAAACACAATGAGTATTTCAGAGCATTTTGTTAGGCATTAATTATTTAATTTTTTGTGTATGTCATTATGGTAATTAATCAGCAGATTGTTGAAAAATAAGGGACTATGTTGGATGATCACTGGGGCATCCCATATGCCTACTGTGTCTTTGTCACAGACAAAATCATTTGATTGCCTACTAAGTGACATAGATGTCCCCAATTTGACCTGTTGTACTATTTCACAGGTTTAGATGTGTTTTAGTCTGTATACTGCAACATTCAACTAATATCTGCCAAATTCCTATAACTGTGCTAAGTGTTATGGATAACTCATAGAGTTAAAAGAATTTTTATTCTAAAGTCCAGTTTATACTCTGTTTAAAGCATAGTAGAACATTCATGCGGCTCTGTATCAAACAGTATGAAAGTGTTTTCATTACAAATATTTTTTTTTCCTATCCCTCTTTACTGCTCTCCTCACAAGTTATCAAGTATCTTGTTTCTTAAATTGGCACCCCAGGTAACTCTCTCATCCTTTTCATAGCCAAAAGGAAGCTTTAACATCATTTCTAAAGGATGAACCTCAATTCCATTGAATTGGCTCCTACCTTGTTATTCAAAGGTCCCATTGTCTGTGTAGCATTATTTACCTCATAACATCCCTGTATCTTTCTACTTTTCAGGAAGCGTCATTTTCTAAAGCAAATTGATATTTTAAAACATAAAAAATGATAATTTTATTGGCGGTGACTTCAAATTGGTTTATATTATGATATTATTATATATTAATGATACTCACAACTTAAAATGAGTATGAGCAGAAACCAACAATCGCAAAAGCTGATACATACTTTATTTTTGTCCTTGGGACCTGATGATTCTTTGATGTCTGCTCAGTCTTTTCTAGAAAACTCCTTTATCTCCAGGCAATATTATAACTGAAAGCTCAGTCTTTGTCCCCAATGCCAATTAACGCCAATTTAATAATGAACACCAGCTTTTGAGAAAAAATAAAATGAAGCTTTATTGCTTTGCTAGCAAAGGAGAAACACAGGGGTCTCCTGTCCCAAAGGCTGTGACCCTCCCCATCAAGAGGGACAGGGGAATGTTTTAAAGGACCTCTTCAAGGGTTACATTCCAGATGTGCTCTGGTAGGGGATTCCAGGGGAATCTTGATGCCCTGTTAGGATTTACTTGTTAATTTGGGAGACATTCACTTCCTACATTGTCCGTGGGTATCTCCTTCCTGTAGAAGGTGTGTTCAAGGACAATTAACTTGGGGAAGAAAAGATAACACTATCTCCCTAAACTTGTTAGGGAGAGGAAAGGGGAGAAGTGTGGGGGGAAAACAAACAAACAAACTTGTTCTTTTAAAAAATGAGCCTTAGAGCAAGAGGGCTATATTCAGAAGGTGAAGGGACCACTGTTACAATAGTATACAGTACGCACCCTGATTACTCTCTTTTGTGGGCAGTGCCAAAGGCAAATTCCTTCCTGGCTTCCTCTTACCCTTTAATATCATACCTTCTGTCCCATCCATCAGCCTTCCATCCAATCATCCTATTGGCCTTTGCATCATTTCTCTTTGAGGTGTTTTGAATTTTTTTGTTTCTGAGCCTCTAAGACTTTGACAACTTCTTTCAACATTAAATAGTATAATTCTAGTAAACCTGAGAGGAAAATGATCTACTCTGAATGAAAAATGTGTCACTCAGAAGCCAGTGTTCACACTGGTTGTCATGGGACTCAGGGTCTCCTGCCTTTCATTTGAAGCTGTCGATGGCAACAAGCCTTTCTGTGATTCGTGCTAACATGTTGCTTCCTGACAAATTCTGAGTTGTTTCCTTTATATCACTCATGCAATATCAGAGAATGGAGAAACTGTTGTGTTGTATTTACAAGGTGACTTCATCTACCTTTTCTTGACAGTAATACACACCACAGACTGGGAAAGTTCTATGGATAAGAGATTTATTTTATATATATAGTAGGAGAACACAATAATTTTATCTTTCTTTTATGTGATGCTGAGGATCAAACCCAGTGCCTCACATGTGCTAGGTGAGTACTCTACCACTGAGCCACAGCCACAAGATATTTTTTTGACTCACTATTCTGGTCCAAGTTCAAGGGGCTGCATCTGTAGCCCACTTGCTGTCAGAGTGCCAAGGTGATGAAAGAGAGCATGTGTGTCTCCTCTACATGTGCTCTCATTACAAAGCCACCAATATTCAGCCATGGGAGCTCCATCCATGATGACCTTGTCTGATCCTAGTCTACTCCCAACTGCTCCACCTATAAACACTATAGCTTAATTAAGGTTCCAACTTGAGACCTCACAGTGGAAATTAGATGCCAACATGGTTTAGAGGAAACTGACCATATTCAAATCATAGCACAAGTAAAATTTATGTAAGTAATTAAGCAAACATACTTTATTTTCAAATATTTTATAATTATTGATGAAGCCAAGCCCTGCAATGGTCATTAATTTTTTGGATAAATTGAAAACATAAGTGAAAGAAACCAAACATATGACTGGAACTTTTATAATAATATAGAAACTGCTTCTCAAGGACAAATCAGTGTTTATCTTAACACTATTCAAACCAAACTTTCCAATTAGCGCACACACTTCCTCTAATACTCCCCATTTTATGCACTATGTGCCTTTACACTGACTGCAATTCACTGATTTATTGGGCCTTGTGCTTAAGTTGTGCAAGCAGTACATTTAATAAAGAAGTACAAAATTTTTCTTCCATTGTTGAGAAATCTATAGATCCTATCCTTATAAAACCAATGAAAATAATAATTACACTAATATATATATATATATATATATATATATATATATATATATATATATATAATCAAAGTTACCTAAAGTATAAAATAGTAAACAATGTATATATACATAACTGGGAAACAACCTAGTTGGGAGAACATTTATAGGATTACATTCATTCATTCATTTTATGCATTCAACACTAGCTGTGGATCGAGCACTCTTCTATGCAGATAAAGTACTACTTGTTATGCATGTGTTGAATAAAAGATAGCTAAAAAAAAAACAACTTAGTAAAGGTGATTCTATGGAGGATGGTTAGATTGCTACTCTGAGTTTGACTAAAAAAGAAATATAATTTAAAGAGACTTGAACAAGAAAGAAAAGTCCTTTGGAAGAAACAGGAATTCCTTGGAGAGAAACATTCATGACAGAAACCATAAACCTAGGATATACTTGACACGTTCAAAACAACACATACACAATGTCAGAATAAGTGATACAATGTTAGATAAAAGTAATGTGAACATAAAATCGTCATCCTAGTTAAGACCTCTGACCAGAGAAGGACATGCTAGGTGTAATAATAACTAGACAACTGGCACATGGACTTGTTTGGACAAATTGGACTTAATGTCACTTTAGAATAGTGGTTCTCAACCCAGAGCAATTTCACCTTCCTGGGGACATTTCTCAATATTTGGAAACACTTTGGATTTCACTATGTGTCAGGAAGGTGCTACTGGCATTTAGTGTTAGAAGGCAGATGTTAAGTTTCCTGCAATGCCCAAGATAGCCCCCCTGTCCACAACACAGTGACATCTGACCCAAACTGTCAGTGTCGAGGCTGAGAAACTGCTTTAGATGGAAGAGGAGAACAATACCAAGTAGATATACCTCAGACTGTGCAAGAATCATACTCCATGGTGAGTTATGTATATTTTATTCAAATAGCAATGTGAAACCTTTAAAAGTATTTAAGGAAAAGAGCAGTATATCAATTATACAGTCCTAAAAGATTCCTCTGGCTTCTGTGTGATAAATGAAGGGTATAGAGACAAGAGCAGAAATGGGGAAATATGTTAGAGGCAAAGAATTTTGTTGCCATGAATAGGTTATTAATAACACATGTAAGGGAAATGTACTTTTGAAAATAAAGTCAGGAAGACTAGTTGATGGAAAGGATACGGGTAACAAGGGGAATAAAGAAATCACAAATACCTTCCAGTTAGCTTGAAGAGCTGGGTGGATGCTCTTCTTATTACTGAGACTATAACTTAGGCAAGTTTAACCTGAGGGTGAAGGCATTCCAGCTGCATTTCAGCAAGGAGAGCCCGAGATGTCTGTTTACTTGGAGACTGGAGTTCTGAAGAGAGGTCAAGGTTAGGCTTATAGATTGTGGGATATCAGCACATAGATAGTAATTAAAGCCATAGGAAATATGTGGTCCTGTAGGTAAAAGTCAATAAAGAAGGCAGGAGGTTAATCCCTAGGTTCCCTGACAAGAGAAAACAGAATAAAGTAGACAAGGCAGGACAATCTGGGCTTGTAGAAGTCAGGAGAAAAAGTTGTCAATTGCTTAAAAGACCCCTGAGAAAGGATGTAATATAAGAAAAGGGACGTGATTTTTTTTTTTTTTGTTTCCAGGGATTGAACTGGAGGGCATTCATCTCCTCAGCCACATGCCCAGGCCTATTTTGTATTTTATTTAGAGACAGGGTCTCACTGAGTTGCTTAGCACCTTGCCATTGCTGAGGCTGGCTTTGAACTGGTGGTGCTCCTGCTTCAGCCTCCCAAGCTGCTGAAATTACAGGCATGCACCATCACACCCAGCCAGTACTTGTGATCTTGGTAAGAGTGGTGTCCCAAGGTGGAAGAAGAAGGAAAGCCCAGGTAGAACCAGTTTGGGAGAAGTATGAGGTAAGAAAATGGAAACCAGTCACTGAAGAAATTCATTACACATTTTTTATTTTACCTCTGAAGAGGAGTAAAGAAGGAGGCATTTGTCAAAGGCAACATGAAGCTAAAAAATCACATACATTGTAACAGAAAGCCATGTTCCAATGTTAAATGATATTACAGAGAGGGAGAAGTTGATGTGGCATAAGGGAAGAAAACAAAGTTGTATGAGTGAAATTTCTGAGAAAGCAAGAGGATGGAATTTGGTGCAGATGTGGAAGAGCTCCCCACTGATGAAAGCAGGGGTACCCCAGGAGTTACAGAGGGGAATGTGAAGTGGGTGTGAGGCTGTTCTGGGCCTGAGGAAGAGACTACAGCCCCACAATGCAGAGAAATATACTTCTATTTTATCTTGAAAAATATGTTTCTTATTCTGATATTAGGCTTGCTAAAAACTCCAGTATTAATGATTTGGAGCATAGAGCTAATGGAGGAATACTGTATTTGTTGGCAAGGGTTACTTTGCCAGGAAGTATGGGTGTGAGGATGAAGATTTTCTTATTCAGGGTCTCACAAAGGAAGTATTTTGATGCATTTGAATAACGAAGAAACAAAATAATTGAGAAAGCGCCCAGATTGTCTATTAAAAGAAGGGACAATTATCATCTAATGGAATGTATATATTTAATTTCTTAACAAATTACTCAAGGTCAATTCTTAGTTTAAATTTTAAATTACGTTTATCTGAGGCTTCCGACTTAACTGGCATTGTTCAGTATCAATTTATTTCTGGAACTATAAATCTCTCCAAAATAATTTGTACTCCAGTCTTTCTCTGTGTTAATACAATCGGTGAAGTCAACTTGACCAAAATATCCCATGTGAATTGCAATTGTTTCCCCTCAAATGGTTTGTCATACCGTGGTTGAAATGAAGCAGCTTTGATTTACTACAGTTGGGGTGGAAGGGAGACTGCTGAAGGTTATAAGCCTGATTCTGCTTTTATTGTCTCATTTGAGGTTGACTTTTATGCTCCAGTAACCTCCCCAATTTTGTGTTTTTCCAAGTGTCTGTAATGCACAGAGTTGGGCATAGCCTTGGATGACACTTTGAGATAAGGAAGTTTGCTGAACATCTGGTCAGAAAGCAAGTTTTAAAGAGTGTTTTAGTGCCTAAAACTCAGAATCCAGGAGTTTAGCACAATATAGAGGATTGGATCAGCACATACAGATGTCATTTTATAAGTAATAAAGCATAAAAGGAAACATGTCCAGATAGGATAAAGCAGAGAAGAGAAATAGTGAATAGAATTTTCCCCTTCAATTAAAAAAGTGAATAAATGTATGACAAGATATAATAAGACTCAATTTACCCCCCCCAGCATTTTCACTGAAAAATCTAAAAGAAACATTCTGAAGATTGCAGTGTTTTAACAGAAAGGCTCCTAGTGGTTCTTGATTGCTCTCCTTCATCATCTCACTCTCTGGATTAGCAATCTGTTGATGTCCATTTCTTCCCTCTCAAATTCATTCTATAGGCAAATGAATGGAACATCAGAAGACATGTCTTTGTCAGCATGAAAAAATAAAAGAAGTGCTCTCTTTAACATGCTGTATATACAGACAGGAGTTTATAAAATAATAAGCAGGTGACACTGGTTTGGGCAAAGGGCTGGCCCGTTTAATTCAGTGATTGTGACGAGTAAATATAAAATATTAAAAAAAGTAAAGTGGTTGGTGGTAAGTGAAAGAGATGAGACCTAACTCATCAGGCCACAGGACTATCTTTAACTCACAGCAGGAATGAAGGAAAACAAGAATGTGTCATGAGGACAAAAAGGATGTTTTATGTTTTACCAAAATTTTCTAGAAGTCCTTCAGGCACCACCAGGGTGATCACGTCATAGAGACCCTGCACAGAGTTCGTGGTCGGCTCTTACCACAAGCAGCACATACTGAAATGGGGGCACTGATGATGTTATACCTAGCCAAGGTAAAGAAAAGAGGGTAGAGCAAGAATAGGATAACACAGAGGGAGATGCGAATATGACAGAGGAAATTCCTAACCAGGACTTCCAAATCTTCTTGATAAACCCTCTCAACACATCTTTATCATTAAAATAATTGAGACAATTACAATATAATAATAAATATATTAATCTGTTCTTGAAAGAGTAAGGAAGGGAGAAGAGGACGGAAAGGAGGGGGAAGGGAAGTAGCAGACACAAGATACACAGAGAGAACTCCATGGCTCCTTTGTGCATAATTAGCTGGAAACTTTTAAGACTGAAACTCTGTGGAGTCTGGAGTAGAAGCCAGCATATGAAAGAAAGACTAGAATAGACTCCATCCAATGCCCTCAAATACATTACAAGATTAGAGTGACCTTCCAAGGTCTTTGAAGAAAAAAGAAAAAGAAGTCAATCATGAAAACCTGGCTTTAGTATGGAGTTTGGATTTAGTCCCACCATACAGGGTGGGGACCTATTGCCTGAGTTGAGAAAATAGCATATAAATTGTTCCAGAACCTCAGAAAAACATAGGGCCCCAGTAGAGGCAAACGAAAAAATTTCCTGCGGAGATGACCACAATCATGGGCATATTCAGTCCCTAAAATATAACTACTGAAGCTAGTGATCTTGCAGGAAAAAACTACAACAAAAAAGAGAAAAATTTTATAATAAAATCTTCCATCAGAGTGTTAAGAGATGTAAAATTCAAATAAGAATTCAGCACAGAGATAACAGAAAAAACAATGTGAGCTAAAATAGATTAAAACAGAAAACCACATACCAAGGAAGAAGAAAAGGTTGCTACAATATTTTACAAACATCTTTAAGAAGAGAAAAATACTATCATCATTTCTACCATTCAACTTAAATCCTAGAGTCTTTGGTAAGCCTAATAATAAGAAATAAGAGAGATCTTATAGGATTAAGTAAAATTATATTATTCTGCACTGCAGAGGCTATGATTTATCTACTTAGAAAATTTAAAAAAAGAGGGGCTGGGGATGTGGCTCAAGCGGTAGCGCGCTCGCCTGGCATGCGTGCGGCCCGGGTACGATCCTCAGCACCACATACCAACAAAGATGTGTCCGCCGAGAACTAAAAAATAAATATTAAAAATTCTCTCTTTCTCTCTCTCTCCTCTCTCACTCTCTCTTTAAAAAAAAAAAAAAGAATAGCTAATAAAATTAAAGAGACTAAAATAAGCATACAAAAGCTTTCCTATTTATAGCTGTAATCAATTAGAAAATATAAGCTTAACAATTATTTTCATAGGAAACTTGCATAATTTTCTATTTCATTAATAATATCATGGAAATGACATGTGAAATTAAATGAACATAATAAGTGTAGACTTGGTGCATGTTGTAAATGAGTTGAAGATATTCTATTCACATTAAATGTTATGTAAGATAATGTATCAGGAAAAATATTTAAGAAGTAGGATTACAAATTCAGAAAACAAAAAAAAATTAAGAAATATCATTATGGAAATTGGTTACCCATATAAAAAAGTAATAGATTTCACATTATGTTGCCAAAAGCAACAACAGAACCCTCAGCTACATCAAAGGAATATTATATATAAGTTACAACTTCGAAAGGAAAATAACTATGTAAATTAAAAATTTTAAGGAAAAGTAAAACTTAAGAAACCAAAGTTAAAGAAAATTTATTTTTATCCTTTGTTTTCAAACTCTTACCTCTAAGCAGAACATAAATTCTTTAGAAATATATAGAATACTTTTGAACTAATTATAACCTAACTGCAAGAACAGAACCATATTTTCTGGAAAGTAAATCATTTCTATCTACCATTTATAACCATAGTAAAATAAAACTGAAAATAGATAGAAATTAATCCAGTACTTTCACACTGAAACAAACAAAAATATCTAAAACTCTTCTAAATAACCCCTGCTTAAATTGGAAATTAAAGCAACAAATAAGTCACTTGGAAATTAATGACAATTGATAATCAGCTGTTTGAAATTTGGTTGAAGAGGTAGTTTAAAAATTTGAGATGAAATGTTTTTTTTTTTTTTTAACGAAATATCAAAATAGCAAAAAACATAGAAGTAATTTTAAGGGAAAGTTAAAATGCCAAGAATGTGAAAATACAAATTCAGTGTCATATATAAAAAAAAGCAATAAGTTTGGTTTATAAAAATTCCAATAGTTACATGAAAGAGGAAAAAATATAAGTATAAAGAGTATGCTTTAAATATTTACAAAGTAAAAGTTTTAAATTATAAAAAAAGGTTTAGATTTATACGGACTAATAGAAATTCTCTAATTTCTATGATGAGTAGGGGGAAAAAGAATACAAATATTATAAGACTGAAATTTGAAAATGCTAAATAAAGATCATTGAAAATTTTAGGAACCCCTCACAATTTTATGATTCTGTGCTTTTCCATTTAATGTGAAGCATAAGGTGTATACTGAAAGCTCAAGTCATTTTATAAGGCTAACCCAAGTGTGATAATGAAATCTGACAGTGGTAGCAGGAAATCAAAGATAGCAATCGGTCTTACTCATGAATATGGGAATATGAAATAATATGGGAATGTGAAAATCAGCCCATCCATATATGTATTCATGCAACGCACATATATGTAAACAATATATACACTATATTTACATGTACACACACATATATATGTATACAAATTCTATGTACATACATACAATTCTAAGAAATGGAAATAATAGTTAACAAAATATCATAGCCTCTATTAAATATATTCAAATCTTTTTTTTAAGAGAGAAAGAGAGAGAGAATTTTAATATTTTTAGTTTTCAGCGGACACCACATCTTTGTATGTGGTGCTGAGGATCAAACCCCAGGCCGCATGCATGCCAGGCGAGCAAGCTACCACTTGAGCCACATCCCCAGCCGATATTCAAATCTTAAAGTCTGTAAATTCTACTGGGAAGGTTTCACCTAACTACCGTCTTTCCTGTGTCAGTACTTCCATGTTAACACCAATTTTTTGTTACTCATGTGGCAGTAACAGCTGATTTATTTTACTTACTCTGCTTTTCTATTTTATAAATGTTATTTTAAAAACTATTTCCTCTTGTTCATTATTTCTGTAAGCTTAAGTTACTTAATAATCTTACAGATTTTATATTTCTAAAACTAATTAAACTAAACAAAAAGTAATGGATCTATTTTTCATAAAAAAATTAGAAATATGGATTTTTTAAATAAAAGCTTACATGCAATTTGTTAGAGGTGAGACTGTCATAAATTTATAGGATATTTTGCTTACTTTCAAAACACTGAAATTTGTCTAAGTACCTTTTGCTTGATGCTAAGTTCCAATAAGTTGGACATTTTATGTTATAAAAACTTTGAGATTTATTTAAGAACTGCTAAATAAGCCTTGGGAATGTATACAATTCAAAAAACACATGTGTAATATAACTTCCAAGACTTGCTGCGGGCATTTGATCTGATTGTTGGCTGACATTTCCATCTCCTTTTATAATGTAGCATCCACATGCATTTGGTTTTTATAATGCATTTCAGGTTACTGTCAACCTTCCCCTTGTCAGTGACAACATTTATACACCAACAAACATGGTTTGTTTTAATACATGATTTTTGTTCACTGGACAGGCTAATCATGTGAACCCTCCCCAACCCAGATGAAACTTGGGAAACTAACAACTATTTCATAGAGAAAGAAATTTTAGAATATATTAAAAGTCTGATATGCCATGGCAAAGCAGGACTTATTCCCAAAGGTTCTCTAATAATTGGGCAATATTAGGATATCAGTTAATAAATGCAAGTAATCACAATGACAGGCCACCAGTAAAGCCACATAATCATCCTGAGATGCAGAAAATGTTAATAAAGAAATATCTATTCCTCCTTACTCTTAGTGAAAGGTACTTTTTTTATATAATAAAGACAATTTATCTATAACAAATTGACAAACATTAAAATAACACTAAAATGTAAGAGGGATACTTTTTAAAATCAAAACAAGGCTTAGACTGTCCACAGAAAGCAAAAATAAATAAAACTTTTATGGACAGTTTGCCAAAGTAGGAACAAATAGCCAAAATTATTAAGGTAGGAATAAAGAATATTCATGATTTTTGTTTTTTACTGTATGGAAACCCCAAGATAAATGAGAAAAAAAACTAGATATATTTTATATGTTCAAAAGTAGGCTGATTTTAAAATCTTCATAGAAAAATTATTTAATTTATGTCTGAGCCATTTAATATAATAATATATGCCACTGGAACACAGAAAATGCAACTAGTCTAGGTTAGTGTGTACTGTAACAAAAAAAAAAAAACACAAGAATGTAAAGACTTATGGGGAAAAGTAAAATAAACTCTTATGCTTTCTACATTGAAAGTATAGTATTTTGGACATGTTGAATAAAATAAAATAAGATTAATTTGTTTCATTTTACTTTTTTAATGGGGATACTACATTTTAAATTGCTTATGTAGCTTTAATATGACTCTAAAATTTTTATTAAACAGCAATGGTTTATAAAACTGATATTTTGTAAAAAGGAGATACTAAGATAGGAAATTTTTTCTTTTTAAAAAAGCAACAAAAAAATCAGCAAAATCAAAGAATGGAAACATACCATAGTATAATATACGTGTAGAAACTCATAAGAATAAAACTTTATAACTGTATCATGGGTTGTGTGAGGGAAAGGGAGATACTGAGATTGATAGATTCATAATGGAGAAGGCTGCTGTTGTATTTCTGCTTTGTAAATCATAATGTCATATGACAGTGGAATTTAAGTTACATTACCTCCTACATTCTCTGCAGGATGTACCAATATAAAATACCAATAGTGTAATGAAGGAAATGCTTGATTGGTAGACTTGATAAAATTTTAATGAAAATTTTATTTTGTGAGGACTGTGAACCATTTTAAAATTCATCAGAATAAACATATGAGAAAAAATAAGTTAGAAAACTAAATATTGGTATTTTCGTTTTCAGAACAAAACCCAGTGCATATGAAAATTAGAAGGTAAAGTGGTTACTTTAGTTCATAGAAAAACTAAGATCATGTAATACTGGGCAGTCAAACTACATGCAATAACAACAATAAAATTAATTTCTCTTTTGCATAATTAATACAAATTAAGTTTTAGAAGACTAAATCTTTACGTATGATACAATGCAAATAATTTTATACAGTAACCTGAACTATATAAAGATATAATCTTGGTGAAAGGGAGACATATAAATGTATAATACATGGAAGTACAAAAGAAAAAAAATGTAGGGAAATTCATGGATAATGTGGTAAGACAAATTACTTGTTTGACCTCTTAAGTGTGGAGGAAAATGCAACCTTAAGAATACTAATTACTCAGAAATTGAAACATGTCACTATTTAATAAGTACTTCTTACTAGGAGAAGTAACAGAAACCAAAGATAAGGCTTTAGGAGGGAAGACACTAATGTGAAAGTCATGCCAAAGTATTAATTAATTTCATTCTTTCTCACATGCCAGTTTCCTCTGATGCAAACTTAATACTGAGAGAACTAGGTGTCTTGATCTAAAATAATAACAATGTGGTATGTGTATAAATATTTACCTTTTCTCAATGTAGAGCAAGTTTTGTAGACTGAATTTTAGTTTGTGACGTGAATAAATATCATCTATCTGAACATGATTTTTTGAATTATTTTCAAATGTCAGCTCTTAACCGACATGCAAGTCATCTCTAAGTAATAAAATTTAATATCAGATTTGATTTCCACTCACATTTTGTGTGTTCAAGGTCTTCATTTCAGAAAGGATAATACTGCTGTGCAGAAGTTAGATTCCCTTACTGCCTATTCAGGTGCTTTGATGTGCCTATTTCTTTGAACAAAAATCTCTTTTTAAATGCTCTTTTGATATATGAGCTTAGGATTGCTGTGAAATTACTCCTGAAAGCAAATTGCTGATGAAGGCTTTAGAATTTATAAAAAGTAGTTATTTTGATACATTTGTTGATATTTTCTTGACAGGCAATGTACCAGAATTTACTTTGGAAAAAAAAAGTTATTTTTGTGAACACACAAAAGTAAACAGCAGGCAACACTTTCTAAAACACAAAATATATTTTACAGCCACATTTTCCCTTCCCTATTTGGTGGGCTTTCTGTGTTAGTGTGATGTTGATTTGTAATGGGGATACTGAAGATTGAAAAGGTCAGTTGGAACATTAACAAAAACTGAGCACAAATAGTCAAAGATTGAGAAAAAGACTTCCTATGTACTTTCTTCTAAACAAATGTGTTTATATACTGAATTGAAGTAGAACTTCAAAATAGTCTGGTTTAAGAATGAGGGTGAAATTTTGTAATCTTTTTGAGGTTGGTTGGGAGGGTTATAGCTGATTTAAATACTGTACTGGTCTAAATGTTTCTAAGTACTACATTCTTTCCTTTATCCTTACCAAAAATGCTGCCATGCTAGTGTGATTGGAGGCAGGGGTATAGTTCTCTTGTACAGTCTAGGAAACAATTTCTTCTTGTTCTGAGAATATCTTCTGCATCAAACAGTCCACTGATGATCTTCATATAACTAAAGAAAATATATGTACAAATGCATCTCCTGTTTTGTCAAACAAGTTAGTGTCTGATCCCTTACTTATTCCAAAAACATATTTGCATCCTTTTTCTACTTTTGTTATCTTTCCTCCCCATACCTCTCTTACTATTTTTCTTACTTGTTGAGAACACTTAAATGCTCTATAATCATAAATGTATTTTCCTTACTATATTCGTAGGTATATTTAAAAAAAAAACTAGTATTATAGGAAGACTGTTCACCTGTAGACTCATGTATTGCCCTCTGTGAGGCCAGATACAGCATTCTTATTACACTTATTTCTCTAGAGGTCTTTGATTTTCTGGAATATCTATTCTAATCTTCTCCCCTAACTCTCCAAAGGACCAGTTATTTTACTCTTCCTGGAGTCCTCTGTTCTCTGGCACTCTTTTCTCTCACAGCTGCATATTATTTGTGACTGAGCTGTCCTCAGGAAACTTAACTGGACAGTTTTCCTGGGTTGCATGTGTCATTTTCAATTTTTCCATTTTTTCCTGATTTTAATGTTTTTTTTTTAAATTTGGCTAAAGAAGGAGCCTATGCTTCATGAATATTGGTAGTTTGTCTGAATAATGCCTTTATTCTGTGTTCACTCTACCTGTGATCTTGTGAAATTTCTTTGCTGGGGCTCTTTTAATTTACAGGCTTGCATCCATCCATTTCTGCACTATGAAAAATATTATTTTCTGTATGATTTTTTTCCTCTACTCTTTTTCCTTCATTCTCAAATTTCTCTTTATAGTTATTTGATTTCCTGGGTTAGCTTTCAATATCTTTAGGTTTTACCTCATCTTTTCCCAGGTTTTATCAAGCTTTCTTATTTTTTATGACATTTCTTTCTTTTTTTATTAGCTACACCTGATAGTACAATAATCTTGACAATTCATACATTTGAATCAAATTGGGGTATAATTTCTCATTTTTCTGATAGTACAGGTTGCTGAATCACATTGGTCATACAGTCACCTATATACATACAGCAATCATAATGTCAATTTTATTCTGCTGCCCTTCCTCTCCCCCCTTCCCCTCTCCTCCCCTCCCATCACTTCTCTCTACCCAATCTAATGTGATACTCTTTTTAGGACATTTCTTTATCTTCATATTCTTTTACACATTCTTTTATTGTTAGCCATGGCATTTTAATTCCCAAGGATTCTGATGATTCCTTTCCTCAGGCATTTCCATCACAATTTGTGAATGAGAAACAATAAAAATATCTCTAAGAATATTCCTGTTGGTTATTTGACATTTTCTTATTTCCTATGGATCATTTCTATGGTCTCTTTGTGATCTTCTGTTAATATTTTTTTAAGAGAGAGTGAGAGAGGGGAGAGAGAGAGAGAGAGAGAGAGAGAGAGAGAGAGAGAGAGAGAGAGAGAATTTTTAATATTTTTTAGTTCTCGGCGGACACAACATCTTTGTTGGTATGTGGTGCTGAGGATTGAACCCGGGCCGCAAGCATGCCAGGCGAGCGCGCTACCGCTTGAGCCACATCCCCAGCCCTTCTGTTAATATTTAACAGGGTAGAAGCAGCTCATTGTCAACACTGTATTATGTGCACAGTGCTTGTCAAGTTGGGGAAATCTTCATTTTAGGATGCTTGGCTTAGAGCTGGTATCATTATGGGGATCCTAAGTATCAGAAAGTCACTGGGGTTAAGGTTGCTCTGTGGAAAGTCTGGAACCTGATGCTGACTTTTGTGAATCAGGATTAGGAGCAACAATGGAGGGGATGTTTCTAGGTCTGTGAATGATATTAGTGCTGTTCCCTGTTCCACATGTTGTCTCATGACTTCCTTGGACCTATTTTGTGCTTGATACTTTTTCAGTTCTGAAATGCTGTGATTTTTTTCCTAAAGTCCTATCTCCTTGGTTTTGCTCCATACTGCATTGCTCCATCCTAGAGCAAAAACTGCCACTATTATAATGACTCACTACCTTCCACAATTCCCAGAAACTTACATCCTGATGGTTCTTTACCAATCTCTTATGTGTTGAAGACTCATGACCTGTGTTTTGTATACTTATATCTTAGTTGACTGCCACAGTGAAAATTCATGCTTGCAATCTCCCATCTTTAACCAGAAGCTACCCCAGAGATTTTAATTTCCATGCTAATAACCCACCTATTCCCAAGTAATTGTAGATTCCCATCTCCTCAGACTTCCAGGTCAAATATTCTTTTTTTCTGATTGAATTATTGTACACAGCACATAAAAATTGTATTTTTGTTGATAAAAATTAATGTCCTTGACTATTTTAATGATATAAAATATTTCACTTTGTTTTAAATGGAATTTCATTGTATCTCTTTCATCTGATTAAATTAGGCTTTCTGGTTTCTTAAGCCATTTAAGCAAAGACAAAAGCTTTTGACAGTAAATCTATTTTGCATTCGTGGAGATAGCTTTTGCTGTTGAGTACCTACATTTCTGAAGTTCAGGATTGCTCTTGAATTTAAATTTATCCCTCAAGCAATTTGACTATGGAACAAAAGGCAACATGTGTATATGGGCTGTCTTTCTATGTGTTTAAGATCCTATGCTTTAAGAAGTAATAACTCATGAAACTGACATTCTAAAATCAAAAGTGATAGCAGCACCTTATCATCTTTGTCAGGCTTTGAAGACTAAAAATGCTCTAAATTTTATCTAGAATATTCAGAACATCTTATCACATAAAGAAAATGGAAATAAGTAGCTTGTGGAATAGGATTTTTATTATCAACCATTGTCATTTTTCCCTCATGTATAATTATATTTTTTGGTGCATAACAATTAGGATATTACCTATGGATTTTTCCTCCTCCTCTCACCTTAGAATACTTTGAGCACTAGTTTTGAAGCTCAGTGTTCCTTATTTGTTCTAAATCTATTTCCATATTTCCTGCCAATATTGGAAAACACCTTGAGAAAATATATTTTCAAAAGAGTATGAGTTTAATCCTTTAGCTTAAGTTTCAATTGTATATTCCAATGGACTTGGGGCTGAATTTTGATTGTTCACTTTAAATTAACTCTATACAATTTTCTAAATTGAGGAAAGCTATAGAAATAATTGCAATATTGAAAGATATTTTGGAAAATCTTTCTCCTTAAGTATAATGTAAATGTAGAATAGTTCTCATCTCCATGACATATGATAGGATGTGTCTGAGTAGGATTGCGGATTTTAACAAAGATTTTTTTTTTTCTTCACAGTAAGGTAAAGAGTGGACTAAGATGAGATGACTAAAGTCCCAATTGTGAAAAGTCAGAAGTCTAAAAATTACTAAAACAAGTCAAGAAACTAGAATCTCTCTATTCTCCTCTTTTCAGTGTGAACTAAATAATTCTTCCTATATGTTTTTTTTTCTATTTCCTCTATGAAAATAACCAAATGTACCAATTTTTTTGCATGTACTCTTAAAGAGTTTGTAAATAATACCATGCTTGAGAAGTGCAAGACTCAATTTATGAACAAGCTGTTTTGCTCATTACTATAAACCATCCAATTTATGCATAATATACACACAGTCTTCATTTCTAAAAGGATTTAATCCTGAGACTGTAATTTAGCAACTATTAATATTATAAAAGTGAAAATATTCTGTACCTAATATAAGTATACAAAATTCTTCTTCATTAATTAATAGAATTAAAAGCAAGATCATATTATTTTATTTATAGTTTTTCATGTATTCATACTTTCCATCATGCTTTTTAATATGAAAATATCATAACACCATAAATATGCAGTATATTTCACTTACATTAAAATATAAATGAGACCGCCCTTCACTTCCGGTCGCCTTTGGTTCCTTGGTGGATGGTGTCCGCGTCCTCTGCAGCAGGGTCCGCCGCGCTCCAGCTATTTTTTTTCCAAAAGAAAGCTCGCTGCCTCATATGCTTCAAGAATGGCTCTCCCTATCATTGTAAAATGGGGTGGACAGGAATATTCAGTGACCACACTTTCAGAAGATGATACTGTGCTAGATCTCAAACAGTTTCTCAAGACCCTTACAGGAGTGCTGCCAGAACGCCAAAAGTTACTTGGACTCAAAGTTAAAGGCAAACCTGCAGAAAATGATGTTAAGCTTGGAGCTCTCAAACTGAAACCAAATACTAAAATCATGATGATGGGAACTCGTGAGGAGAGCTTGGAAGATGTCTTAGGTCCACCCCCTGACAATGATGATGTTGTCAATGACTTTGATATTGAAGATGAAGTCGTTGAAGTAGAAAATAGGGAAGAAAACCTACTGAAAATTTCTCGCAGAGTGAAAGAATACAAAGTGGAAATATTAAATCCTCCCAGAGAAGGAAAAAAGCTTTTGGTACTAGATGTTGATTATACGTTATTTGACCATAGGTCTTGTGCAGAGACTGGGGTAGAATTAATGAGGCCATATCTTCATGAATTTCTAACATCTGCATATGAAGATTATGACATTGTTATGTGGTCTGCAACAAATATGAAGTGGAATGAAGCTAAAATGAAAGAGCTGGGTGTGAGCACAAATGCAAATTACAAGATTACCTTCATGTTGGACAGTGCTGCTATGATAACGGTGCATACTCCAAGAAGAGGATTAATAGACAAAGCCTCTTGGTGTTATATGGGGAAAGTTTTCCGAGTTTTATAGCAAAAAGAACACCATTATGTTTGATGACATAGGAAGAAATTTTCTAATGAACCCACAAAATGGACTAAAGATAAGGCCTGTAATGAAAGCACACCTAAATCGAGATAAGGACAAAGAACTTCTAAAATTAACTCAGTACCTCAAGGAAATAGCAAAATTAGATGACTTTTTGGAGCTAAATCACAAATATTGGGAAAGGTATCTCTCAAAGAAGCAAGGACAGTAGTTACAAGTTATACTGGCAGTTATTGAAGATACTTGAGATCCATGAACTTTTTGCTTTTATGCTAGAAATCATTATGATAGTGCTGGACACTGAAGCAAATACCAGACTGCTTATCTTTTGGTCTTCCAGTTTTTTGTAAATTTAATTTTATATTTTTTGAAGATCATAGCAATAGGCTAAAAAAATTCTTTCTCCCCTCATATGAATATGCTGTTACTCTTGAAAAATATTTTCTCCAGCATTGATTACTGAGATGTTTTCCACCAAAAAAAAAAAAAAGGAAAAAAAGGAAGACAAAGACAAGTGGAGAAAAACTTACTCAACAGTGTCATTTTGTGACTTTGGAAACAGGTTATGTGTTGTGTTTTAACTTCATTGTGTTATCGATTGCCTAAATCTAAGGCCAGACCCATCTTGAAACTAGGGCTTTTCCCTTAATGACCAAAAAATAAAAATACAACCTAGTTTGTTATGATTAAAATTACCAGGAATTTTTATTCTTTTGTCACAAAATTTTTCTTCTGTATTTCACTAGTTACAGCTCTAAATTCTGAGCTGTCTCACTTTGGCCTGTGTGTGTGTCAGTGTTCTTTAAGTAAAACTGGAGAACATCAGTTGTGATACAGACATGTCCTCATATGAGAAATAGAAAACATAAGACTGAATAATAAAATTAAGGGGCAAGAGTGTTTCTTTTTGTGGCTAAGTAGGAGCACTTGTGCCTGAACCATTGTCATAAAAGCAGTTTAAGGCAATAAACTTTAAAATGGGATATATTACTCACCAATTAGCTCTAAAAAGCATGAACAAAATGTTTTTGTTCTGTTCCAGCTCTATCTTGTCTAAGTGCTAACACTGTGTTTCAGTGAAAATATCTAGCCATAAGACTAAAAAATATATCATTTGCAATGCTTAAGCCTGCAGATATGTAATGTGACCACTGTTTCGTGTTGACAGTATTGCTTTAATACAGTTCTTGTATTTGGAAGGAATTGATCCTCTTAAATAAACTTGGTGTATATTGTTCTTATGGGACTATTTCAGTGGTATAAATAATAAATATCTTTTCTTAAAAAAATAAAAATAAAATAAAATAAATAAAATATAAATGAGAAAGTTTAAATTTTACTGATTATGGTGATTTAGACAACCCTTTAAAAACTTTCACATATGTGCACATATGTTTTTATTTTTGCTAAAGTACTCTAGAAAAATGAGTATACCAAGAACCTGAGTATAGATTACAAAGTACTATTCCCAGTGACGACCACTCTTTCCAAAATCCTAAAGTGGCTAAGGTCTTACTGAAAACTCTGTTCTTGGAAGCATTTCTTTTTAATGCCTGATATAATGATAATTTTCTAAACCTTTCAAACAAATAGAAACAATGGTTCGTGTCAAAACAGGTCTTCATAAGGTGGTGACTTGGACTTCTCTGCCATAGGGGCTGAGGGATATTCTATTTGCAAAGTGAAAAGGGACAATTTTATCAGCCCTCAGATCAGAAGAGAAAATAAATATTAGTAGTGTGTCTTGGAAATTTGGACATATTTTGGGTCAAACATTGTCCGAATGAGCCCTAGGGTAAACCAGAACTATAATAGGCAAATTGGATATAGTAGAGATATAGACAGAGGTTGATGTGACTCTAGGGATTAGGGCTGCAAGAGACTCCTTGTCTTTTCTAGGTCTAACTGGAGCAGAAAATAGAACTCCACTTGGGATATTTTGGTGAAGGAGATAAATACTCAGGAGCTCTAGGGAAAATGGGGTCTCCCCAGCAAGCTACTTACTAGAATGAGGGTGAGGGGAAGAATTTGACAGCTGCTTTCTGAAGATGTCAAGTGAGTGTTTGGCATGGACTTGGTGAGAGCTAGGATTAGCAGAAGTACTAACAATCTGATAATTTATGAGGCAAAAGCTCTTGAATCAATGATCCAAGAATTTATCTCTGGCTCCTGGATTCAAATGGAAGATCATCAAGGGTATCAGTATATCTAGCTAGGGTGAATTTAGATGGAGCAAAGAGTACCAGGTAGATGAACATTCCAAAATGTGGTATACTTTACTCATAATTTTATTATTCTTCTATGAAAAGTTACTAATCTTGGAAAATTGGAATAATATGTGATAAAATATTATATATATAAAATGCTCAGTTCTTGAGAATCTAAATTATATGCATGAACTTTATATAGATTGTTAAACTATTATATCAACTATTATATCAATTGTTTCAAGTGCTTAAAATTTTGGAAGAAATAAAATAAGGTGAATATTTTGTGAAATGGTCTGTGATATCTTCTCTGAAATCAGTTAATATAATTACTGAGCTAAGTTTCCATTCCAAGATTTGGAGACATCCCTCATTTACTAGCCAGGTTCATTTACTGTGGACTCTTGATACACATCATCTTGGGCAACTTTTAGAAGTGTGATAATCTCTTCTTTGTTCATGTGAGTGTGCAGGCCAAACTGTCCCATGCTGAGGAAAAAATATTTTGTAGCTTAAAAAAAGATAATTATTCATTTAATCACTTATTGCTTCCATTCTCACTAGATTTTTTACTATTTAATGCTAAGTCCTAGATTAGGTACCCCTGATTCAATGGACAGCTCAGCAAATTAATAGACAATTTGATATTCAGTCTTTTTGTTATATCTCAATAACATCTAAAATAAAATAAACTGCTGTCATGACTTTTCTTTTTTACTCCCAAACCAGTCTTCCTTCTATTTATATCAACAAGATTGTATGGTCTAAACTACTGTGGGATTCACCTTTTTTTTCTCCCTCTTATTTAACACACATGTCCAAACACATATTTCTGTTTTATTTATTTTCCATTTAAACCACCTCAAAATTGACTTATTTTCTTATGCATTGCCACTATCATAGTTCAGATCACTGTCCTCTCTCAAGGGATTATTACTATCATCTCCCAACTCACCTCTCTTTCCTTAGTATTGCTGATCTCTAATGCTCAGCCAAGATCATCTTTCTATTAATCTACTGTCAAGTTTACTAATACCTTCTTATACGTTCATTATACTATTGAGCTTCTCCAGTGAGTATTTTATTATGCTTACTACATTGTTTAGTTTGCTAATTTTAATTAGGTTATTTATTGATTTATTTTTCTTTAGTGAGATTTTGTTTTTAATCTATTTCAAAGACCTTTATAGTTGCTTGTTGAAGCATGTTTGTAATTTTCATTATGGCTATTTAAAAATATTTACCAAGTAATTCTAAAATTATATAATCTCAGCGTTGTATTCTTCTTTCTTTCTTTTTCGTTCAAATTTTGTTGTTCTGGCTCATGGTATAATGAGTGCTTTTTGATCACATCCTCAATGTTTTGGTTGTTATGTTGGCAATCTCTAGATGGTATTTAAGTCTCCTTTTTAGCAGGTCATCACACTCTTTAGGTTTATTATGTTGTCAGTGGCCTTATTGTATGGTCTGCAGTTCTAATGACAACTAAATTTTCAGAGCCTTTGAGATGCTATTTTTATCACTTTAGTTTGCCTGGTGCCAGTTTATCTTTTGCTGATTTCTGCTGATGCCACCTGTGAAAATAACTGTTTTCCTAGACTGAGCTTCTCTGTTAGCTGGACTCTGGGGGAATACTTTCCTCGGCTTCTGGTTGTCTGTGGGCTCATATCCATTATATACCTGAATTTCTAGGCTTCTTGGGCTGCTCATTTTCTACTGGAATGGGGGCTTCAGCTTCCATGAACAAAGAGCACATCCCTTGCCATTATATACCTGAATTTCTAGGCTTCTTGGGCTGCTCATTTTCTACTGGAATGGGGGCTTCAGCTTCCAGGAACAAAGAGCACATCCCTTGCCTTATTGTTGATGGTATTTCACTTTAATAGGAGTAGTAAGGTGCCTACTTGGGCTAATTTCTCCTGTTGGTTTGGGAATCATAAGGTGCCAAGCCTAGTGTTCTCCTATTATCAGGAGGGTTGGGGCAGGATTTGGAGGAGGTTGGGGCACAGCATTGTCCCTCTAGTCCTATAGTCTTCAGATAAGCTACTTTCATCTTCCCACCCCTCAGAGTCCTCCTAAGGTTGCCTGTCATATTATTTTCAAGCTTCATATTTATATTTAGGGAAAAGAAACAAGAAATGGTGTAACTATACCATTTTTCTTCTGGCTGGATGTCAATATTTTCTTCCTAATCTGTACTTAAAATTCTTCAATACATTTTTGTCTGGCTTTGTCAACTAGGACCCTGTGCTGCATATGACATAAGACACAATTCAAACAATAATTAATAAATATGCATGTTGGTTGATACAACTGTAGGGATTGATGTGGCAGCACCACTGTAGGATCAAACACGTTACCAAAATCTATCACTGGGCTTTGCTGCTTCTAATTAGATCTTCAAATATTTTTTAAAAAAACATTACCAGTTTTTCTCAGGACCATTGTACTAAGGTTCATGCCCAAAGGTGAGGAAAATATCTTTACACATGCACACACCAAGCAAAACATCTTCAAGTCCTGATTTTGATGTTGTACATTTTTCCATATCTGAACTCTAAATGTGTTGTGGGGATCCTGGAAATGTGCAGCTTCTCTTTTGTGAGGAGTGGGTTAGAGTCAGTATGTCCTAAAGCACGTGGACTACAAGAAAGGGCAATTCAGGTTTCCATTAACTAGAGAAAGGGGGAATGGATCCATCAGGACAAAATTCTGCTAATCTTTCAGTGATTTTTTTTCAAATGTTGCCCTCATTTCCACCCTTTTGCTTTGCTTGTTTCCACTCTCCTGGGGTATCTTCCTGTACTCCAAACATGCGACTCAAAACTGCTTTCAGAAATGTGCAAGTACCATGCTTTTTTCCCATCAAGATGGTGATCATGCTACTACTCACTTTGCTCCTCTAGATATCCACCCACCCACACATCTATTTATTTTATTATATTTGATTTTTTTAAATTCTTTACTCTCAATCTAGTATTCAAACTCAAAACTAGGAGAGGCCATGATGGCTTTTCAACCTCCGGTACTCTCTTCATCATCCCACTTATTATACCCTACTGCAGTAGCCTCCTCCTTAGCTATATCCTCCACTGACTCAAAAGTGAAAGACTGTGAAACATTTACAACTTTATTCTCATTACCTAACAAAGTGCTTCTTGAGTGATGCATTTTAAAGGACTCTAGGGAAGCATATCTTGCTTTGAGTGCATAAAGAGAACAATTATAATTTCTGTGTAAACAAGGAGGAGGCTAGGTATGAATTTCACCTTAATAAAGGAGTAGGAATTTTCCATGAGTTATAGGTTTCAGAAGGGCATTTCAGGCAATCGAAAGTGATTTCATGGGGACAGGCAAGTATAAGTGATATGCCACCTGTTCTTGTGCTTCTAAAATGAAACTGAACAGGTCCCTCTGTCCCTATGGACATTATCCATCTGTGCCTTGAAATGTATGCTGAGACTGCTTCTGCAGCCCTAAGAAATTGGTATTTTTGCCTCTCCCTAGAGTCCACAGGGCATTGCCTGGCCTTGTTTGTGACTGTTCTCTTTCCAGTGTGTAGAAATGAGGAATGAGTGTCAATAAATCTGAATGTCAAATCTCAAATACAAATGTCAAGACCATTCCACATCACTGGTTGCTTTGAATTCTAAGCTCAACTTTCACAGCCTACAAGTCTGGGGAGAATCAGTTGGGTATGTCACCATTTCTTGTTGAAGAACATTCCAGGCATAACAAGCCTTGGCTTAAAGAAAATGGCCTTCAGCTTGTGCCACACAAACACAGACTGATTTACCTGTTAAACTAGTAGAATTTAAAATTCTTCTGTGAGTTTTAGGACTATTCCTTATTAAAGAACTTTAGACAGTTGTTCAACAAAAAGTAATGATGCCTAATGAATTTCACTTTTTTTCTTATTATTTTCATAGTATTGTTGATACTAAAGAATCTAGTATTGTTTCTAGTGTTTACTTGTTTGTGAGTAAGAAAGATTCAAATTTTTCAGTAGGAACAGAAGTTTTGGCTGATGTTATATCTTCAAATTTATGATCTCGTGTCAGAAAATAGAAATACAGAAACATAAGAAATTAGCAGTGCTTCCATGATCCTGTGGTACCAAAGGAGAATAAAATATCTGTCACTTGAGAAGAAAAATATGTATTAAATTTCTCGTTTGAATCAGTAACTTTAAGAACATATTACTTTATTTAATCCTCACTAGAAGCAGGCATGAACACACAACTCTATCAAATGTTAATATTTTACTATATTTAGTTTAAAAGGGTGCTTTTCTAAAATATTTTTTTTAGTTGTAGTTGGACTCAAAACCTTTATTTTATGTATTTATTTTTATGTGGTGCTAAGGATTGAACTCGGTGCCTTGCATGTGCTAGGCAAGTGCTCTACCGCTGAGCCACAACCCCAACCCCTCAAAAGGCTATTTTTAAGGGATCCAGAAATCACAGTTATATTAATCCCTGTCATATTCTCCTACATCCTCCTATCACATGAACCACAATTCTCGGGCAGGTGAATGATAATAAAAGTTACTATTTTACATTTTTACAAACTTCATTTTTTGTTGCCTTTACTAAATATCAATATTCTATATAGGTATGTCCATTTGTGGGCCATCTCTTCTTTTTCTCTGCTGTATTTTATTTGATTTCTGCCATAATCATACTTCTTCATTGTAGAATTACCAGAAAGATTAATATCATGCAAGGCAAGCCCCTGTGTTGTCAATATTGGTCATTAATGACTTCTGTTATTTTTTGTAAATTTCTGTTAAATTTGTGAAGTTTTAAGAAAAGTCTTACTGGAATTTTCAATGGAATTGCATTGAAATTACTGAATGCTTTAAGGGACATAATTCTCTTTACAAAACTGAGTCTCCTAACTCATCAACCTGTTATATTGTTTTATTTAGGATATTTCAAAGTACGTTGCTATCTGTTTATACATTTCCTCTATAATGATCACGTACACTTAAATTTATTCCTAACTGCCTTAAAGACACTGTTACTACTGTGAGTGACATTTATTTTTTGTTATATCTTCTAATGTAGTATTTTAGGTCTGTAGGAGTTTTAAAAGTCATATCAATCTTCCTTGCTGAAATCCTAGTGTACTAGGTTCATTTTTCTTCCTTTTAAAGTACAATTATTTTGGTAAAATTTCAAGATTGGCAAGCTTTAATAGTCTCAATATCTGCAAAATGCCTTTATTTTGTGTTTTTCTAGAAAGGTAGTTTTATGCCCAATTCTAGGATGATAGTTATTTTCTTACAGCATTTTAAATATATTTTCTACTATCTTCTGGAATTTAAAGTTACTGAAGATTACTATCATTTATCTTATTCTCTTTTTAGAAAATTGTATTTCTACTACTGTAGTTGTTATAATAACTTTAATGAGATAAGCTTCATACCACTGAATTCAACTGTTGTGTAACTTTAGAAATATAATTCACCTGTTAGTACATACAAGAATTATAAAACTATCACCAGTGCCTATTTTGGAGTATTTTAACCACCACAAAATGAAATCCCATATTTAGCAATCACTCTGTATTCCCACTCTCCCAACCTCTGAGAACTACCAATCTGCTTCCTGGGTATTGTATGGTATGTGGATTTGTTTATTAGTATAATGTATTAAAATTTCTCCTATGTTGTAGAATATACCATTATTTGAATTGAAAAAATGATAGTCCATTATGTGGATAGGCCAATATTTTTATCTTTTTGTAAAGTTTATAAACATTTACATTGTTATCAAATTCAGGCTTTTATGAATAAAGCTGCTCTGAACATTTATGTATAGTTTGTGGGGGCTTAGGTTTTCATTTCGTTGGAATTCCTAGTTTTGGAATTGCTTGGTACATGACAGCGCACATTTGAGTAATGCAAAGAATTTCCCAAACTGGCTGTCGAATTTTACATTTCCAACAGAAATGCATGTGAATTCAGAATTGTCCAGGTCCTCACAAAACACTTTTCATCATCTTCGTTTTTCCTATTTTATCATTGTAATGGGGAAGAAATGATAACTCATGGTTTTGAATTGCATTCTCAAAATATCTGGAAATGTTGAGCACATTTTTTGTGTGTGTTTAACCTTTTCTTTGGAGAAATAGCTATTTAAATTCTTCACTTAGTTTTTAACATTTTAAAAATATTGTTTCCATTTTATTGTGTTTTAGGAGCTATTTGTATGTTCTGTATACAAGAGCCATATTAGATATGATTTGCTAATACTTAATCTCTTCATGTTTTAAAATTTTAGACTGATATTAATGTGGCTAATCTAGTTATTTTTTTGGCAATGTTCATATATATCTTTTGTCAATCATTTCTAATCTAATTTTACCTACTATTCCAGAGTATGTTTTTTTGTAGACATCATTGTATTAGATCATTTTTAATCCATTCTGTTAATGTCTGTTTATTGAAATAGCTAACCCTATTAATGTAATAAATAAGGCAGAATTTACTTCTTCCTCTTTGCCGTTTGTTTATATATAAATTTTGTGTGTCTTTATTCCCTATTTTTCAACACAATTTCTTTTTAGCATGAAATATATTAAATATATTTAGGGTGCCATTTTATTTTTTTAATAATATATTTAACTTTTTTTAATAGTTTCCCTAGGGATAATAAGTAACTTTAAAACTCTAGTTTGCACTGGTAAATTAATTTCAATTACAAAAACTTGGCTTATATATAGCATTTTTCTTTTCTTTTGTGCCATTATTATCATACAAAATATCTTTCTTCACCATAATATTCAAAGTTTTATATTTATAGCTTTTTCTGCTTGCCTTAAGAGATTTATAATAATATACACATTACCTATAGTATTTTTCAGAATAGTTACCTTTTTTAGTGTTCAACTTAGTCCATTTTCTATTGCTAAGAGCACAATATTACAGACAGGGTAAATTATAAGAGACAGATTTCCTGAAGGATTGGAATCTGTGGATGGTCTTCTTGCTGGCAGAGTCCTGAGGCAGCAGCATAGGGTATCACCTGGTGACAGACAGGGAGAATGCAACATACCTGGATAAATTGGCTTCCATGCAGACCCACTCTGCAGATAGCTTATTAATCCATTAATCATATGAAGAGAATAACCCATTCCATTGGGTAAAGCTCTAATCACCTCTTAAAGAGTCTACCTTAGCTCACCTCTTAATAACATATAATGGGGATTAAATTTCAATATGAGTTTTGGAGGGGAAACACCACATTCCAAACATAGTGTTGTTGTATGTGTCTCCATGTGAGTTCAGGGCGCAGGCTGGCATTCTTTCATTTCAGCCTGAAGGACAATCTTTAATATGTTTTGTAGAACATGGCTGCTACCAATGAAATATTTTCTTTCAGAGGTGTCTTAGTTTCTCCCTCAATTTTGAAATAGTTTTGCTTGTTACTTGGTTAATTGTCTCTTTTTTATTTTTCAAATTTAACACATAGTAATTGTACACATTAGTGGTTTTCACTGTGACTTTTCCATACATTGCATATATTGTGCATTGATTGTCCTTTTTTTTCAGTAATTCAAATAGGGTTTCTGGTTCAGAGTCATCTAATAATGAGTATCCCATGTATGTAATGACTCACTTTTTTCTTGTTTTCCAGAATCTTTCCTTATGTCTATGTTTTGAAATTTTGATCATCATGTGTCCAGATTAGTATGTCTTTGAATCTGTCTTACTTGAAGTTAATTCTGCTTGTAGGATGTATAAATTCCTGTTTTTTGATAAGTATATGGAGTTTTTCAGTCACCATTACTTTAAATATTATTTTTTGACATTTTTCCTATTCTCTTGGAATTTCCATTATGCATGTAGTAGGATGATTGATGAAGTCCCAGTTTTGTTAGGTTCTGTTAATCTTTACTTACTCTTTTTGTTTGTTTCTGTTCCTCAAACTATATTTAGTTATCTTCAACTTCACTGTCCCCTTCTTCTGCCTGCTTACATTTACTGTCAATACCAAACCAAACCCGAGTGAATTTTATTTGAGTTATTGCACTTTTCAGTGCCATATTTTTCATTTGGTTCTTTAAAAATAATTGATATGTATTTATTGATATTCCATTTGAAAACTGTTCCCATAACTTCATTAACTATTTAGATATGGTTTCTTATAGTCTTTGAGGACATTTATGATAGCTGCATTAAATGTTTTTCTATTAAGTTTAGTATCTGAGCTCACTTAATAGAAAAATATTTAATTCAGCTATCATTTTACTGTACTTCAGTGCTTTTAATTTTCCCTATAGATGACCTTTCTTATTTCTTTGTATATTCCATAATTTTTGAAAATTAAATATCTTAAATAATATAGCAACTCTGAAAATCAGTTTCACTTTGCTACAATATTTGTTTAATTATGATTCTTTTATTGGTGATTTTTCTTGAATGATTCTCCAGTGCATGTGTTCTTTATTATGTGAAGCCACTGTAGTCTCTTCTCCATTAGCTTAGTGGTCTGCTAATTTTAATGATTTCCTTAAACAACTTCAACTACTAGGGCTGTTTCCTCAAGCATTTATGTAGACCAGTTGCAGAAAGCCTTCAATGCTCCAGCAGTTGACAACTTTGTGATTGTCGGTACATTTTGCTTTTATTTCTCACCACCAGAGGTGAGAAATTAGAACCTTCTCTTATTTTGCATGGCCTTACCCATGTGTTTATCATTCTAGATCCCCAGACATATACTGGAAAATGTTAAAGCTCATTATGATATCTTATTCCTTACATTTTCTTCTACATTTTTGACAAGCTCTTCTTTACCCCAAATTATGTTGCTCCCCCAGGCAATAGCAATGTTAAACAATTGCTGCTTATTGTTTCCACAAATTCCCTAGGGATAGGACTTCCTCATTGAACTGTGTCTAAATCAGGTTGAAGAAAGTCTAATCTGGGATTAGATTAGACTTTGAAACAAATCAATTGAGAAGTAGTCTGTTATCCAGTTTGAAACTTTTTAGGATCTTCAAATACTTTCTGCTCCTTTGAGTGACTTCTGCGCTTGTTTTTCATAGCACCCATTTGTTTTCACAGCTCCCCAGGAAAAGGAGGAACATAGAGCTTTCTGAAATGGCACAAGTTGATGTTCTCACCAAACTTATGCCTTTTTTTTTCTTAGGTTGGTTCAACTCGAATTCATTCGTAAAGTTCTAAAGACTCGGTTTTAAAATTTTGCCAGTATTCTCATTGATTTTTATGGAAAACAGATTTTGGGGTCCTTAATTCACCATGTTGGAAATATTTTTCCTCTCTGTCAGATGTTTAAATTTTCTGGAGTTTCTGCACAGTACATCTTAATGTGACTTTATCTTTCAGCACCCTGCTCACTACTCAAAAGGCATTTAATTTGATTTTTGTCTTCAATTCCAGAATATTTTCATCAGTTATATCTTCAACTGCCACTACCCTGGAATCCCTTTCTTTCTCTAGCTTTTAGATTTCTTTTCCTACATGTTCAGGAATTCATTTTCCTGCAGCTTTGAATTAATTTGTCATTTGTATTAGGTGATATTTAAGATTTTTGTCTTAGAGTTACTGTTATATTCAGAGAAAAACTTGAAATATTATCACATAATTTACCAATCTTTATTAAAATGACATTAGTTTTATATTTTATGATTTTGAAAATCCTTTTGATATTTAATTGATTTTTTAAAAAATACACTTGGAAAATCAAAGTTTTCAACTATTTCACTATCTTATTTTTTGAGTATTTTCCTATGATGTTATTTTCTTTTTAAATTTTATTGTTTTTAGATATGCTTGACAGTAGAGTGTATTTTGACGTATACATATATGGAATATAACTTGTTCTACTTATGATCCCATTTTTGTGGTTGCACATGATATGGAGTTTCATTGGTGATATATTCATATATGAAAATAGGAAAGATATATTTGATTCATTCTACTGCCTCTCCTATTCCCATTCCTTCTCCTCTCCCTTTTTCCCTTTTGTCTAATCCACTGAACTTCTATTCTCCCCACCCACTTATTGTGTGTTAGCATCTGCATTACAAGAGAGAACATTGAGCGGACTTATTTCAGTTAGCATGATCATCTCCAGTTCCATCATTTACAAGCAAATGATACAAAGTCATTCTTTTTATGGCTGAGTAATATTCAGTTGTGCAGAGCTGGGCACAGTGGCACATGCCTGTAATCCCAGTGGCTCAGGAGGCTGAGATAGGAGGATTGTGAATTCAAAGCCAGCCTCAGCAATAGTGAGGTTCTAAGCAACTCAGTGAGACCCTGTCTCTAAATAAAATACAAGCTAGAGCTGCGTGTATGGCTCAGTGGTTGAGTGCCACTGAGTTCAATTCCCAGTACAACCCCCCAAGAAATCCATTGTGCATATATAACACATTTTCTTTATCCATTCATACTATTGAAGAGCACCTAGGTTGGTTTCATAGATTAGTTGTTGTGCATAGAGCTGCTATAGATATTGATGTGGTTGTATCAATATAGTATGTTGCTTTAAACTCCTTTGGGTATATACTAAATAGGGGGATAATGGGTCAAATGGTGGTTCCATTCCAACTTTCTGAGGAATCTCCATAGTACTTTACAGAGTGGTTTCACCAGTTTGAAGTCCCACCAGCAATGTAAAACCTTTTCCCCCTACTTCCTCACAAACATTTATTTTTGTTGAGAGCCACAGCCAAAGGGGCCCCAGCAAACTTCCAGCTGCCAGCAAACTTCAAGCTGCCAGCTGATGATTGGCTCACAGTGGCCCCAGCAACATCTAGCTGATTGGCTCCTCTGTGGTGATGTTCATTGGGCTGTTTCCCTGCCCTTCAGACTGCCAGCTGATGATTGGCTCACAGCGGCCCCAGCAACATCTAGCTGATTGGCTCCTCTGCGGTCATGTTCATTGGGCTGTTTCCCTGCCCTTCAGACTACGGAACTGCTCATTGGGGGACTTCTTTGGCTCCGCCCATGCGACCTAGCCAATCGGCCTCAAGAGCAGGAGGATTGTGGGAGGTGGTGGTTGGTGTGTGGGTGAGGCGTGTGGAAGCCAGTGGTGGCAGTTGGGCTCTGAAGGTTTTTCCTGAGGAGCTGTTTTGTTTGGCGTTTGTAGTTTTAAAAATAAAGTTTGTTTCTTTTGACAAGTGGCTCCTGAATTGTGCCCAGCCAGACTGCGGCATTTTTTTACTTTTATTCTTAATAATTGTCATTCTGACTGAAGTGAGATAGATTTCAGTGTACTTTAAATTTGATTTCTCCAATCAGTAGAAAACTTGAACATTTTTTTCATATATTTCTTGATCATTGGTATTTTTCCATATGTGACATGTCTGTTCAATTCCTTTGCTCATTTATTGATTGTTTTTTTTTTGTTTTTTTTTTTTTCTGTTTAAGTTTTTTTTAGTTCTTTATATATCTTGGAGATGAATGCTCTATCAGAGGTTCAAGTGGCAAAATTTTTCTCCTATTCTATAGGCTCTCTCATTCTTAAGTGTTTCCTTTACTATAAGGAAGTTTATTAGTTTGATACCATTCCATTTTTTGAGTCTTGATTTTTGTTCTTGTGCTTATAAGGAGGTCAGTTCCTAAGCCAACATGATGGAGATTTGGGCCTGCATTTTCCACAAGTAGGTTCAGGGTCTCTGGTCTAATGAGTTTTGTGTAGGCTGAGAAACGGGTTAAATTTCATTCTGCTGCATATGGATATCCAGTTTTCCAAGCACAGGTTGTTGAAGAGGCTATATTTTTATTTCAATGAATGCTTATGGCAGTTTGTCAGGGATGAGATAACTATATTTATGTAGATTTGTCTCTGTTTACTCTTCTGTTCCATTGACCTTCTTGTCTGTTTTGGTGCCAATACCTTGCTGTTTCTGTTACCATACCTCTATGTTTTACCATTTTTTCACTGCAGGGATTAAAAATCCTGACCAGAACAATTTTAAAAGATAAAAAGTTTATTTGATGGATAACAGTTTGAGAGGTCTTAGTCCATAGAAGGCCAGCTCCATTCCTCAAAGATGGGGTAAGGTAGAACATCATGGCAGAAGAGTGTAGCAGAGGCAAATAGCTCATATGATGATCAGAGAGGAGAGAGAGAGAGAGAGAGAGAGAGAGAGAGAGAGAGAGAGAGAGAGATTGATTCTCCAGTGGAGTCTGGAGATATATATAATCTCCCATAGCTACTTCCTCTAGCAACACCCCACCTGTCTCCAGTTACCACTCAGTTAATTCCATCAGGGATTCATTCACTGATTAGGGTAAGATAGTAACCCAATAATTTCTCCTCCACACCTTCTTGCATTGTCTCACATGTGAGTTTTTAGGGAACATCGCAAATCCAAACCATAACACTAGGTAATATAATTTCAAGACTGGTAGATATTGTGATGCCTTCTGTTCGTGCTCTCCCTAAAGATTACTTGGCTATTAAGGGCCTCTTATTTTTTCAAATGAATTTCATGAATGCTTTTTCTATTTTTAAGAAGAAACATCATTATAATTTTAATAGGAATTACATTAAATCTGTACAGTGATTTTGATAGTATGGCCATTTAGAGACTATAAATTCTCCTCCTCTAAGAACGTGGCAGATCTTTCCATCTTCTAAGATCTTTAATTTCTTATTTAGTGTTCTATAACTTTTATTATAGAAGTTTTCTTCCTTTTGTTTGTTTGTTTTTTAGAATAACTCTCAAGTATTATTCTTTAAGTTATTGTGAATGGAATAGTTTTGGTGTATAGGAATGCAATTGGTTTATAGGTATTCATTTTATATCTTAACATTTTGATGAATTTATTAATGAGTTCTAGAAGTCTTCTCAGAGTTTTTTTGGTCTTCTGAGTATATAATCATAGCACAATAAACAGGAATAACTGTTTGTATCTCTATTTGTATCCCTTTAATTTCTTTCTTTTGCCTAAGTGATCTGGCTAGATTTTCAAGAACTACATTGAATAGAATTGGTGAAAGAGGCCACCTCTGTCCAAATATTTAGAGGGAATGCTTTCGGTTTTCCTTATTTAGAATGATGTTAGCCTTGGGTTTATCTCATATAGCTTTTACAATGGTAAGGTATGTTGTTACTCTCCCTAGTCTTGCTATCCCCATGTTTTGAACATGAAGAGGTGCTGTATTTTGTCGAATTTTTTTCTGCATCTATTGAGATTATCATGTGATTCTTTAAGTCTCTTGATGTAGTGAATTATGTTTATTGATTTCCCTGTGTTGAACCAACATTGCATCCCAAGGATAAACCCCACTTGATTGTTGTACACTATCTTTTTTAATATGTTTTTATATATGATTTGCCAGTATTAAGAACTTTTGCATCTTCATTCATGAGGGATATTGGCCTAAAGTTTTCTTTTCTTGATGTGTTTTTGTCTGGTTTTGGAATCAGGGTGATACTAGAATCATAAAATGATTTTGAAAGGGTCTCTCCTTTACTCATGGAATATTTTGAGGAGGGTTTATCTTAGTTCTTGTTTGAAGGTCTGGTAGAATTTGGCTGAGAATTTGCCTGGTCCTGGGCTTTTCTTTGTTGATAAGATTTTGATGGTATTATTGAGAAATTATTTTTATTTCCTGTCATTTTCCTTTATTTCTGGATTTTCATTTGAATTGGTTTCTCCTTTGAATGACTCTTCTTCTAGTGTAGTTGATCCCTTTGCTGGTTTTCAATTTTATTTTTCATTTTGTCTTCACAAATTATTTTATTGAATATGTTTTATAGAGCAGGCTTTCAAGTTGTGAATTCTTTTCACTATTTTTTATTGGGGAAGGTTGTTTTTTTTGCCTTCAATTCTTAACCTTAATTTTGCTGGGTATAATGTTTTTGCCTGGCATCCACTTTTTTAAGAGCTTGGTATATTTTATTTCAAGTTCTCCTGCTGCTGCTTCCTGTTCTTATTCATGGGCTTCTCTTCATTGCTGCCAGATTGGGAACATTTCTTATTGCCCGCTCTCTTGGCAACTTCTTTCAGTTTACTTTACCCAGTGGATACAGCAAGTTGCAAATTAAAAAAAAAAAATCTTAAATGTGACAGCATTGCAAATATTCAACTCTATTCTTAACCTCTTCCATATATGACTATTTAACTGCCTTTGGAATATCTTATGACCATCTCCAGTGGAGTGTATCCAAAGTCACCTACGTGGTGCTTAAATATAATCCTTGTTTAAAATTCCATAACTTAGAATATGTTCTGTTCTTTCTTTTTCTCACTCAGTTTCAAAACTCCAAAAGCAGTTTTCATCCTCATGCTGCTTAATCTCCACACTGAATATTCACCATTGTCTTCAAAGTATTGTTCAAATTTACTCTCTCCTTTAGCTCACCAGGACCACTGTTTGAACACCATCCTCAGCTCTTAAATGGGCTCTTGCTGTAACTTGTCTGCTGCCATTGACTTCATTCTGTCTCACCTACAAGTGACGATTGGCTCTTGGGAAATTCATATTTACAGTCACTAAAAGATTGCCCCCTGAATTGTTACTTCTGTCCTGGATCTGCCTTCTTTGCAGGCAGGGGATTCTTTACCAGGTTTGGTTCTTAGCATAGCTGAAAGAGTTAAACATTTGAAATGGCAAGATCTGGCAGAAATTACAATGCCATAACTAGTGAAATAATTATGACTACATTAAAATATCTCAAAATATCCCAAAATTGCTCAAAGTGTCACTCTCTAGAATTAGATTGCTGTTTACTGACCCTTTAATTCTCTTATATTTATAAAACAATATCTTTGACAACCTGCTTGGAAGAAAATGTGTAATACCATTTCAGCCTGACACTTGGAATATCACAAATCCCACCTGGCTCTGTACTGAAAAGCATACCTAGTAAATGCAATCTTGGGTAAATGAAACAATCCTGCAGCAACAATCCCTCCATATCAATAGGCAGGAAGATAAAGACAAAAAGAAGGCAGAGAGGTGTGGGGTTTGAGGGAGAACACAGGTATGAGGAAAGATTACCAAATTGATGTGTGTATGAGGTAGCACACAAGAGACTATATAATGTGCGTAGTATACGCAGTAGTCTCTCATGGTCTGCAGGTTCCTTTCTATAGCCTAATTTGAAAGCATTAAATGGAAAATTATAGACAATTCACACGTTTTAAATTGTGCATGCCATTCTCAAGTAGTGTGATGCAAACTCATGCTGTACTAGTGCAGCCCTGAGAATCAACCCTTTATCTACCACTTCCATTCTGTAGATTTATTCCTCCATTTCTGTGGGTGATTAGTTCTAGGACATCCTGCAGATACCAGAATCTTAGAATGCTCAAGTCTATTATATAAAATGTTGCAATATTTGCTTAGAACCTGGGCATATCCTCTTATGAACTTTAAATCATTTCTAGATTATTTATAATACCTAATACAATGTAAAATCTATGTGAATAGTTGTTAAATACCATATTATTCAGGGAATAATGGCAAGAGAAAAATATGTACATATTTAGTACAGATGTGATAAAAAACTGAATATTTTCCATATGCCATTGTTTAAATCTATAGATGTAAAACATACAGATGTGGAGAAATGAATATATGTTCATCATAAAGCAGAGAGAGGGAAACTACATTCGTGTACTGTATATTAAAGTGTACTGCTGTAATTGTTTTATTTTAATTAATCTCCTACTGTGTGTACTTTATAAATTAAAATTGTACGTAAGTTAAATACATATAGATGACAAAAACATACTATTATAAGATTCTGTACTATCTTGGGTTTTAAATGTCCACTGAGGATCTTGGGATATATCCCCTGTGGATAAAGGGAGATTCCTGTTTATCGTCAAAAAAGGAACAAAAAAAACATCTTCTTTTTTTAAAAAAATAGGTTTTTTTTTAAGAGAGAGTGAGAGAGAGGGAGAGAGAGAGAGAGAATTTTAATATTTATTTTTTAGTTTTCGGTGGACACAACATCTTTGTTGGTATGTGGTGCTGAGGATTGAACCCGGGCTATACGCATGCCAGGCGAGCGCGCTACCGCTTGAGCCACATCCCTAGCCCCCAAAAACATCTTTTTGAAAGAGAAATTGATGCACCTTGTTACATTGTTGCTATATACTTTTGAGATACCCGTGGGCTAATTTGTAGGTTTACAGTTCCATGGGTCAAAAGGCCAAACAACGTGTGTTAAGGTCCATCTTCCTTTTGTTCCTACCTACCATGTTTTCAAGGAAACACCTCACAAGAGGGAAGGGTAAGAAACCACTCCTCTCCTCAAGGAACACCTCATGTATTTTTAAGACGAATCACTCATAACAACAATAAAACCCATATTTATCAGAAACTGAAAGCAGATGTATAAAGTTTCTCAAAACCTCTACAGGCAACCACATATCAACAAGAATCACTGGCCTACAGGGATATAGTCAAACTTTAAATTGTGGAATTCAAGATGTTTTATAATCTAGCACCAAGTTTAATTTTAGTCCTTTTTCTCTCCTGCATCCTTAGCCATTTCCCCCTCATGACACAGAAAAGTGCTAACTTCCCTGATTTCCTCTAGAATTCAGGAAATGTCGGGTCACACAGAGGCTGTGCCCGTGACTGGGAGATACCCAAGATTCATAGGACAACTCCATGTCGGCCATCATTCTTTTAGTGGAATTAAATGATACAGAAGTGGATCAAGCAGTCGATGTAGCTGACAAATTCACCAATCATTTATTGAGTGCCTACTCTATTTCAGGGAGTAGGTAAGTGCCAAGGACAGACTTCATCAGTATCAGAGAGTTCTAGTAAAAGATGCTGAGACTTCATTGGTAGCTGGCATTTCTTGAGAAGAGCTCCATTGTTCAGAAAGTAAGGAAGGTCGAAAGATTTTTACCAAAGGAAACATTTCTAAAGACTGGAGTACTCTATGGGAGATAGTCTTTTCAGAAGTTCAAGAAGATGACTGGGAGAATGTATCGGCAGTGCTGATGGGGAATCCATGTACCAGGTTGAACAGTGTTCCCTAGGGTATATCTAGTCCAAGAAGCCAAGTGAGATATCTTAGCAGTGTCTCCATGCAGATAACTGGTTTAAATGAACAGAGAAAGGGGCAGTGAAACCTGGGTATTTCTGTGGACTACTTGAAGTCTCACACCCTATAATGCAAGTGTCATTCTTTAGCAACAGTGCAGCTAGGCAAGTGTTTTAACTTTCCATCTTTCCAAATGGTCCTGGCTCCAGGTAGAGGCTAATACCCAAGGATAGAGGTGTTGGGCCCTCCATTACACACACTGGACTTCTTGGCCATGTCTGCATTGGATCCTCATTTCCATGCCTTCCTTGAGGTTTCTGCCTTTAGTATTCTTTGCTTCTCCTTTGTCATTCCAGTTATTTTCTTGAGCTTGGATCTTATTTACATCTCCTGTTCATATCAGCCCCTCTTCTGCACAGCTGTGTGTCCCTGCCCATTACTAACAACTAAAATGCTGCATTCACCATTTATTAAAAAATCAAGTTAACATAACCCTACTATAAATCTTTTACTAATACTCTAATTGTCCATGGTTTTACTTTCCTAAGGATATGGGGGTATATCTTGCATTTGGCTAGGATTTTTTTCTGTTTCCCATGTGATTTTGGTTTTGATGAATAAACAAGCCTCAGGTTAATTATCACAACTTAATAAATTTTATATTTGAGCAGGAGAGGAAAATATACTTGACCAATAACATTGAGTTGGCTTGATTTTGATGCATTCCAATAACTAGCACCATTAATTCCCTTAACAAATATTGAACTCTGTTTTATGGTAAATCACTGTGCTGGGTTTTATGGGAAATGAGGGGGGTGCATATTGCATGTTGAGGTCATTGCCTGAAATTTAATAAATGTTCAATTAATGTTAGTATTCTTGTTGACAGAAATTATGTAAGCAGCATACAAACCACTGATAAATTTTCTTTTGTATCTTAACATTTTCAAGTTATAGGAGATTAGAATCGAGACTAAAAGCACCAGACAAGATATATCAAAAGGGAGATTTCAAATAATCCCAAATATCAGTGAAGCAGAGGTTTTTAAATGTGACTAGGAGTTAACCTTTTTAAATTTTCATTCTGCTTAAGAGTGACCTGAAGTACAGAATACAAATCGTTGGACTTCAAGGGGGTGGGTGGGGTGGATTGGAAGCTGGTATATAGGGAAACTGGGTAGAGTAAGGCTGTCATTGAGAGATCCTTAGAGGACATAGCATAAAGGAAGAAATTTGGGGAAGCTGAGAAGGGGGAAAGACTTGAATTATCTTTGCAAAAGAGTAAAAACAAAGATATAAATGTAAATAAGCACAATGAAGGTATTTGAAGAGCCCAAGTCCTGAAATATGAAGAATGTGCTAGAATCTGCCTATTACCAGAAATCAGTGTGCTGTGCTATAGAAAGTTGCTTCCCAAAGATGTGACAACTGGGTGGATGAATGGATTTTAAAACACTAAAATGTGTCAATCTAGCCACTGTGCTTAATCTCAAGAATCTGTACAAAATTATCCAGGATTTTGGGATCAACATATATCAGCAATTAGAACATAGGACTCAAATGGATATAAAAATTTGTAGTTGAAGAGGTGATTCCATTAGCTTTACTCATTGAGAAGACGATGCTAGAAAACTGTCTTTGTTTTTTCTTTGTATCTTTTTTTTTATTTTTAATATCTTTATTTTATTTATTTTTATATGGTGCTGAGGATCGAACCCAGGGCCTCACACGTGCTAGGTGAGTGCTCTACCGCTGAGCCACAATATCAGCCCCTATATGTATATTTTGTTTAACTACATAAAATATATATAGTCTTGAGGACTAGGGGTATAGTTCAATGATAGAGCACATGCTAAGAATGCATAAGGTCCTGGGTTCAATCCCCAGCACCAAAATGTGTGTGTATAGGCTTGAGAAAAATGAGATTATAGTTTGCAGAGTAGCAGGGCTTCTTTGAGGATGATCCCTCAGTACCTAATCTATTGTCTTTGTATTCATTGAGTGCTTAATTATTGATGCCTGATGAAATGTTCCTCCTTAGACTCTGAATAGCTATTTCTTTTTTTTTCTTTTTTTAATTTTTATTGGTTGTTCACAACATTACAAAGCTCTTGACATATCATATTTCATACATTAGATTGAAGTGGGTTATGAACTCCCAATTTTACCCCAAATGCAGATTGCAGAATCACATCGGTTACACATCCACAATTTTGCATAATGCCCAATTAGTAATTGTTGTATTCTGCTACCTTTCCTATCCCCTCAAAAAAAATGACCTGACACATTTCAGATGGAAGAAAGACATTAGTAAATTGCCAAGCTTTCTGATGATGAATTACAAGTGTCAAGCTAGACATTATAGAAGAGGGGGTTAATCATTATGTCACTGGTGTCCACAGAGTTCATAATTTTAGGCTTTGTACAAATGGAAAATTGTAATCTTCAGCTGCCTTTTGCCAGGCTACTGAGTGGCAGCACAGATTTAAACATGACAGATATGTTACTTTGGAAAAGCCTGTTTATCTGGAGCAAACAGGCCTTATCTTATTGAATATTGCTTGATGAGCATATAGAATTTCTTGGGAGAGGGATATTCTGGAGGATGGATATGATCACATGCCTTTGTAGCATCTGTTTTCTCCACGTCATGTCTGTATGATGTGATGGTGAATGCATATTATCTGTTGCAATAGACATGTGCAATCTAACACTCAATATGATTCATTACGAGTCCATGCTTTGCTTTCTTCTGTTCCTTCAAATTACCGAAGACTCTTAGTTGTAGGCTGTGTTGAACAATCTTTATTAGGAATATGAAGAAAGTATCTGTTACACAAAGCTAGGAAATTTCCACCATTCAAAAAAGCTAGGAAATTCCACTAATAGACATAAATTTGTTATGCTTTGAATAACATATGAAAAGGAACAATGGTATGGGTTTAAAAAAATGGCTAAACCCAATAGAGAATTTTATTGTTTTTTGTTTGGATTTTGGTTTGTTTTGGTTCTCAGGGGTGCTCAACTACTGAATACCACATCCCAAGCCATTTTTATATTTTTGAGAAAGGGCCTCACTAAGTTGCTGAGGTTGGCTTTGTACTTGTGATCCTCCTTCCTCAGCCTCATGAGTTGCTAAGGAATTTTTCTTTATTTATTTTCCTTAAAGCAAATCCCTTTTATACCTTACTGAGATCATATGCATTTAAAGAATGTTTAGGTCTTAGGAAAGTGAGGCAGAATATAGAAATTCAGGAGAGGTGTGTAGTAAAACAAAGTGGTTATGCAAAAGGATTTGAAACTATTTCATACTTTATAAATCAGCTTGCAGCTATTCTGCATGATCTATTTGCTATAAAAACAAATATGCTTTTCAAGGTGATTAAATTAGTAAACCCAGATTTAATGGACTAAAACATTAAAAAAGAAAAAAAATAGAGATTACAACAATTGCCTTGAGTCTTGCATAACCCTGCTGATTTACTTGCCTATATTGATCTCAAAGCAGAAACACAGAACCTTTAGTTCCTGAATCCATGAAGCACCTGGGTTAATGTGAGAGAGAAGGTCCAGCAACAGAGCAGTTCAGTCCACTAGGCTTCTTAACTGTGATTTTTCTGAATCCTTACACCAATCCTCTGAGCTAACACAAACTTTTGAGGTGAAGAAAGATATGGTTGAAAGAGTATGAAAGATCATGTCTGGGGCTGTGTGACATATGTGGAGAGTTGGGATTCAAACACAGTTCTATAAAGACCCAAACCCCTACACTTCCTTTAAATCTTTCTAACTTCCTATAAAGGTATCTGTGTTGAGTGAATGTAAAACAATCCTTTGATTTTGTTGCAGTGTGATGGGGGAATGGAAAGACTAGATACCTGGTTGTGCAGGTTGGTTTAGAAGTTTATTTTGGAAATGTATAGTCAATATCCTCATAAGTCACATATAAATATTTTTGCCATTAGTTGTGTGGAACTCTAAACAGCACCACAGTAAAGGAAATCTAATTACCCATCCATCTCCTGATAAATCAATGAAAACAACTGTATCAACTAAAGTATGCTTCTTTTATCTTTGCTAAAGGGCACATCTTTAAAACCAGATGTTCGGTAATCTCATTTATAAATCTTAGAAATCTTGTAGTATATAATTATTAACCTTAAAGATTTTCTTAATGTCTACAAGAGAATCATAATCTTTTGGGCACTTTTGGAAGAAGACTGTGGATAAAGAGAAGAGTGGTGATTGGTTCCAGTCAGATGTACCTATATTTGAGCAAAAATACTTTTTAGTTATGTGACCCTGGACAAGTACTACAAACTATCCACTCCTCCATTCCTTGAACAGTAAAATGGAGGCAATAATAATACTGTCTCACAAGGTTGTGAAAAATAAGATAATTACAAAAATGCTTAGCTTTGTAATGTGAACACAATGAAGGCACTGTCAATGCTAACTACAAAATCAACACCAGTATTATTACTATTATTGGGAAAATCGTTTTTTCCTCTCCCAGTTCCAGATTCTAAATTTTTGAAGTGAGACTTAGGTGAGAAAGTGTGTGTGAAGTTTTTGCCGCAACAAAAAACATGAATGAATAATGGAAAAGTAGTCAGTCAAAACTGATGCTGTTTTCAGAGTCCATGCATTTCACTTTGCATTCTATCTTCTGGGAATGTGTACATTCTTAAATTTACATTCGCTGACCAGAGGAGTCACAAAATTTGTGAACTTTGACCCACTCTTCATCTAACCAGCTATCCCTTAGGTTCCCACAATAGGAAAGGTGCTACCTTCCTGGGGTTAGACTATTGCCAGGCTTTTGAACATAATCATATCACTTTCATCAGTTCTTGAAACTCGTTATCTTTTTAGTTAGTGCTGCTCAAAATCTAATGGGCACAAAAATCCTTTGATGTTCTTATAAAAATGAAACTTCAGTTTCAGGGGTTGGGCAGAGGCTGCAGTTTCTGAATTTCCTCAGGAGTATCAGGTCTCGGTGATGATGATGCTTTTGTGAGACTACTGTGGACCCTCAAGTCCTGGCTCCTGTTGTGCTGGATAGTTAATGAGCCTACACCTTCTGTGGACTGTAGCTTTGGCCAGCAGATTTCATCATATGTTGTTTTCAAGTCAGGTCTTCTACTTTCCTGTTGTGTCTCTATCTTTCTTTTTTTGTGGGGAAGAGATTGAACCCAGGGACTCTTAACCACTGAGCCACATCCCCAGTCCTTTTTATTTTTATTTTGAGATAGGGCCTTGCTAAATTGCTAAGGCTGGCTTTGAACTTGTAATCCTCTTGCCTCAGCCTGCCAAGCTACTGGGATTATAGGTAAACATCACCACACCTTGTGTGTGTGTGTGTGTGTGTGTGTGTGTGTGTGGTGTCTCTCTCTCTCTCTCTCTCTCTCTCTCTCTCTAACTTCTCCCTTTAAATGAAAATGCATGTTAGGTAAAAACTCTTGTTGCTCCTCCTCTAGGAAGCTCTTTCAGTCTTGACTGCACTGCTTTCATCCATCTGTGATTTGGATTTGAGTTTTCTTTTTAGTATCCTACTCCATTCTCAGTGTTGCAAGGTACTGCTCCTCCCTCCAGATCTCTCCTACTCTGTTACATTTTCCTGGATGATGCCAGGCAGACATATACATCTTCTCTTTGGTGTACTTACATAAGCTCAGCAATTATTCTTTATTTTTTTAATTTCATAAATCTGTTTTTTTTTTTTGATGAAATGAGCTTTATACAAGAAATTCGGATTCTGTTCCCAGATTTGAAAGCTATTTGTGGAGCCTCAATGCTCAAAACACTTAGAAACCTGCAGGTAATATCGGAAAAGAGTCTTCTGGAGACTTACAGGAATGGATTTGAATTCTTAACCTCTCCCACCATGATCAGTCCCACATTAAACTGATAGCTTAGCCTCAATTGACCTCCGTTTCCTTCTCTGTAAAAATTAAAGTATTTTGCTTTACTCTCTAAGGTGGCTGTGAGGATTAAGAAAAAATAATATCTGTGTTTCATTTAGCCCTAGTACATGTGGGAATAGCCAATAAATGTTAATATGATGGCTTAATATTATTACTAGTATTATTGGATTGTTGTGAAAACAACCTCAACGAACATAAATAAATATTAAGTTGTGTTTCTTCTCTTTCCACTTGAGTCTATGACTTAATTATTTTATTATAGGATTATACCATATACTTTTTTTAAAAAGTTAAAATGTTAATTTTCACAGAAGAACTATCTAAATAGAGAAACAGATTTTGGGAAATAGCTCAGTGGTAGAGCACTTGCCTAGCATGCCTAAGGCCCTGAGTTTGATTCCCAGTACTACAAAAATTAAAAAGATATACAAATGATTGTCACATACTAGACCCTTCAAAGATGTTTTTGAATACGTCTTGTGAAAATACCTTTGGAGTATTACTTCACACATGAATTAAAGTGACTTTATGAGAGAGTAATTGGCATTCCCAAGGTCCACTGTTTTCTATTGTATTTAATGTACAAATTGGGATGCATATTTTGCAGTCTCTGGTGTTCATTCTCACCACTGTTACTATGCCCAAATCCTCTCTGATACATTTGACCAAGGAGTTGTCTGGGACGTTCTATCCCTCCTTGTGTCTCCTTCCTTGCAATAGAGATAACGGATTAAGAACATGAAAGGATTGAAACACATCAAGTGGAGGAAACAGACATGTTCCATAGAGTTGCCTGCATTGATTGCAGTTTGAATGCATGACAACTTCTTCCCCAAGAGTGTCAAAAAGAAATCGTTTATAAAATACGCAGGAAGTCTCTCAAGGAAACTAATTAATGGCATTATTAGCTTAAGCACAGCAAAGATTATTGAAAAGTTTCCTCTTACTCAAAATACTTTAGAAAATAAATTATGATTACCTAGGATACTGTGCTTTAATGTATCTTCCATTGATTTCCTGTATGTTTACAGGGAGGTTTCGGGCTTTATTTTCAACAATTTACACAGCGTTTGGAGATGATGGCTATATAAGCACTAGAAAGAGAAAGAAACATTTTCTGTTAGATGTCAGCTATCAGGGAATAATCAAAGAGCTTTAAAGAAATACCAGTCTGTGTTCTTACCCCTCTTCTTCTCTATCTCCCCCCACCCTGTTGCTTCTCTACTTTCTTCCTTGTCCCCTTAAAAGGATGGAAAAAGACCTCATTTTAGCTTTACTTTATCAATGTCCTCAAGAGCTTTAAATTTCAGGAGTGGGGGGGATCCAACATGGCTGCCGGCGAGGAAGCAGCGATTCCAATGTCTCCACTTTAACGGGATAAGAAAGACCCACCTGGACAGCTGCAGCCTACATGCGGAGGAACTCCTAGCATAATTCCCTTTAGAGGAGAGCAGCCGTGATCTGGTAGGTTTATTGGAAGTGACAGTTTGTCCCAGAGAAGTGGATCTTGGGCGGCCACTCGGGCACAGAGGTCTAGTCCGCAGACATTAGCCACTCCGGCAAGGGGCTCCCCCGGGAGGCCTAGCTCTCGCTTTGCGAGCAGCCACCCCACCTGTCCGGTTCCTAACCATGCGGCCAAAGCAACCCGGACCCATAGGTAGCACTGCGGCGGGTGCAGAAGTCAAGTCCCGGACCCAGCAACTGCTTTTACAAGCGGCGGTCACCCTGAGCGGCTTGGGCCGCCCCGCCCGAACCCGCATTCGGCCTCCACCATCCGGGCTCCCCCGGAAGGCATAGCGCTCGCTCTGGGAGCAGCTGCTTCTCCCGCCCGGTCCCTAACCACGCGGCCGCAGCTACCCGGCTCAAGAGGTAGCACCGCGGCGGGTGCAGAAATCAAGTCCCGGAGCCAGCAACCGCTTTTGCAAGCGGCGGTCACCCTGAGCGGCTTGGGCCGCCCCGCCCGAACCCCTAGTCGGCCGCCGCCAATTTCCAGCGAAATCGAGGGGCTCCAGACAGATTTCCATCGTGCAAAGTTCGACTGCGGGAGCTCCTTTTCTCCGCACGGAGGGGCGCATAGCCTGATAGGCAATCGCCCTGCGGCTGGAGTCTGTGGCGCGCACTGGGGAGCGGCAAGGTGCCGGAGCGGGGGTAGCAAAGATACCTGCGGCCCACTGGAAAGATAGGCCAGGGGGTAAATTTCAAAAACACAACAGTTGCACCAAGCAGAAAGAAACTCGAGCAGTATGAAAAGACAAGGAAAGAAAGGACTACAAGCAATGCAGGTCAACTCAACATTAGAAGAGGTAATAGCTGCAACTGATGGAATGTCAGATAAAGAGTTCAGGATATACATGCTTCAGATTATCTGGAGCCTCAAGGAAGATATGAGACAGCAAAATCAGACAATGAAAGATCACATTGACAAACAAATCCAGGAAGTAAAAGATCAATTTCACAGGGAGATAGAGGTAATAAAAAACAAACAAATAGAAATACTAGATATGCAGGAAACAATAAACCAACTTAAAAACTCAATTGAGAATACTACCAGCAGAGTAGATCACTTAGAAGAGAGAACATCAGACAATGAAGACAAAGTATTTCAACTGGAAAAGAACATAGACAACTCAGCAAGTCTGCTAAGAAACCATGAACAGAACATCCAAGAAATATGGGACAATATCAAAAGACCAAATTTAAGAGTCATTGGGATACAAGAAGGCACAGAGCTCCAAACCAAAGGAATAAACAGTCTATTCAGTGAAATAATACGAGAAAACTTCCCAGACTTGAAGAATGAGACAGAATCCCAAATTCTAGAAGCCTACAGGACGCCGAATATGCAAAATCATAAGAGATCCACACCTAGACACATTATAATGAAGATGTCCAACATACAGAATAAGGAGAGAATTTTAAAAGCTGCAAGAGAAAGAAAGCAGATTACATTTAGGGGTAAACCAATCAGGATAACAGCTGATCTCTCGACACAGACTCTGAAAGCTAGAAGATCCTGGAATAACATATTTCAAACACTGAAAGAAAATGGGTTCCAACCAAGAATCGTGTATCCGGCGAAATTAAGCTTCAGGATAGAAGATGAAATTAAAACCTTCCACGATAAACAAAAGTTAAAAGAATTCACAGCTAGAAAACCATCTCTTCAAAAAATCCTTGGCAAAACATTACAGGAAGAGGAAATGGAAAATAACATTGAAAACCAACAATGGGAGGTAGGACAGTAAAGGGGGGAAAGTAGTCAAAGAGGATAACAAATCAGGTTTAGTAACATCAATAAATAAATATGGCTAGAAGAACAAACCATATCTCAATAATAACCCTAAATGTTAATGGCTTAAACTCACCAATCAAGAGACACAGGCTAGCAGAATGGATCACAAAACAAGACCCAACAATATGCTGCCTACAGGAGACGCATCTGATAGGAAAAGATATTCATAGACTGAAGGTGAAAGGTTGGGAAAAATCATACCACTCATATGGACTGCGGAAACAAGCAGGATTGGCCATACTCATATCTAATAAAATAGATTTCAAACCAAAGTTAATCAAAAGGGATAAAGAAGGACACTTCATACTGCTCAAGGGAACCATACACCAACAAGACATAACAATCATAAATATATATGCCCCAAATAATGGCGCAGTTGTGTTCATCAAGCAAACTCTTCTCAAGTTTAAGAGTCTAATAGACCACCATACAATAATCATGGGAGACTTCAACACACCTCTCTCACCACTGGACAGATCTTCCAAACAAAAGTTAAATAAGGAAACTATAGAACTCAATAACACAATTAACAATCTAGACTTAATTGACATATATAGACTATACCACCCTACATCAAGTAGTTACACTTTTTTCTCAGCAGCACATGGAACCTTCTCAAAAATAGACCATATATTATGTCACAGGGCAACTCTTAGACAATATAAAGGGGTAGAGATAACACCATGCATCTTATCTGATCACAATGGAATGAAACTGAAATTCAATGATAAAAGTAGGAAGGAAAAAATCAAGCATCAATTGGAGAATGAACAATATGTTGCTGAATGATCAATGGATTTTAGAAGACATCAAGGAGGAAATTAAAAACTTCCTAGAGTTAAATGAAAACACAGACACAACATATTGGAACCTATGGGACACATTGAAAGCAGTTCTAAGAGGAAAATTCATTGCTTGGAGTTCATTCCTCAAAAAAGGAAAAAAACAACAAATAAATGATCTCATACTTCATCTCAAAATCCTAGAAAAAGAAGAGCAAAACAACAGCAAAAGAAGTAGAAGGCAAGAAATTATTAAAATCAGAGCTGAAATTAATGAAATTGAAACAAAAGAAACAATTGAAAAAATTGACAAAACTAAAAGTTGGTTCTTTGAAAAAATAAATAAAATTGACAGACCCTTAGCCATGCTAACAAAGAGAAGAAGAGAGAGAACCCAAATTACTAGCATACGGGATGAAAAAGGCAATATCACAACAGATTCTTCAGAAATACAGAAGATAATCAGAAATTATTTTGAATCCTTATACTCCAATAAAATAGAAGACAGTGAAGGCATAGATAAATTCCTTAAGTCTTATGATCTTCCCAGATTGAGTCAGGAGGATATAGACAACCTAAACAGACCAATAACAATAGAGGAAATAGAAGAAACCATCAAAAGATTACCAACTAAGAAAAGCCCAGGACCGGACGGGTATACAGCGGAGTTTTACAAAACCTTCAAAGAGGAACTAACACCAATACTTTTCAAGCTATTTCAGGAAATAGAAAAAGAGGGAGAACTTCCAAATTCATTCTACGAGGCCAACATCACCCTGATTTCGAAACCAGACAAAGACACCTCAAAGAAAGAAAACTACAGACGAATATCTCTAATGAACCTTGATGCAAAAATCCTCAATAAAATTCTGGCGAATCGGATTCAAATACATATCAAAAAAATTATACACCATGATCAAGTAGGATTCATCCCTGGTATGCAAGGTTGGTTCAATATACGGAAATCAATAAATGTTATCCACCACATCAATAGACTTAAAAATAAGAACCATATGATCATCTCGATAGATGCAGAAAAAGCATTCGACAAAGTACAGCATCCCTTTATGTTCAAAACTCTAGAAAAATTAGGGATAACTGGATCATACCTCAACATTGTAAAAGCAATCTATGATAAGCCACAGGCCAGCATCATTCTGAATGGAGAAAAATTGAAGGCATTCCCTCTAAGATCTGGTACAAGACAGGGATGCCCTCTCTCACCACTTCTGTTCAACATAGTCCTCGAAACACTGGCCAGAGCAATTAGGCAGATGAAAGAAATTAAAGGCATAAAAATAGGAAAAGAAGAACTTAAATTATCACTATTTGCAGATGACATGATTCTATACCTAGCAGACCCAAAAGGGTCTACAAAGATGCTATTAGAGCTAATAAATGAATTCAGCAAAGTGGCAGGATATAAGATCAACACGCATAAATCAAAGGCATTCCTGTATATCAGCGACAAATCCTCTGAAACGGAAATGAGGACAACTACTCCATTCACAATATCCCCCCAAAAAATAAAATACTTGGGAATCAACCTAACAAAAGAGGTGAAAGATTTATACAATGAAAATTACAGAACCCTAAAGAAAGACATAGAAGAAGACCTTAGAAGATGGAAAAATATACCCTGCTCATGGATAGGCAGAACTAACATCATCAAAATGGCGATATTACCAAAAGTCCTATATAAGTTCAATGCAATGCCAATCAAAATCCCAACAGCATATCTTGTAGAAATTGATAAAAGAATCATGAAATTCATATGGAATAATAAAAGACCCAGAATAGCAAAAACAATACTAAGCAGGAAGTGTGAATCAGGCTGTATAGGGATACCAGACTTCAAACTATACTACAGAGCAATAGTAACAAAAACAGCATGGTACTGGTACCAAAACAGGAGGGTGGACCAATGGTACAGAATAGAGGACACAGTAACCAATCCACAAAACTACAACTATCATATTTTTGATAAAGGGGCTAAAAGCATGCAATGGAGGAAGGATAGCATCTTCAACAAATGGTGCTGGGAAAACTGGAAATCCATTTGCACCAAAATGAATCTGAATCCATATCTCTCGCCGTGCACAAAAGTTAACTCAAAATGGATCAAGGAGCTTGATATTAAATCAGAGACATGGCATCTGATAGAAGAAAAATTTGGTTATGATCTACACACTGTGGGATCGGGCTCCAAATTCCTCAATAGGACACCCATAGCGCTAGAGTTAACAAATAGAATCAACAAATGGGACTTACTCAAACTAAAAAGTTTTTTCTCAGCAAAAGATACAATAAGAGAGATAAACAGGGAGCCTACATCCTGGGAACAAATCTTTACTCCAAAGACTTCAGATAGAGCCCTAATAACCAGAATATACAAAGAACTCAAAAAATTAGACAATAAGATAACAAATAACCAAATCAATAAATGGGCCAAGGACCTGAACAGACACTTCTCAGAGGAGGACATACAATCAATCAACAAGTACATGAAAAAATGCTCACCATCGCTAGCAGTCAGAGAAATGCAAATCAAAACTACCCTAAGATACCATCTCACTCAAGTAAGACTGGCAGCCATTAGGAAGTCAAACAACAATAAGTGCTGGAGAGGATGCGGGGAAAAGGGCACTCTTGTTCATTGCTGGTGGGACTGCAAATTGGTGCAGCCAATCTGGAAAGCAGTATGGAGATTTCTCGGAAAGCTGGGAATGGAACCACCATTTGACCCAGCTATTCCCCTTCTCGGTCTATTCCCTAAAGCCCTAACAAGAGCATGCTACAGGGACACTGCTACATCGATGTTCATAGCAGCTCAATTCACAATAGCAAGACTGTGGAACCAGCCTAGATGCCCTTCAATAGATGAATGGATAAAAAAAATGTGGCATTTATATACTATGGAGTATTATTCTGCATTAAAAAATGACAAAATCATAGAATTTGGAGGGAAATGGATGGCATTAGAGCAGATTATGCTAAGTGAAGCTAGTCAATCTTTAAAAAACAAATACCAAATGACTCCTTTGATATAAGGGGAGTAAACAAGGACAGGGTAGGGACGAAGAGCTTGAGAAGAAGATTTACATTAAACAGGGATGAGAGGTGGGAGGGAAAGGGAGTGAGAAGGGAAATTACATGGAAATGGAAGGCGATCCTCAGGGTTATACAAAATGTCACATAAGAGGAAAGGAGGGGTAAGACAAGTTAATACAAATGGAAGAAATGATTTACAGTAGAAGGGGTAGAGAAAGAAAAGGGGAGGGGAGGGGAGGGGAGGGGAGGGGGGATAGTAGAGAATAGGACAGACAGCAGAATACATCAGACACTAGAAAGGCAATATGTCAATCAATGGAAGGGTAACTGATGTGATACAGCAATCTGTATACGGGGTAAAAGCGGGAGTTCATAATCCACTTGAATCAAACCGTGTAATATGATGTATTAGGAACTATGTAATGTTATGAACGACCAAGAAAAAACAAAAATAAATAAATAAATAAATAAATTTCAGGAGTGGGTTCCTTGGTTGGAGACAAAAGCTTGCCTACGTGAGTATTACCAATTATGTATTTGAGGCAGATCTTCCTACCTCTGAACCTTAGTTCCCTCTTAACAGGCTAGAAATCATGATCATTGTGGAGCTTAGTATCATGATAGCCAGTGAACTCACTGGCACTCTCAAAGTCAGTATCATAACAAACATTTTTGTGTACTTCAGGCATACTGTAGATAACCCTATTTTTAGATGTACAGTAGAGAAAGCTGCATAAAGAAAACCATACCGGCATATGGAAAAATTCTCCACATCACTAATCATTTGGGAAATGCAAATCAAGACCACAATGAGATATGACTTTACACCAGTTAGGGGGAAAAAAGGGGCAGCAAGTATTGGCGAAAATGCTCAGAGAAGGGCAACCTTCCATATTGTCAGTGGGAATAGAAATTAGTAGAGCCATTATAAAAAAAATGTATGCAGGCTCTGAAAATAAAAACTTAACAGTAGAGCTATTTTCTGATCCAATAATTCTAGTTCTACATATTTGTCCAAAGAAACTAAAATCAATATGCTAAGGGCTGTCTGCTTTCCCATGTTTGTTGCAACATTATCAACATGTGGAATCAACCCAAGTGTCCATCAGTGTTTGAATAAATAAAGAGAATGCGTTATATAAATATCATAGAATACTATTCATTCACAAAAAAGGAAACATGGTCATTTGCAACAATGGAAGAACCCGAAGTTTAGCTAAATGAAATAAACCATGCACAGAAAGACAAGTATGGAATGATATCACTTCTATGTGAAATCAAAAAATCTACAACTCTTACAAGTAGAATAATATCTATCAGGCTCAGGGTGGGAAAGGAGGGATTTGGGAATTATTGATCAAAGGTTCAAAGCATCAAATAGAAGGCATAGGATTTTTATGGTAATTAAAAAATCTTTATTTTTAAATTTTTTATCTTATTGGTTCTTCTTAGTCATACATGATAGTAGAATCCATTTTTTATTGTCAATATTTTATTCTTTAATTTACATATGACAACAGAATGTATTCCAATTCATATTACACATATAGAGCACAATTGTTCATATCTTTGGTTGTATACAAAGTATATTCATACCAATTTGTGTCTTCATATGGTACTTTGGATAATGATGTCTATGACATTCTACCATTATTTCTAACCCCATGCCCTCTCCTTTTCCCTCCCACCCCTCTGCCCTATCTAGAGTTTGTGTATTCCTCCCTTGTTCCCCCTCCCTACCCCACTATAAATCAGCTTCTTTGTATCAGAATATTCCACATTTCGTTTTTGGGATTGGCTAAATTCATTTAGCATTATCTTCTCTAACTCTGTCCATTTACCTGCAAATGCCATTATTTTATTCTCTTTTATTTTTGAGCAATATTCCATTGTGTATATATGCCACTTTTTTTCCATACATCTACTGAAGGGCATCTAGTTTGGTTCCACAGTTTAGCTATTGTGAATTCTGCTGCTATAAACATTGATGTAGCTGTGTCCCTGTAGTATGTAATTTATGACATCAATAGACTTAGAGAAGCATATGATCATCTCAATAGATGCAGAAAAAGCATTTGAAAAATTAGTGATAATATGTACATATCTCAACATCATAAAGGCTATCTATGCTAAGTCCCAAAGCATCATCATTCTAAATGGAGAAAAATTGAAGGCATTTCCTCTAAAATGTGGAACATGACAGGGATGGCCTCTTTCACCACTTCTATTTAACATAGTTCTTGAAACACTGGCCAGAGCAATTAGACAGATGGAAGAAATTAAAAGGATACTGATAGAAAAAGAAGAACTCAAATTAGCACAATTTGCTGATGATATGACTCTATACCTAGAAAACCTAAAAAGTTCCACCAGAAAACTTCTAGAACTAATAAATGAATTCAGCAATATAGCAGGATATAAAATCAACACGCATAAATCAAATGCATTTCTGTATATCAGTGACAAATACTCAGAAAGGGAAATGAGAAAAACTACCCCATTTACAATAGCTTCAATAAAAAATAAATAAAATACTTGGGAATCAACTTAATGAAAAAGGTGAAATATTTATATAATGAAAACTGCAGAACCCTAAAGAAAGAATGAATCAAAGAAGTCTTTAGAAGATGGATAGATCTCCCTTGCTCTTGGATAGGCAGAATTAATATATAATAATAATAATAATAATAATAATAATAATAATAATATAATTAATATTATCAAAATGACCATACTACCAAAAGCACTATGCAGATTTAATGCAATGCCAATCAAAATCCCAATGGCATTCCTCATAGAAATAGAAAAGGCAGTCATGAAATTAGTCTGGAAAAATAAGAGACCCACAATAGTTAAAGCAATCCTTAGCAGGAAGAGTGAAGCAGGTGGCATCACTAACAGAACTTAAACTATACTACAGAGCGATAGTAACAAAAACAGCCTGGTATTGGCACCATTTTAATATTATACAAGCATGACATAGGTTTTGATATCTATTGCAAAGGAGAGTGACTAAGGTGAATAATGTATTATATATTTCAAGATAATACATTATTATTATAAGAATAAGCATCAAAATTCCTACCCTAAAAAATGTAGGTAAGGTAATGGATATGTTAACTAGCTCAGCTGAATTATTATTTAACTATATCAAAACACCACATATACCCCATAAATATATTCAATTATTTGTCAATTAAAATACTATTTTCTATTGATAACTTTTAAAAAGCATGCACATAATTTTTAATTTAATCAAGTGTCTATGTCAAGAACACCGAGTGAACCACCAAAGATGACCCTGAAACCCCAGACCTAGGCATGCTCCACTGTTGTGCACCTTTTTCTTAATCCTAGAGATGATGGCTGTCCTAAATGCTTTGATAGTTATGCCATTCCTCTCTATTTTCTTCCTTCCTTGGTATATTTTCTTAACCAGCTACTGGTGTGTTGCTCTTTAAAATCACATTAAATGTTCAGTTCTGACTCTCTTTAGGTGCTGCCGATAACACCAGGGCCTCATGCATGCTCACTATGTACTCTACCACTGTACATCCCAGCCTTCCCCTTAATGTTATATAAATTAAATCTTACTCTGTCTTCTTTTATTGGACATCAGATTTTAAGTCATTAATGTTTTGATATATAGCTGGAATTTTCACTGCCCTGTAGAATTCCATTGTAATTCCAAGAAATCCTATGCACTTGTTTTACCATACAAGCAGAATTCTCTAGATTGCATACTTGCAAATGAATTGGCTAAATTGAAGAAAGTTCTGTAGGCTTAGGTGCTAGGCAATGCCACAACATGGTCAAGCAGTTGATATTTAATTGCTTATCCCTCACAACAGGTGATATGTAGGGCTTTGTACCTTTGCCACATGTCTATAAATGTAGTTGTATCTTGTTTGGGACTAAATTTGCTTTTCTCTCACCATATTTTCTCATGTATTATGAACATTTGAGTCTCATGCTTTTTGAAGTACTTTCTCTAGTCCTTTGACATTTTTCCCTTTGTTTGACAACCTTTACCATAATAACTTATAATATTCTTTTGTGTATTCAAATATTTGTGTGTGTGTGTGTGTGTGTGTGTGTGTGTGTGTTGGAAATGTCATCTTAGTCTGCGATTTCTGTTTTCACTGGTTTCTGCTTTCACTGATGTTTGATAAACCGAATTTAATTCTGGATTTTAAGGTAAATTCTACCTGCCCTTCCTTGATTGTTTATGCTTTTCATGTCTTGTATAAAAAATTCTTCCCTACCAGAAATATCTGAACACATACTTCTATATTACCTTCAAACAGTTTTGTAGCTTTGCCTTTCCCGTTATGTCTTTCATATCCCTTGAATTTGATTTTCTTTTGGAACCAATTGAATCAGTTTACTCCAATAAGGGACAGGGATCTCAGCAGTGTTTGTGCAGTAATTAATACAAAAATTGTCAAATGTATACAATAGTAACAAAGTAACCAGAAAGGCAAAACAAACAAAGAACCATGAACTGTTATACAGTTAGCATCACTTGTATATTATGAAATGATTGGGGAAGTGAAGGTAAAGTTTGGTATTAAGAATATAGGTTAGTTTAGTGGAAAGAACCCACATTTTGAAACCTCAGGCATCTGAGAAGGAGACGCTGGCTGCTCAGATGGTTCTGGTGTTCCTGAGCTGAAAGGAGATCCCTGGCCAGTTTGGATCTGTTCCTCAAATGGGGTGTGGTGAGGCTCTGCAGGTGCTGGGAAAACTACCAACTGGATATCACTGCTGGCCACTGGGCAGTGCTGCCTAGGCCACAGTGATGCTCACAGGAACAGAAAGCAAGCAGACTGGATTCCAACAGGAAGCTGCCATTGGAGTTGCTTCAGTCTCTCAAACTTCCATCTCCATTTCCCCTGTTTAGCGAGAGCACCTTGCAAAGCCTGGGGTCTTGTTTTACAGTTGTATACAGGTGGGAAGGGGTTCAGTTTCCAGGGAATCTAACATAGCTAAGAGAAAAAAGAGAAAATGTTAAATGATTGTCTGTTTTTTTGTCAATGTTTGTTCTTCTAATAATTAAATTGCAGTGTTCTTTTTAGGTGACATTTCTTGGCTTATATTTTATGACATTTTTATTTTTATTCAAAGTGTCATGTTGAGGCTGAGGTTGTGGTTCAGCCATGGAGTGCTCACCTAGCAAGTGCAAGGTGCTGGGTTCAATTCTCAGCGCCACATAAAAATAAAAGCAAATTAAAAAAAAAAAAGATATTGTGTCTAACTACAACTAAATTTTTTTTTAAAAAAAGTGTAATGTTTACACTGTGCTTAATTGAGATTCAGATATGTCTTTATATTTGTCTGGCTTTTAAGAGTTTCTCTGGATATTGAATTCCAGAGAGTAAAACAATGTTAAGGACTATCATTTATTTATTTATTTACTTTTTCTTCAGCATAGTGAAGATACTGTCCTTTTTTCTTCTGACTTCCACTGCTGCTATTAATTTTGCTATGCAGTAGGTAACCATCCTTTTTAACTAATTTAAATATATTGTACCTGGAGTTTATACAATAATAAATTCTAAATTCATTTATTTCCTACTTCGAATTCTTGGTCTTTCTGAATGTGTAATCGTTTTATCCTTTGTAGAATTTCTTATACATTTTGTCTCTAAATATTATCTTTATTTTATTCCCTTCTTTTCGAGTCTTTGAATAAATATTGAGTTTTTTTTTAATCTTCCATGTCTCTTTGGTATGTTTTTATTTCCCCCACACACACACACTACTTTGTCTCTGCTGAATTCTAGATGAATCCTGTAACTTTTTCTAGTTTACGATGCATCTTTGTAGCTATTCACTCAAGCAATTATCCTTTTTCTAAATTGACTATGTCATATTTTATTATCCCATTTTAAGCACAGATATATTCTAAATTGACTTTTAAAAAAACAGTAATCTGCATTAAAACCATGTCTAATGGAGGAAGGGTTTTTTCTGTTGGTTGGATGGTTGTTTTCTTGTTTTGTTTTAGTTTGTGGTATTGGTTCATGTTCATAGAAACTTGTTTTCTCATGTACTTGATCGTTTAATTTTTTTGCTGCTAATATTCTTTAAAAATTATCTGTGTGAACCTTTTTGAGTTCTTGAAAGAAAATTATTTTCTTCTTCAATCATTTGCATTTTCCTCTCTTAGTGCATGGAAGTCCTAATACTTAAAAGTTCATAAATTTGTGTCTTGAGATTCCCTGGCCTCTTTAGCTGTGTACATGCAAGAAAAGGATTATACATTATGACTATTTAAGGGTTTCTATTTCCTCTTTTATTAATCAATACCATTGCAATTTTTCTTGCTATTTTCTGAGGGTGGGGAATGATATTTTTTGTTTTGTTTTTATGATTAACCTACAGATTTGTATCTCTTTTCAAGTCTAAAATATAGATAGAAACACTGCAATTAAGGGTCTTCAGCTTGGTCATTCAAGATAAAGTTTGGTTTTGCATTGATTGGTGAAAAAGGGCAGAAGTGACTTCACTGTTCTTTTTACCATTAATGTAATCTTGTTTACCTAATATTGGCCTGATAAATCCTGCTACCATTTATGCACTTTAGTACTTCTAAGATTTGTTAAATGCATTTATTTTAATTTGGTATTAACATCTTTTTCTAATATTTTTAATGACATTGTTGGTCCAAGTTGAAAAGCTTACAATATTTTCATTTAATATGGTTTCTTCTTTAGGACCTATGCTTTTATATATATATATATACATATATATATATATATATATATATATACATATATATATATGTATATATATGTATATATATGTATATATATATTATAAAATATACTTTTTAAAATATCTTTATTTTACTTATTTATTTTTACATAGTGCTGAGGATTGAACCCAGTGCATCACATGTGCTAGGCGAGCGCTCTACTGCTGAGCCACATCCCCAGTCCCTGCCTTTATATTTTTGACAAAGTTATTTTTAATTGACAACTCTTTTCAACAAAAAAGTCATTTTAATGATTGGAAAAAAAAAACTGATACTGATGATTTTATCAAAATTATCCTTTGAAACTTTATCTTTTTCAGGATGCTTTTCTTAGTTTGCAACTAGGTTTCTTTATAAATGGATAATTAGTGATTTTTGGAAAATCACTCCTGAGTTGCATGAAAATTCAACTCCTGTTTAAATCAGCTTACTATTGGGAAGCAGATGAACTTGTAAATGCAAGTGTTAAGAGTGTCCTATTTAAACTTCTTCCTAAGGGAGGAGGCTGAGGCCTCATCCTCACTCTCAAAGTTAGCCATTTTGTGTCTAACATGAAGATAATGACAATTGTCAAAGTCTATATGATAATCTGTATCAATCAATAGATGGCTTATCATGGGTCCTTATTGATGAAGTTGGAATTTCTGAGGAAGGTCAGAGCTTCAACCCCTAGTGGTCCACTGTTCATTCCTGGAGTTATCAGCAGCATCTGTTCAAGCATTGTTCCTTCTTCCATAAACAACAGAGATGATAGCAAGGATAGTGATGATATAATATTACTCAACCAAGTCTAGATGACTAAGTACCTACCCATAGGCTTTGTGAAGACACAGTGCACACTGTTGCTTTGTAGCTTAATCACAGATTGGTGAGTCCCAGGAGAACACAAAGACCCTTGTCTTAATGAAATTACTACCGTGTAAATGGAGAAGTGATCCACAAATAAGTTATACGTAGAATATTTACTGAGATCCATTAGTACCATGGGCAAAATAAGCCACAGAAAGGGATAACAATGTACAATAATATGTATAAACTGAAAATAGAGCATAAAAATGACCAACCACATGGGGAACTTGGGGAAATGGAGCAGTAGAAAGAATAAGTCTACCTGCACCAGTGTAAGATGATATAAGTCTGTCCTAGGAATGGGTTGGAGGGCAATGAATGTAAACGGTAATGAGTGAAAATCAAATTGGTTTGAAAGAGAGAGTGCCATTGACAACTAATGCAGAACTTGAGGAGAAATTTGTTGGAAGGTGGAGAGTTGTATGGGCCGTGGATGTAGAAACACTAGTTAAGAGACTGATGTTTAAGTATATTAAAGACTTGATATGGTATTGAACCCATTTTGTCTCCAAGGAGATCTTTCTGATGACCTTATGACTTAGGCAAATTGGTTAAGCAACCTGAGTTTTATGATCTTTAAAATTAGAGAGGCCCCTGCCTGTCATCTTTAGATTCCCTTTTAGTCTGAAGAGTTTGAATGCAGCAGATCATATGCAGGTGAGTACAGGCCTCCTCCAAGGATTTCTGAGTTTAGATCAAACTTTTAAACTATATGTTACTATGATGGAGATTTTACTTTCAGTTTTTTGGTTTTTTTTTTTTTGCCTGAAAGTTTATTCTGAGATATCCACAGAAAATGAGAGGAATTTTGTTTTAATGTTATTAATAGTAACTTTTTTGATGGTATCTTAAAAGCCCTTTGAAAATAGAATTTTCCCCATTCTCTTCCACTGTTAGAGAAAACTTGTTTTACAGAGAGACTGTGTAGCTCCTGTCATGTCAGAAGATAAGTGGCATCACAGGAGAACATCACCTATGGCTTCCAAGCACAGCATGAGGTTTGGCCCTCTGCTGAGGGCTCATTGCCACTTCTTTTTATAAACATGGCTTATAAGTATTTCTGACTACATGATGACAGTTGAGGCCTGAAGTCATGCCAGTGGATTGAATACATAGATAGGACACTATATTTTTAATTTTTTGAATTTATAATCAATTGATGAAGTTGACTTTTATTACATTTCTGCTGGTTTTTTTAAAAATTCATATTAAAGATAAAATACCAACCTCATTTCCACATCACATTTTAGTAGAGAATGTTCAAGATAGTGGACAGAGAACTAGGTTTCACCTGTGGGATCTGGAGCTGCTGTAAGAAATAAAGCTAAAGGATTACCCATTTGTGTCTAAACTAGATGTTTAGGACTTTTCAAAGTGTTTTCTAGAAAAAGCATTACTTATTTAAGATGTTGCTTCATACTTCTGAGATGCATTTGAGAGTTGCCATGTATTACTAATACATAAACCCAGAGTAACTAAATGAGAGACAAGTGGATAATTGAGAAATAGCAAGTGGACATCTAGAGACAAATGACATAAATGTCAGTCTATTGGGGTTCTGAAATCAGGACACAAAATTTAGGAAAACCCAGCTTCCTCTTTAGTCCCTTTGGTGATTCTTATAGGCTGTTGTAAGAAGGTTTAACACATCATGTAGATACACTTTAAGATCTTATTTCCTCATATTCTCTTTCTATTTGACATGTGTGCTGATCATTTTATTTTTACAACATGTCTATTCATTTTCTATGTACACTTGGAAGACTCCCACTTTCATTTGATTTAAACTCCTTTCAGCTTTAAATTGGTGAAATTATGGTTCACTACAACATTGTCTGCTGCCAAGGCCCTAAATGATTGTTGGACAAAAGTGTCATGGGAGGAAGTCATCACAATCTGAATTTCAGCCTCTTGCTTTTCCAAATGTTTGCAACATCTTTCCAACAAGTTCTTTCCCTCTAATCATGTTCTGCTTATAAATAAGATGTCTGTCAAACTACATGAAAAGAGAAATGCTATAAAAATGAAATGACATATTTTGTCTTACTTAGGTGGTATCATGACCTATTTATTTTCATTATATTTAAGATGTAATAATGATGTCTTTGATAACGTCTGTTTGAACATATCAAGTTTCAAGCACTCAGTAAAAGGAAGTGACGGTCACTGAATATCTACTATGTGCCTGGAGATTGACTAACATTTATCTTATTACCTTGTAGCAACATGATCAGCAAAGTATTATCCATATCCACCTAATTAAGGCTCAGAGACCTCCAGGAGTCTAAGTTACACAATTATAGATATGGATTTGTAGATATAGATGAGATGTTAGATCCAAAATTGGAGCACAAATCTGTGGGATTTTCTGTATCCTTGTATCATGTCATCCAAGACTAGCAACATCAGCATCACCTGGGAGCTTGCTTGTTAGAGATGCAGAAATTGGAATGTCACCCCAGACCAAGCTGAATCAGAATCTTTATTTTAATAAGATCCCCTGATAAATCCAATGCACATTAAAGACTAAGAAATATTGATTTGCACAAGACACTTTCAAAGGTATTTTTTTCCTTTCCTATAACCTGTTTTTTCTTCCCCCCTAGCTGACAGCAAAGATAATCATGTGGCATATTTAAAATGTTTGTTTCTTATTTTCTCACAAAACACAGAGTCGAATAAGACTGCTTCTCAAATACTTTAAACTTTTTCACTTAGTCTCCTCTCAGTTTCTTTCTCCTCTTCATCTGCCAACATCTGTAACAATTTTCTCCAGCAAATAGACTCCTTTTATCATAAAATGGCATGAATATCTGGTGTTACCCTGTTTTGTTGTGAAGAAGGAATATTTATGGTTGATTTATAGATTCTGCACATATCGCTATTTCATTTTCATGTATTTTAAGTAATTTTTTTCATATAGGCCCCTGGAGCATGGTTATTTGTGCATATGTAGCTCTTTTTAAAAAGCACAGCATTCAGGCAGATATTGTGAATGTCTTAGAAATCCTTTTTCATTTGAGTGATTTCTAACTTACAACACTCATTTTCTTTTACATTGAGTATCACACATTTACACCTGAATAACACAATGATAAATTAAAGTTGTTTTAATAGCTTTTCAGGAAAATAAATGTCCAGTTTATTTAAATTCATTAAACAAGTTGACTTTCTACTTTGTCATTACAGATTACTTGATTTTTTAGTGATCACCCTGACATTAATCATTGAACATATATAATCTTGTTATTTTATGATATTCATATGATATAGATATTAGTTCTTTCATGGATGATATTATGACTCAGTTATGAGTTCTCCGCACAAAGCTTGTGTATGAGACAGTGCAATAAAGTTCATAGGTAGATGATCAGATTATGAGAGCTGTGACCCAATCAGTGGATTATCCATTGATGGATTAACTGAGCAGTCACTAGAAGCTGGTAAGATGTGGCTGCAGGAAGTAGGTCACTGGGAGCTTGCCTTTGGGTTTTATACTTGGTTCCTAGTCAGGGGAGTTTTCTATGCTTCCTGATTGCCATGTCATGAGCTGCCTTCCTCTTCCACACCCTTCTGCCATGACGTTCTGCCCCACCTCAGGCCCTGAACTATAGAGTTGGTAAGTTGACCATCTATGGACTGAGACCCCTGAAGCCATGAGCTAAAATAAGTTTTTCTTCTGCTACATTGTTCTTGTTGTGGGACTAGTTATAGCAATGAAAAAGACAACTAAAACAGAACCAAGCTCTTTCATCCCCTGCCTCCCCTACCAAGGGTTGCACTCCTCTGTAGTCTTCCACTGGACTGGCTTTGAAATTCTCAGTTAGGTTGCTTTTTTCTGACTTCATCCTTACCTTAGGGAGAAAACCATGACGATTTATTAAATACACATTTAGAAAAACACTTTGTAGAGTGAATTCTACAGTCTTTGGCCACAGAGGAGCTTGAGAAGCAAGATTTCCCCACCCACACCTTAGAAAGATGAAGAGACATCATTACTTCTATCTTTATCTGCCCTGCCCTAGCTGATTGAGATGCATCCCCCCCCCAACAATTACATAGCTCCTGTAGACCAGGCTTTTTCAAATGTTAACTTATATATGCATTATCTGGGGGTCTTACTGAAATGAAGATTCTGAATCATCAGGTCTGAGCAGGAGAATCTGAGTCATCAGTTTTCATAAGCTCCCAAATGATACTGATATTCCTGGCCCTTCACCAGCCTTTTAGAATCAAGGTATCTTAATCTTTGGCCAAACTATTGAAAATTAACAATCCAAATTTAAAGATGAGTGAGGGGTTTTTTTGTTTGCTTTGTTTCTTAAAGCAAATTTAAAGAACAAATTAAATAACTAAGAGGCTTGAGTAAAGAAAACAACACATATTTTGGAATAAAAATTTTACAGAAAATAAAATAAACTCTTGCATTTTTTTTTTTAATTCTACAAGATGGAAAGTTAGTGGTAGTGTGTGGGGAGCCATTCTCACACGTGATCGGGTGCCTCCCGTTGAGGGTCTGAGGCACTTTGGCATAAGTCGAAGTTTTTCCCGGCCCTCTCCTGATGAGAGAGCCCATCCGTGTGGGGGTATGCCTGACCACTGACCCCGGGGACCCAATCGCTGACCCTGACCTTGGAGTGCAGCCCCCCCTCAACCTTCATTGGATGGAATTCTCCCCTGAATCTCTGGTTCCCTAATAAAAGGCTACTCCCCAGCGTGCTAGCTCTCTCTCTCCTGCTAGCCCTGAGTAATCCTTGCTGCCCTGCTGGGCAGCTAGAGGAGCGAACCAGAGAGGGGAGCCGTCTCGGACCTAGCAATAGAATTAAGGTAATTGAGTCTTGTGTTTTTATTTCGATCTCGTCTAACTAACTTTATGCCTAGAACCTCATTAATGAAACCACTGCGCAGGCCGCGTGGTAGAGTAGTGCTTCAACCAAATAGACGTAATTGTAGAAAAATACGTATAAAGTAAAAATAAGATCTTTATCTTGTATGAAGACCGAGCATTGCTAAAAATCAAATCAGTGAAACAAAACATAAATTTTAAAAATATACCCAGTATGTAGAAGTGACCAGTCAGAAGAGAAAGCACCAGAAGCATGAATGACAAAAAAAAATCAAGGAAATATGGATGATCCTGACAGTAGTTCAACTTGTGATCTTTTTTTTTTTTTTTTTTTTTGTAATGTTACAGTGTTACAAACACAATACACATTCAGTGGAAAACATGCTTTGAGCTTTGAATTTTGAACTTTTATCTTTCCTGAGCTAGTGATATGCTGTGATACTCTGGAGATGCTAAGTGGAGGCAATGAGCCTCAGTTCAGGGTGATTCTGTCATGTGTTGAACAATCTATGCTCTAGTGTGTTCTATATGGTTATGCTGTGATATTCAGTAGGGTAGATGAATTAAATGTATTTTTGATTTATGATACATTCAATTTATGATTGTCCTAATGGAATGTGAGCTGAATATAAGTTGAAGAGCTTCTGTATGGCAAAAACTGATGCAGGCAAAGATGAATGAGTTAGAATCACCAGATAATCATAACTGAAGAAAATCTTTCAGATCCTTAGAGAAAGAAGGCTTACTTTAGTCACGAAAAATTCCTTGGTAGAAATTAACATGGAGCCTTTCCCTGATGAGGGTTTAAACCTGAAAGCAAAACTAAGAAGTTTCATGCTGCCAATACAAAAATGGTTTCTTCTAGAAGAAGAGAACTTTCAGGGTAAATTTCTCTTCTGAAATACTCAAAACCAGAAATTGTTATATATGTAAACATGCATAAAACTGTTAGAAAAATCAAATGTGAACCAAATTTTACATCTTGACATGTTGTCCTTAAGAGCAATAGCAAGAGAAAGACATTTTCAGCTATGCAGAGACTCAAGAAATTTATCAGCAGACATCAGTCACTGAGACCTGAGCTCATAATACTAAAGGCATAGTGCAGGCTCCTGGACATGAAACCCTGGAGGATTTTGCTCCGTTATTTACATAGATTAATAAAAATACCAAGCATATTATTCATACCTCTTTTATAAGTCTCAGTACATTGCCTTATGGTGTTACTCTTGCTGCCATGTGAGAACTTCCAACCATAGCATGGTAATCTTGAGGGCAAAGATCTTTTATTATTCTAGGGTTTTAAGAAACACTTCTATGCTAGGAGCCACAGCCAAGTAATATGATGCATGGCACTTTTGGTTGTAAAGTGATGCCAGCTAGCCATTGAAATGATATGATTATGTTAAGATTTACATTCATATGGATATTGGAATCCTGCTGTTCACCTTGGCCTGGAGAGTTCCCATTGGTTGGGGAAGGACAGTAGGAGGGAATTCCGGGGGAGGTCCTGGTCCTGGTTCCAGTAGAACCGACTGCGTGTGTGGACCAGCTTGCTTCCCGGCGTATGGGGTATTGGCGGCATTTTCAAAAATAAAGTTTTGTTCCTGCTTGAGTGGCTCGTGATTCTGTGCCCAGCCAGACTGCAGCACTTCTACACATTTATTTGCATTATCTGGTATATGTTCTGAAAGTATTTGTTATTTTGTGGGTTTGTGTGTGCGTGCATATGTGTGTTACTATAAAATTTCCATCCATTCTCCTGCTTTCTGTACTTGATCACATTGTGAACTTTTGTGGAAGAGACCATAAAGATCACTAACAAATCAAATTTAGAGATACTATATTGAAACTATCTTTTTCCAAATCAAATTAAATTTTGAAAGCCACTCTGGATATAGGGGCTTAATGGTGTATTTGAAACATGAATTGGAATGTGGATACCCACAAATTTTGTCAAAAAATAGAGCTTGATACGGATGAAAAAAAATCTCAGCTAGCCTGGTAGATGACTCCTCACCCAAGACACACAGTGGCAGGGCTTCTGCTTAGAGGCAACAGGTATGTTGTGCTGTTGGCAGTGTTCACTCCTAGGAATGCTCTTCTTTATGTTACTAGTCATTGTCCCCATCATCTGTGGGAGCTAATCAGGATCTCTTTTGATATAATGTGCAGAATAACTGAATTGCAACAGAGGAAAACTCTTTCGGCACTATGACTCATAACTAAGTAGTATTCAATTAAATCAATGCACAACATTACAAACAGGTCTTTTCATTGACCACTGTTCATCTACATTGTGATATTAACTTTGATAAACATACTAATTCATAGACCAATGGACTCCACTTATACTAAAATACAGAAAAAATATAGACAATCATTAATCCATATTAAAGAGGTCAAAAAAAGCGTATAGAGATTTGTCTAGGAGGCAACATAAATGATATCAATTACTATCATTATTAGTAAGTGATCATATTCATTCTAAAACCCAGAAACCACATGGAGCGTATTTTTTTCAATTTTCATTTCATATTAACAATAGTGCACATATATTTCTTTATGGTTTACCAAGAGCTTTGTTATATCACCCCATATCATTCTCAGCAATAAGCCTATTTTGATCATGCAGAACACTGTTGAACACCTTCATAGCTGACAGTGTGCTCAGCACTTTGTGAATGGTCTCCTTTCATCTTCATAACTTGTGGTGTGGGGTCTGGAAGAGGAAGAAAATGTGGCACAAAAGGCTTATATAAATTCCTAGAGATCACAGAGTTAATAAGTGCTGGAATGAATGCCCAAACCCACTCTACGCATCTGTTTGTATAAGAATATTTTTATCGACATTGCTCTGAAGTTAGGTGTTGTAGTTAACAATATTCCCATGGTGAATTAAACATCTTGCAAAGCCCACCTTGATCTTGGGTTATGTCATATTGTCCTTGGCATATTTTTTCTGTATATATTTTTCTTTATTCATCTGTTGAAGGACACCTAGATTGGCTCCATAGCTTGGCTATTGTGAATTGTGCTGCTATAAACGTTGACGTGGCTGCGTCATTATAGTATGCTGGTTTTAAACGTTTTGCATATATACCAAGGAGTGGGGTACCTGGGTCATGTGGTGGTCCAATTCCTAGTTTTTGCAGGAATCTTCATTTGCTTTTCAGAATGGTGGTTCTTATTTGAAGTCCCACCAATAATGTATAAGGGTACCTCTTTTCCCCAAATCTTTGCCAACATCTCTTGTTGTTATTATTCTTGATAATTGCTATTCTGACTGGAGAGAGATGAGATCAGAATGTAGTTTTAATTTGCATTTCCCTAATTTCTAGAGATTACTATATAAATATTACCACAGTGACTCTCACTATCATGTACATCTCTAAGGCACTAATTAAAAATTCTCCCTTCCTCATCTTTTGGGTTTTACACTTGTTCCTATGAGGCTAGAACTCTATTCTTTCCTTTTCTGTTGTCAAGCTTGAGGACTCCATTCCCTTTACCCCCAAATCTCAACATTCTTCTAGAAACATGTAGACCCATGTAGTATCTTTGTTATACTATCACCAGTTCTGAGAATTTCTATATTGTGTTGCTGAATAGCTAGGAACTGTCTTCAGTGAGAATTCTATTGAACAATTAGTGTTTTCCTAAGTAAAAATATACTTCTCTACTAAACAAAAGGGATTGTATAAGTTTGGGTTTTTGTGGTGAGCCGTTTCTGTGAACTGTGGCCGCCATTACAAGATGGCGCTGGTTTTCCCTGTAGTCTGTGACAAACAACTCCTTATCAGAATGAGTTGGCATGCTGTGACTTGGCACCCTATGAGAAAAGTCCATGTGGCAGTTGTGCATTGGGGCTTTATCTGCTTTATTAAGGCTGGGGCACACGGCAGTAGTAGTAGTGGCAGTAGTAGTAGCAGTAGTAGTAGTGGCAGTAGTAGTAGCAGTAGTAGTAGTGGCAGTAGTAGTAGCAGTAGTAGTAGTGGCAGTAGTAGTAGCAGTAGTAGTAGTGGCAGTAGGAGTAGCAGTAGAAGTAGTAGTAGGAGTAGCAGTAGAAGCTAAAAGAGATGTCAATACAAAGGCCTGAATAAACAGCTGAAAGAAGAAAAAGTATCAAGGACCTGAATAAACTGCTGAAAGAAGATTCCTGAGTTGCGTCTTCCTTGCGGGCAAGGGGTCGCGACAGGTTTTAAATAAAAAGTGTCATTTTCTACACTGATGAAAAATTACCCCACTCTGGGTCTTCCATTGTGTATGTTTATCTTCCCTTTAATTTAACAATTCTAAAGTTCTTCTAAGTAATAGACACTCCTCGATCATGAAGGTCCTTAGAACATTTGTTTCCTAGATTTTTTTTCTGTTTTCTCCTCTTACTGGATCTGTCCCAAGCTACAATTTTCAATAAGCAAAATTACCATTTAATAGCTGAGAAAAATGAAACCAAACAATGTTTAATAATTTTTTTGGAAGTCAAGTGGTGTTTGAACTAGGAGTAAAGCCCCACTAAGACTGAGCTAGAGACTAAATCCATGATAAAGTCGTTTTTTCCTATATTTTAATTCTGAAATATATAAATGTTCATTTCTTCTTTTTCTGCTCTTTTTTTTCTTTTTGATGCTTGAGTTATTAGTTTTTCATCTTTACTATAGAAAATTTCCCCCTCTTTTAACTTTATTCCTGAAAATGATTTTCAAATTGTTCCAAGTTCGATTCAATTAAATCTGTACCCAGCTTGTCCTTAAGAAGAATGAAGATGGATGACCCATACCACCAGCTAAAATGCGTTAAATGATGAAAAGAGTACTCTTGGTAAGGAGGTTGGTCATGATGGCACACAAGGAGTCCAGTGCACCATCACTCAAGAAGGCTGTTTCACTTGTGCTTCAAGCATGAACTGACTTTCCATCTCCATTGAAGGATCTTTAAATCAATCCCCTTACCTTTTCTCTCTAGCAGCTCCCAGAGGGTGCTCTGCTGGAAGTAGAACATAGCTGATCCTTACAGCCCCAGATTGGTCAGGTTAGGAAGATAGAGCTGGGTTAACATGCAATGAGCAAGGGGTACTTATGAGGAATGATTGGATTGTGAAAGAGATAAGCTTACTTCACAAGAGGCAGACAGGAGGCCTGTGCCGTAGAAGCCAGATGGGAAGGGATGGACCCTGTTGCCTTCTTTGGGATATGTGGGCCATGGCTGTTCCATAGCCAGAATCTTACTTTAAATCTCTCCTTGAGTTTTCACGTATTTTTATATGTATGTCTTGTATTTTATAGGAAGACTTTGAGTTATTTTCTCTGCATAAAGCTCCAAATTAAAATCCTTAAACTCTACTTATATGCAAGTTCATGGGTCAGACAGATCTGAGTTACCCCTCGGTTGCTGCTTCTCATCAAGGTAGAAGCAACCACATAACATCATCTACTCTCTATCCCACCTCACCTCATCCAACCTTGCCCTGACCCACTTGCCATTTAGAAAATCAAAGTTCTCTCCGACATACTTGGGGCTCTACATATGGAACAAATATGATTGTTTATGCAGCTTTTTTCTGAAATTGGATTCCTGCTTTGCATTGTCCTGTTCTAACCACATGCTATTTACTTGGAAAACAAAACTAGATATAATTCAATGATTATTTGAAATCCTAACTCATCGTCATAATACCTTCATGAATGTTTTAAAGAGCATAAGGAATGTTTTGTAATCGGGATCATTCATACTCAAAGTTTTTAAGATCTGTCGTGTTTGAAGCTACCATTAATGTTTTATCATTAATGGAGAACCTGGTTGTATTAAAATTAGTTTAACTATTCTCTCTCTCTGACTCAGATAATGAGTCTGATAGTCACTGAAAGTAATTGTGAGAAGTTGCAAAGCCAAAACTATGTAAACCATGCTGGAATAAGACTTTATGAGGAAAATATAAACATGCATATAATGTTGAATAAATCATCCTAAATGTATGGTAGAACATTTGGGGTTCAAAGGCCTGATTTGAATACCAGCTTATTCATTTTACTCTTTCGTCAGATCTATATATATTGAGTGCTGATCCCAAGAGAGGCATGAATACCAAGTACAATCTAGCTACAGTGTAACCTTGTGCCAATGATTCTATCCTTTCTGATCCTTCATCCCCTTAGGGGTAAAATGAAGGAAACATTATCTATTATAGTATAATAATTACAGTAAAATATAATATTTATCCAAGGTTCTTATGAGTACTTAATGAGGTGATATAATTGATGAGACAACCTAGGCAAAGGAATTTTGCAAACCTTAAAGCAAGTGTTATAACTTTTGCTGTTTGTCCTAATAATTAAATGTATTTTATTCTAGGTCCAGGGCTGAGTTCTATAGGACAAACATGGTTTTGTTAAGACATCTTTGTGAGCTTATATACTTAGCATCCAGTGCAATGACGGATTTAGAAGATAGGAAGTAGCATTGAAAGAGAATCCCCATGACTGAATTTGAGTACTCTGATCAGCATATGCAAGGATTACTAAAAAGCACCATACAGGGACCAAGAGCGGAGGATTTGGCAGAGGCAGCAGAGCCCTGTAGAACTACATTAGAGAGGGACTGACAAGATTGAACTTGAAGAGATTGAAAAACTCGGTGGATGGAGTTGAGAGTACTCAAGAATGCATGAAAGGCAGGATGGCTTTTGAGAATAGTAAGGTGAGTGATGAGGATAACAACTGAAATTATAGAGCACTTTGAATAGGAGGGGAGAAGAACTGAACTGTTCTTCTTCGAAGAGTTGATGACACATATATGAACAAGTTAGAAACTTGATTTATCAATTACTGTTTTCTAATATGAACAAATTATTTATTATAAGGCTCAGCTCTTTTATCTATAAACTGTCATATCATCACTGTTGGGATGAAATGAAATAAATACATGATAGTGTCTGGCATCTCTTAGATTGTAAACACACATTAGCTATTCATTTACTTTCCCTTCTCTTCACATTTGCCCTTAGACTAGAAATGCTCTATGATTATCTCTCTGCACATTTTGTAACTCAGATATCTCTTATCTGCTTCCAGCAGAATCTGAGCCTCCAAATTATTGTTCTCCAGGCTTGTCTAGCAAGCCATCTAGATAAACTCCTCTTTAACTTAAGTGCATACCTTGAACTTTTTCTTAATCTATTGAAATTGCTTCTTTATATCAATACCCCTTTGAACACTTTAAATTATAACAATGACATGCATGATAGAAAACATATCTTGGTTAAGTATCCTCTGCCATCCATTGGCTTCTATCTACATATTGTAAGAAATGAGTGCTCTCTGAATGTTTATGGTTCCAGACTCAATTTCATTTTGTTAAGCGTTTCAGGCTATCAACTATCTGCATACATTTCTTTCTGCTAAATATAAGGTGACCTTTCTTTTAATCTTTCTCTGTGGTTCCACATTAGAGAACAGATAATATGGTAAAAGAAGAGGAGTCTTATCTTGCTTCAATTTAGCTTTGTATCAATTTTTCCAGCTATAACATCAAAAACAAATTAAACAAATTTTAGTACATGTGAAGAATAAGAGCAATTTTTAAAAAATTTCAAACATTGAAAATCATAAAAATGGCTTCATTCTACTGCCCAGTTCAAGTAAGACGCTTATTCTCTGTTTCTTCCCTGCCATTCCATAATCTCATTTCAAGTACCATCATAATTAGATGGGCCCAGAACTCACTTGAGTAAAGGGAACCCACATTCCAGAGGTTATGATGCAAACACAGCCCAGCACCCCTATATGTTCTATGGGTATTCTCCATCTGCTCCATAGTGTCATTCTCCCTCACATTTTTTGTCCCAAGCCTCTTCTTGAAGTTCAAGACTTCATTCCCTCTTAATTGCATATCAGAAATATTCTTGGAATCAGTCTCTCTGTTGATGATTTCTTGTCCCCACTACCTCCTCTAATCTGTTTTCAGTATCACTTCACCTCTGCTTTCAAAATTTAGAGTTAATGCCTGACTCAGGAAGCTCTGTCACCTGGAAGGCAAGGGACAACAGCACGGTGTAGTTGAGTAAAATGGTACTGAAATTCAACTTGAAAAGAATTACGAAATCCTAGGCCTTTTCAAAGACTTCCTTAGCTGAATCAGTTTTGGTGGAAATATTCTTTTACACTTAGTATAACAAGTGATGCTTATATGTAAGCCTATTTGGAAAGCTAGCCCTGATGTGTTTACAGAATGAAAATCTGATAGTCTAAGAGTCTCAGGTGAAAATTGCAATATTGTATTTAATATCTGCAGAGAACTAGACAAGTTATTTATTTCCCTGTTTTCCCATTCAAAGGTGGAGATGATACCAACTTAACACTCATTGTGAGTCTAAAATATGACAATACATGAAAAGGCTGATAGTCAAGGTATAATAGGTCCCTCTGCTTCCCTTTTTGATCTAAACAATATTTCTTCTGAATTGTTATAAAAAGATCGCTTCCTTTTTTTCCCCCTTCCTAGCCAGATAGGCTTGCAAAAGGCAGATCTAAATTCCAGAACCATAGCTATGGCTGGCTTGTTCTTTGATTTCCCTGCACACATGTGAATCAGTGGAGACCTGCAGGACCAAAACAGGGTTTTGGTTTCTCTGAAAAGCAATGGAACTGATTAGGGCATAGTCGGGACAACAATGGAAATGTGCCCAGAAGAGCATCCAGCAGGAACACTTTCCTTGAGAATAATACAAGATAATACTTCAGCATCAGTGTCCAGAAATCTGAATCCAAACAAACTGAGCATCTGTGGCAGCTCCTGGAATCTGAGCAGAGTAGGTTCCCAAGAACATTTAAGGTGGGGACCTCCTGAGAATCAGGAACATGGAAAGCTTGAATTGATGGATGAAAAAAATTAGTCCAGTGTCAGCAGCTCCCTAAACAGCTGCACATCAGGGATGGAGGCATGAGCCTGGGTTCATATCCTAGAACTAGAAAGAGAAAAAGGCATCCTGGTGCTACTATAATCAGGCCTGTACTTCACTTTCTCCCCAGAGGAACTATGGAATCAGAACTTGCCCTACATAGCTAGTTTGTAAGATGAGAGCAGGTGAGATGTCTGGAGATGACCTTTGTCAGGCTAAGGTGGAGCCTAGGCTATACAACCTTAGACATGGGAGGCACACACTCTACATAGGAGGATAGGGGTCCAAGAAGGAACATAGCATGGAATGTGGTGTGTCAATAAGCATTTTGCAGATCTGGTCACCAAGCCCAGCTAGATATACACGTCAGTTCCAGCTATCATGACTAAAATGACCTAGTTATGGTAGCTTGTTTAGGACTTTAGGCAACAGCGAAACCAGACAACTGTAACTAAGTCATAATCCTTTCTGGGAACCTGTTTCCTTGCAAGCCCCAGCCCAGCCTTGGTGACTACCAAGATTTTTTTCTCTTATTCTAAATTCCTGGGCTTCATAGTAATTATATGAGATTTAATAAACCACTTAGTTGCATCTGTACTCAGTTATACTTTGGAGCTAATAGACTAAATGGAAAATTCAAATGCCTAGTGTACCTGGCATACATGTTGACTTCACTGTGAATTCCCCTTTTACTTTCCTTCTCTCTGCTCTTTGCCATAGTGACCCTCTGGGTATTCTTTCTATGCTTCCTCTTCCATACATATTTACACAATAAGCTGTCACTCTAGTTTATCTCCTAGGAAAGCCAAGAATGGCAATACCATCCTTATGATAATTCCAACTGTGGACAGAGGACAAATACAAGTGGAATTTCTCTAATTTCTATAGAATGGGTAGATTTGGGGATGTAAAAATTACTGCAATGAGAAAGTGAACATAGAGTCTGGCTGCTTTGGAAGTAAGAGGCTCTTATGATTTAGGAAAATCTCAGGATGAAGCAAGGGTAGGCTTTGAAGACTATGATATGGGATTCTGAAGTGACAACAAACCAAGGAAACATCATTGATTCATTTAACGCATTTCTCAAGACAGGAAAATGATGATGGGCATGTCAGATCTGGGTCTTGATCTTACCTCGATGAAAGAGTAGAGAGGGAGATATATGTTAAGTAACAAATGTAGTACACCATCAACGTCTTTCCTCACCATTAGCACTAAGGGACCCAGATCCTGGGAGAGATGACTACTGACAACTGGCAGATACCAGGTGAATCCTCTCCAGAAAATGCCTCATCTGGAGGTCATTCAGCATACTTGTCACATCTCAGAGCAGTTCCTTCTGTAGAGCAACTTCATTAAACATCAGTTGCTTCCTATGCTGATTTTTAAAATTTTCTTTGATTTTGTTTTACTTTGCAATAAGCCCACTGGGATTTATTTTTAATGATAAAATTGTATATCTTTATGAGATACAGTGTGATGTGTACTCATGCATACTTTGATAAATAATTCAGAGAACATAAAACATACCCCTTTAAACTATAAAACTTAATGATTTTTAGTGGAGTCACAAAGTTATGCAAATAATACCACTATCTAATTCCAGAACATCATTATCACTCTCCCCATAGAAGTTCTTACTACCCATTTGTAGTTACCCATTTATCTCTATCCCCATCTCCTAACAACCAATAATCTAGTACTTTTTGTCTCTGGATTTGCTTGTTCTGAACAATTGATACATATGGACTTATATATTCAATATAGCTTCTGGCTTCTTTCATTCAGCATGATTTCAAGTTTTCTCCACATTTCTTTTATTGTTGAGTGATATCCCATTGTATGGATATACCACAGTTAGTTTATCTTTATCTCAATCCATGGGCATTTTGGTTGTTTCCTCTTGGTACTGTAAGTAATAATGATTTTTAATATTTGTGTGTAAGTTTCTGTGTGAGTATGTAATTTTTAATTCTCTTCTGTATGTGCCCAGAAACGGACTTGCTGAGTCACACAGTAGCTTTTGTTTAATATTTTGAAGGATTGTGGAACTGTATTTTAAAGAAACCTTACCATTTTCCCACTTGGCAGCAAATATGAAGGTTCAGGTTTTTCCAGATCCTTCCTAATGCTTGCTAGCATTTTTGGTTTTGATCCTGGCTTTTCCAGTGGATATGAAATGGTATCCCACTGTTTTATTTCCCTAACAACAGTGATACTGAGCACATTTGTATGTGTTTGCTGGCCAACTATACATCTTCTATGGAGAAATATCTATTCAAAGATTTTGTTCATTTTTAATTGGCCTATTTTTATTGCTCAGTCACAACACTGAGTTGAGTTGAGTTCTGTGTGTATTATTCGTACAAGTCTTTCGTTAGATATACGATGTACCAATGTTGTCTCCCATACCATAGTTTATAATTTATATTTTATTCATGATGAAGTCAATCTATTTTCTTTAATTGCAAATATATAAGTAAATCATCAAGGTCATGATGATTTTCTTATATATTTTTCTAGTATTTCTATATTGTCTTTATTGATATGTATGATCCATTTTGGTCCATGATTTTTTTTTTTACCTCTGCAAAGTTCTGATTGTTCCCATAGCATGAGTATTATTTCCAAGTACACTTTTTATAAAGTTTCTATACTGAGATCTTGATCTCCAGTCATCAGACACATCACTCATAAAATGGCAAGTGCAATGTGGTGATTAGGGAAACAGAAGGAGCTGTGTACAAGCACAGTTGTCCTGGGTGGGGCTCTGAGTTTGGCATCCCTCCAAAAGGGAAGCAGCCCTGAAGAAGCTTCTTATTGTTTTGGACTGTCAGGAATAGAGTTTTCTGCTTTGATTCCCAAATTATATTACTTTATGAGAAAAAAAATTTCAGAGATGAATGTATAGGAAATTTGATGTTCAAAACATATAGGATCACATTACGTATCTGTTCATTTATGTATTTCAGTGGAGAAGGGTAATACATATTCTGTAGCAATCATTATCATGTAATATACTGTTAGATGAAGCTATTACATGGGCAATAAATACAATTATGTTTGGTTCAGGCTGTAAACATGGTTACTATCTATGTGATAACGTGCTAATGTGGTAGATGGAGTGGACTGTTAATTTAAAGAAGAAAACTCAATTAGTACATTTAGCATACATTATGTGGTATAGATATTTGCACCTTGATTGTCAGAGATATTTAGCTTATGGTGCTGAATCATAGAATAAGCTTTATGCTCAGGAGGTCTAAAGGGAAAAGCATAAGAGGGCAGGATTTGTGCAACAGTTCACTGGAATTGAATATTTTTGCATTTATATATTTAGATTAAATTTTGATTAGCTATATCAAGCTTTTTTCAAGCATTAGGAAATCATAATCATAGGCAGTTTGATATGAAGGATACTGTAATCAGTCTGTGTTCTCATTTCACATTTTTAAAAAATTTCATCTTAAACAAGGGGGTGGGGTCAATTTGATCCTGGTTGTAAATGAGTTAGAAAAAAAAAAACCTCATCTGGGATCCATACCAGGCCACTGCCAGCCTCAGGACCCAGTTCTTGCAATTGCTGCTTGAACATTTTCCAGCATGACTTAATGCTGTTTCTATGTTGGCTAGAGTGGAAAAACACTATTAATTTAAAATATATGTGTATCTGTTAAGATACTTGTGAGCTGGAACAGAAAGAAAAGAGCATGCATCCTTAGTGACAAAACCTGGAAATTAGGAAGCAGCACCAAGATAAGTGTGCTTTACCTTCCACTTATGTGCAGATTTTAAAGTCCCAGGACCAGAGGCAATTCTTCCTGTTACTCAGTGAAGACCAACCCAGAACAAATGGGCTGGGAGACCAAGCTTTATCACAGTACTACCTTGAGCAGCCTGGAGTTACCTTTGTCTTTGACTCCACTTGGAAAAAGACACCAAGGAAAGGTCCTGTAAGATAGCACAGAAATTTTAGAAATGTAAGAAGTCTCTAAAGTAGACTGTGCATTTATAATTTCATTAGTAATGCTCATGTCAGTGATAATTCTGCTACTTTGGAGGTTTAAAAAGATTTAAAAATAAAATCTCAAAATGGCTTCCATAAATCAATTTGACCTTGCCTTGAAACCAAAACAATAAGCAATTCACCTGAAGCGGAGACATAATGGCTTCAAATAGCAAAATATCTCCCAGAATCAATGAAAACAAGATAAAAATAAAGTGCTTCATATTTTTATATTAAAAGTAATTTTATGGAGTGCTTTTTTCCATTAAATTTAAATAAATCATTATAAACCTAATACGTCTAATATAGTGTCAATATGTCAACAACTACTATTAATATCATCATGTACTTTTTTGGGGCTTTTCTTGGCATGTGTTCTTTAAAGGCATTGTAGGTTTTGTCACAATAGAGGGAGGACAACACTGCACCCGTAAAGTAGTATTCCCAAAGGACAATCTTTAGAATTCTGTGTCCCTTCAAAATGGAGACCGACTCTCTTCAGCATGGGCTCTTTCTATCATGATGAAAGTTGGCCAGAGTGATTGACACAATCATGGGAGTGGTTAGCCTAGTCATGACACTGGCCAGAGGAAGCATGGCATATAAAAAGAAGACATTTATGAAATTTATTCAATTATGGAAAACAATTCCTGCTGGAAATGTACAAAATTCATTTGTTATCCAGAAATTTAGAAGCAAGTAAGGGAGAGGCACTCATGGACATCTGAAAGGGTGTTGCTTACAACTATGTCTTATTATTATAAGATGCTCACAAAAGGAAGTGTCTCATATACTTAGTTCATCCTAAGTCCACTGTGAAGATGTGGAAACAGGCCAGGGAGGTGAAGCCACTTGTCCTAGGTGCCATGATTGGTAGAATGGCCATGCCATACCAACCATCCTGGGTGTTCTTTTTTCTTCTGTCTTTTAAAGGAATGCATAGATTTTTTTTTCCCCTCTCTGACTTTTAGGACCTAGGATAAACATAACTCTTGCAGTTACAAGAATGGGAATGTTCTAATATGAGCCATAGACATCTGTTTGAATTTTACCATTACTCAATTTTAAAAATCATAGATAAGTTCTTTTCACTTGACTGAAATGTGAATTTTACAATCTGTGAAAAGATATTCTATGATGCTACCAAACAAGATAGTGAGCAGTTATCTATGGAGAGGGAAAGGATGCAAAATTTAACTGACAAAGGAATAAAATTAAATTAGATGCCAACATACCCTAGCTTCTTCCTTGTCTGTTCAGATGACAGTCCTGTGGCTGCTATGCTGAACATTTGATGGAAGTGAAAGGTATTATCATCTGCAAAATATGACAAGGAATGCATTTAATAAACAGTTTCTCTGTATATGAAAATTTTCCCTGAGGTATAGTTCTTCAGAAAAGTGTATGTTTTTTTTTCCTGTAATTTTTATAAGGCTTTTTACATTTTTTTAAGTTTGAAAGTTGGTGCTTCAGTTTGAGGTTTTAAGCACGTGTTCATTATGTCTCTGTTAATGGGATTTCAGACTCAATTTTTGCCTTGCCTTTTTATATATAGTTCTTCAATGACACATATTGGATAGAAAGTCTTATGTGGCTTTCACTGACTATAATTCGACTGACTTTTTCAAAGACAGAACTAATTGAAAAACAGGGCAAAGGCAGAGGAAGGGATTTGGGGGGCTCTGTGTTCCTAGATTCCTCCCTTACCTTTGCCATTCCTTAGGTCTATGAACATAAAGGAGTTCAACAATTTTTTTTTCGTCACTATTTTATTCTGTGCAAACTAGGTCTGCATAGTCAGAGGTGGATTTTCTCTAATAAGTGAGTTTGTTTTTAGATTTGAATAATCAGAGAAGATAGTGAATCCCAGGTTGGGGGAAGAACACAAAGTCTTAGGGGGATGCTTAGCAATGAGACCAGCCATTTTAAGACATAGTAGGCTCTAAAGTTAAGTAGATAAAGTGCAGTAAAGGTGAATCTTAAGCCAGGTAGAGGTTTCCAATGTTGATGTGATAAGGACAAAGGAACTATTAGTGGTATTTGAGTAATGGTTTGAATAGATGGGAAACAATTGCTAGAAGACAGATCTGGCAAATAGATAAGAGGGATCCATTTGGATTTTATTTTGGAGTCTGAGGAGTAATCTGTGTTGAATAATACATCTGTTTTTGGCTGTGTAATTACTATTAACACTGGCTGTAATTTTAAACTTTGGCAAAACAGACACTTCCAAAATAATAAATTGTCCCAATTTCAAAGCTAATCAAAAGCTATGTTGTGGCTGATTGGTATGAAAGGTTGTGCCAAGGTCATAGATAACAGGGGATCACTGTTCCCTAATCAATAAGAGATTTTCCACAGGTATGTTTGCCATTCACACAAGGAGCTTAGTTCTGCATTTCCTCATGGTGATCTTTGGTTAAATAGGCTGGCACTAATGTGAACATGGTATTGTCCTGATTATATCTCATGTAATTCATTTTTGAGTTGTAGATGAGCCAGCAAACAGAACCTCTCTTATTTGGATAGTCATAAATTATGGTAAAATATTAGAAATTCAGATGACTTCTGAACCGTTTAACTTTGTGTTAAGACTCAGATTATCTTTTTTTTTTTTTTTTTTTTTGTACTGGGGATTGAACTCAAGGGCATTTGACCACTGAGCCACATTCCCATCCCTATTTTGTATTTTATTTAGAGATGGTCTCACTGAGTTGCTTAGCATCTCACTTTTGCTGGGGCTGGATTTGAACTCGTGATCCTCCTGCCTCAGCCTCCATAGTCCCTGAGATTATGGGCGTGCACCACCATACCCAGCACAAGGCTCAAATATCTTATTTTTTTAAATTATTTTTTATTTATATATAACAGTGGAATGCATTACAATTCTTATTACACATATAGAGCACAATTTTTCATATCTCTGGTTGTATATGAAATATATATTCACTCACACCAATTTGTGTCTTCATACACATACTTTGGATAATAATGTCCATCACATTCCACCATCATTTCTAACCCATTCCCCAATAGCTCAACTTTTTTTTTTGTCTTCCAATCATTTTTTAAAATTTCCTATAAGATTTAACTGAACTAGAGCTGTTTAAAACAATGCAAAAAATAGTATTTGATTTCAAACAACAGAATTAAAACATTTTTTTCGAGTAGAACAATGCCTTAATAGTTTCAATTGAAACCACAGACTAAATCTAAATATATTTGAGAACTACATCCCACATACATAGATGATTTATAGCATGTTAATTTAGAGGGAATAGAAAACTTGGAGTTAGCCTTGGCTTAAAATCCTATCTTGATCACATTAATAGTTTCCTTTTCTACAAATATAATAATATTCATCTGCAGCTAATATGAGACTCAAAAAAGACAAAGCACCCAGGGACCTTTTATAATTGCTGAGCCTCATTAGAAGCTTTATTCTCATTTGAAAAGTGTTTGTATCTGCTTGTCTTTGTTGCCACAAAAATTAAAGCAATTCCTATCCTATCCTGCTAGTAAGAGTTGAAGGGACCCATTTAGACATAGTTTCTCGTAAAGATTGTATCTCTAAAGCTATAGAAGGCTTCAAATTAGAGGACAGGTAGAGTCAGCACAAGACCATCACAATGCATCCACAGCTGCACTCAGATCAGGAATTTAAAGTGGGTCCTTGGTTTTACTGCCAGATGATGTGTGCTGTTTGGCTAGGACTGTGTTTATAAAACAAATTGAATTTGAATGCCTTTATTAACCAGAGGACCCACTGCTAATTTGCTGAACTCACATTATGTCCATACTCTACCTGCTCCCTGGTAACCCTGGAGGTTGCTAATCTTGCTCTAAGCTGCTTACCTAATTAAGTTGATCCCTGAGATGAATAGGTCTTCCAGGGTTTGTGCAGCCTTAAAGAGAGTAGCCCCAAGCCGTGTCTCTTAACTGAAATAGAGAAGTTTCCCTAAACTGCCCTGAGACAGAGATTCAACAACCTTTTAGGGAAGTAAAATGCTAATTACTTCATAAGAGATCTGCCCCTGAGACTGCTAAATCCCCACCTATAAGGAAACATGTAGCCAAAAAATCTGCTTCCACATCAAGTGAACCAACAATTCAGATTAATGTCCAGACAATTATTTAATTAGTGATATTGTAAGACACATCTTAATGTACATAGCATATTTTGGAACACAGATTTCTTCTTCTTTGTCATATTTTTTGTTATTCTTGTTTTCAGTACTGGGAATTGAACCCAGGACACTTTACCACTGAGGTACTTTTACAGCCCTTTTCATTTTCTGTTTTGAGACAGGGTCTCACTAAGTTGCTGAGACTGGCCTTGAATTTGGAATCCTCCTGTCCAAGCTTCCCTCGTCTCTGGAACTATAAGCATATGCCACCCTGCCTGGCTAGAACAGCTTTATTAAACATAATTTACATAGGATATTAATAAGTTACTATAATGAGAGAGGTCTGTGTCTTCAAGATAGACTATTTGTCCAAGGTCATGCAGCTGGAAGGGGATACAGCCAGGACTGGAGTTAACATTGCTGTTAAAATGTCTCATGTGTCCCTCACACTCCTTAGGTCCCTAGGAAAATTGATATGATTTGATATTCATATGAATTTCTTTAAGTGGGGACCTCTTTGCACTCAGTGACTTTTCAAATTGCTTTTCTTCCCCACCTCCATGGTAAGGCAGGGGTACCTTGTAGATATTACCTGATAACCCAAATTTTCCTCCTTTTGCAATGCATTAGTGCAAACAGTTGGTAAAGATTTTCATAACAGACTTTTTGTTAGAAATGTGTACATTTAGACTACCATTGGGAATGTAAAAGAGAAAAATGAGAATTCTTCCAAAATATGGTACTTTCTGAGATACAGTTGCTCTGATCCTGTTTCAGCTCATGTCTCATCTGGGAAAGTTAGTGTGTGGTAACAGGAACTTCCTTAGCAATGCCCCAGCTGAAAACTTGGGCCAAGGTCTTAAGCTCATAAGTGAAATATTTTCAGCCTAAATATTCATTTACTCCATTGCTGACTATCCCAAGCATCATGTTTCCCTTAAGTCACATTAGAAATTCACTATCATCTAGGTGTCATCATTCTCTAGTGGTGGAAGTGCCAACTGGCATAACCTTTTTGGAAAGAAAATGGGCAATCTATAACAATATAAATATATGGTGATATTAAAGGGATCCATATTTATGATTCAGTAACCTCCATGCTGGGAAATGGAAATGTGGTCAAAGATTTATACTGAGGGTGTAATAACATTGCATAGCTATTTATTATAGCAACTCTTGAAAAAATGGGCAATGAGAGGGGATTGTTTATATAAATAAACATGCTGCCACATGATGGAATATTATTCTGTCAGAATAAAATGATGCATTTGAAAAATACATTTAATGATGTGAGACAGTGCTTAAGATATACTGTTAAAATAGAAAAAAAATGTATGCATGTAATTATGTGTTTGTGTATGTGTGTTCTGAACATCACCAACTTTATTAACCTGTGGATACAAAGAGATAACATCAAAATTCACACTGTGCAATGTGTTATGCCTTTATAATTTTCTTACAAAGCAAATATAAACCTATGCTTGGCAACAAATTCAATTAGAACATTTCCTCTCTTTTCTGTCAAGCTTCTTTCTACTGACATTGCTATCGTCCACTGGAATTCTGGTAGCTGGATTATTCAGACTTCAGGGATATCATTCTGTTAGGAGATGCCCTTTATTCTCTAGCCTTGCTTTACCTGTGATATTGCATTAATATAAGAGTCAGAAAGAAAATAAATTTTATATAATTCCTAGCACAATAGCAAACCTCCAGTTAAGAAAAATTCATTACATACTTTTTAAAGGAATTTAAGATTCCTGATAACCCATATTTTAAAGATTCACAACACAAAGAAATGGTAAATGTTTCATGAGAGGGAAATGCTAATTATCCTATTTGAATTATCCTCATTGCATATAGCATGAATGCATCAAATTATCACAGTGTATACCAAAAATATATGTCCATGAAAAGTTTCAAAAGTGTTCATTTGCTAGGCATTCCATCCATATTAACTGATAGCTTTCACACATTCCAACTCTCTCTAATACAGAATGACAGCAGACCCATTTAGTTTTCTGCTCAGCCACTTTTCGCCTGAGGTGCCATTTTCTTCTCAAAGACCCTAAGAAAAATAAAATAAGGAATCTTAGTCATGACATATGCCCAGTACTCAAGTAAGGAACTGGTGTCTATTGGCAGATGCCACTAACATTGTCTGCCTACTGAATGTCTAAATATTGTTTCTTCCAGCTGAATTTATACCCACCTGTTTGGAATTCTGTGAGGCAAACTGGCCTCCCACCAGTTATCTAATAATTACTTTGTGAACTCCTGTTCCACTTGCCTTCTTAGAGATTCTCCCATCAGTAGCCACAGCCAACTCTCCAACGCCAATTCCATAGGCAGTCTGGATCTAAGTCCAGATATCTCCTGGTCCACTGATCCACCATTCCAGTTAACCCTGATATGCCTGCACATTATACTAAGGCAATTCTTAATATGTTATATATCATGGCACAAATTTTAAGGTTGTCTTTTTTTCCCTTAAGGAAAAAAAAAAAATCTCTTTCTTCCAAATCTTCCATTTCTGATTTTTGAGATGTTCCACTTTTTCCAAATTAAATTATTTGGAAGGAGTGAGCAGCTGAAAATTGGGTATGTTTTTTTAAGCTTAAGAACTGACGAGAGAAAAAAAAATGCGACTGATTTAATATTCCTGTCTTTCATTCCATTTCACACTGGAGAATGAAGGTGAGGCTATGTTGTACAAAGTAATAGAGCCAATTACTGTATCTGCTATCTTGTGTGATATACTGTGCCTTTTTTCCCCAAAATAAACAAAACAAAGTGCATAGATCAGTGTGTACAAATTAGTAGTCTGCCTTTGGTATACTATGCCTGTATCATCAATTATTACAGCATTGTATGTTTGCTCTTACAGAGTGAGCACTATGTTATTCTGAAGAGAAGTCTTTGAATCACAAGCGGTGATGCTTGCAGGTCTTTTGCCTCTTGGCTGCTCCTAAACAAGGTGCCTACTGATTTCTTCATCTATCCTTAGCCCTGCCCTAAACAGTTCACTCGTGAGACTAATATTGAGTACTCTTCACTCACCCTTGGCCTTTTAATTCTTCAGCTTCAGTCCCCAGGGGTGCCTCCATGGAGGCAATTGCCACCCCCCCCAAGTCACCACTCTCAGCAAATGTCACGGGTAGAGTAACAGTGAATTGCAAATAGAGACAGCAAAGAATCATTTGGCATTTGAGGAAAGCCATAGCATAAAGCAGGGTCACTGAACTTAATAAAAAGGAAAAGTTAAGAGAGCAAAGAAATGTCTCAAAGAGCCCAGTCTTCTTGGTATGGATGGTCTTCACTCTTCTTTAATATCACCAGCTGCCAAGGTCCTGCCATCCTCCTCTGATCAGAAGCCAATGCTTATTCCTCCTACTTGAAAAGAAGCTTGCCTGATGCTTTATACCATATGGGGGAGAGTAGGAGGTGCTGAGTATCCAGTTCTTCCTCTCTGACCCCTCTCTGTGTTCCCATGATTGGCTTGGTCATTTTCTACTGTGCCCCAATTGTGTTAGTTTGCTGGGGTTGAAAACACAGTGGGAGACCCCTATGTTTTTTAAAAAAGTTTCTCCTCTGTTTGTTTGGAGGTATGATTTTCATCTTTAATACAACCCTCCTTCATTTTCTAAGGTAGTGAGGAATGAAAAATATATTTGTGTTGTTACTAAGAGGGATTCGCAATAGAACCAGTCAGAGAATGATCTTGACCTGAAACTTAGATTCTGTCGTCATTGTGCCATTGTCTTCTGTCTTTCTGGGAGCTGCCTTTGGAAGTCACAGTGAAAAACAACATTTTAGACACTCTCTTGAATCAGAGCAAAATACAGTCTTGATATAAAACTGTGTGCAAGTGTTCAGAAAATAGGTCCCCTTTGAGTAACTTATGCTTTTATAATGGCCACATACCCAGGCAGGCTGAGGTGGGAAATTTACATACCTGGATTGTCTCTGAACAGAATCAGCACATCTCCCTGGATCAGAGTCATGATAATCATGTTTGGGATGTTCTATTTTCAGTTCTTTCAAGCTACCGTATGAAAAATTTAGGCTTTACGTTGAGAATCTGTGAATATTAAACATCAAATATTATGAAGAAGGAAACATGGGGAGAAGGGATGACCTGGGATCAAAACGCCTGGGTTACTCTTGGCTCCGAATTATGAAAAATTGGCCAAGCATCACAGAGCCACATAATATGTTCTTTCTCCCTCATTTTATTCTTCACAAAGCCAGTGGGTGGCACAGACTGGATTTCATGATACTTCATTTTTGTTTGTGGTCTGATCTTTTAGGAAGGTCATCTTAATGTCATCTGCCTGCCATCAGCTTTATAGGACAGCTAGATGAAAAACAGCATTCGTTAGAATTCCTTTGTAAGTTTTCCAAAGATTAGACTTACCAGAAGTCTGGACTGTTGTCGGGGATTCCAGAATAGTTAGTGAAAGGAATGTATCATTTAGCTGAAATTCAGTACCATATGCTCAGAGGATTTCTCAGACTGCAGAAAGGGAGTTGTTGACCCTTGAACTCCCTGCCTCCAAGAAAAATAAAAAGAACACTGCTTCCAGGCCGATTCTGCTCTGCCAACTCTAAATGGCTTACAATATAAGAACAATCTTAACTATTTTAAATGGTCAACAAAAATTAAAGAGTAATATTGCATGGTATATGAAAATTGTGACTTTTCAAATTTCACTGTGTGTAAATGAAGTTTGTTTGTTTGTTTCTTTTTTTTCCCCTGTTTTTAGGTACTGGGGATTGAGCTCAGGGGCAGTCAGCCACTGAGCCACATCCCCAGCCCTATTTTGTATTTTACGGGGTCTCACTGAGTTGCTTAGCACCTTGCTTTTGCTGAGGCTGGCTTTTAATTTGCAATCCTCCTGCCTCAGCCTCTTGAGCCTCTGGGATTACAGGCATGTGCCACCGTGCCCAGCACTGTAAATTAAGTTTTACTGAGGACATAACCAAACTTATTTGTATAATACTTGTAATGGAAACCATATAAGCACCGAAAACCTAGAGGCTTTACTTTCTGGCCTTTTATAGAGAATGTTTTCTGATCATTGGTTTAGTGCATTTAGGGTAACAAATCTGTGGGACATAGAGAAAGAATAGTAACTAATGACTTACCAGATATGCTCATGATAAAACAGTCCCAGAAATCAAAGCAAAAGAAAACATCTTAGTCCACAAACACACTGACCAAGAAGCAAAGGTGGATGTGTACAATCACAAACACACATATAAGTGGTACTCCATGTGTAAATTTTCAATGGTTATGCTAAATCACACTTCAGCACAAAAATTCAGTAACTTAGCAGATTATTTAGTTTTGACCATTGTTATTTTCTTAGCATTGAATTTGTGCTAAATTTGGAGAATTCCTTATCAAATGAATGTTTACCTCCACTGTGTTCAGTTAAGTATAAAAGAAGTGAATTTTAAAATAGCTTGGAAGCAAAGGTATATAATGAAGAAAGAAGGGCAACTAAATTGATGGAAAAATAAAGGTAATATGATAATTATAGCCTGTATACATAGTCACTAATCATAATTTTGAGGGATAAGGAATGAAATGTGTGTAAAGGCAGTGAAGATATAATCCGAACTAAGCAGTCAGTACAGAGGGAAACTGATATATTAGAAAATCTTTTGAATGGGTCTGAAGTAATAATAATGGTGCCCAGGTCTGTTAGATTTATGCTAATTCAGGAAAAAAATAGGAGTTTTAGAATGAAAGACTTATCATCGTTAAAATACTTCAGACAAGACATTTGTTGTGAGATGCAGGGAGTTTTAGAGGTGAAGAATGAGCAGGAGTCAAGGAAATTATTGTTCCTAGGGAAGCCTGAGATACAGCTCTAGGGTCATCCAGAAGCAGTGGTGCCTATGGCTACAGATTTTCACAGTATGTGGAAATTGGCTTATTTTGAAAAATAAAACCAAAGTTAGGACCAACAGCAGGTTTATCATGAAGGAGAAGCAGGATATATGCTGTATTTGGCAGATTTAGTGTATTTACTTTTGCTATTACTTAGTGCTAATTTGCTTAGTGCTAAGCTTAAAATCCTCTTTGTAACTTCACTCTTTTCAACCAAAGAATTTAAAACAGGTTTTTAGAAACTAACACATTTGTAAATGGAGGTGATTTTGCTTATCTGTACAGAGAAAGAATCAGACTGATGTACAGATTATTAATGAACACTGAGGTTCTCAGTACATTATGATAATAGAATGTGGAGAATATTATTGAAATATACAGGAATGTCCAAATATAGGAATTATATACCTGGTAATGCTGAATTTCTTCAGGGAAGTTGTGTAAAGACAAAGATTTTTTGCAACACTCATGATAACATTTTTAAGCATCTTCTGGTGTAAAGATAGATGGTCATCTCATTCACATAGAACAGTATATCTTCAAATGACAGCTGGGGAACTTCTATTTATTAAATAATAATAGATTCATGCTCAACAACAATTGAGAAGAATTGGTACAATGTAGAAAAGTGAGTTGAGATAAATAATGCAACATATTTATATGTAACTGATATTAATTTATCACTTATGCAAATTTTTAATAGGAGTTATTAAATTTTATAAATGAATTTTATTAAAATTTATAAATAAATAATTAATGGACATTTACTTCATTAAGACCCATCCTGGTATTTAATTTGTGTTTAAAATATGTATGTATATTTATTTCTTCCATTTATTCTATGTATTCTGTCTTATATTGAGCTCATCCAAAGGGAAGGTAATATTAGGATCTGACTAACAAATAATTAAAATTTAAGTTATAATTAGGCAAATCTACAGTATGATCTCTCAGATTATCTTTTCTTAAAGCAGGAATAAGAACACATTTGAACATTCAGCTAGTAAAATATGCTCGGGTTTAGGAAAATAAGAGTTTTTAGCAAAGCTTAGAAGTTTGATAACTTATGTTAAACTACCACAATTAAACCATAAGATAATTGCAGATTAAAGACTTGAATAGCTTTTCAATTTACCATCTAAATATGTATTCATTGTATAACATTTGGAAAATAAAGTACAAAAAGAGAATTTCATCACCAAGAGATAAGTAAACAAATAATATTTTAGTTTTTTTCTACTGGGTGTATAATTAAAAGTATAGATATCATGATAAGTGATTTTTTTTCTTTTCAAAAAACTCTCATAAATAATCTTTATTTTTCTAATTATAACATTATAAGTGTCTTGTTTTTATAAAATGCTATAAATGGGTTGTTGCAAAATCTTATACATACAAAAGCCAAAAGAAAGACACATGTGGAAGATTGTGTATATGTATGTAAATAGTACATATAACTGTGTATGCATATAAATATGTAAGTATATATGTGCATATATATGTAAACAAGAAAAAAGTAAATATCACTAATAAGTAAAAGTAAATATCACTAGTAAGTCTTGCAACTCACTAATAAATATATTAAAATTATTAAATATCATTCTAAACACCACTCTACTTATTTACTTCTATTAAAATCCTAAATACATACTGATTTCTTCAGTTCCAATCTATAGCATAGCATTTATTCTAGCCTTACTTCTTTCCTATTATTCTCTCTCCAACAGTGAAAAACATGGCTTTTATTTCTATAACATATTCAGTCACTTGTCCAATCCCTAAAATGCACATAAAGAATTATAGAATTTACCTATACTTGTGTAAAACAAAGTAAGTACAGTATAGTATTTGTGTGCAAAAGGGAGTTGGTAAAATTTTTCTGGACCAGATAATAACTGTGAAAATTGGCAAGCATAGCACAAAGATAAATTTTTCCTTGAAATAGCCACCTGGTTATTAACTCTCCTACTTCCTTCAGATCTGCCCATCTGACTGATGTTGTGGATTGAATTATGTCCCTGCAGAAGATGTGCTGAAGCATCAAACCTTGGCATCTGTGAATGTAAACATTTCAAAATAGTCTCTGTGGCTATATTAAAGTTAAAATGAAGTCCTACAGATGAGAGTGGGCTTTAAGTCTGGTGATGGATGTCCTCATAAAGAGAGAGAGATTTGAAGACTCAAAGGACACACAGTTGTGTTGATCCTTGGTGTTCCTAGGCTCAATTTAACAATCTAAGTTTTCTTTCTTTCTCCCCTCATGGTCAAATATTGTGTCTGTGGCAGGGTCAGGAGGAGTATTGACCTCTAAATGGTCATTGAACAGATCAGTAATGCATTTAGGAACTCAAAATCTATACAGCAGTTCTCCACTTAGGGCTGCCAGAGAAGTATTAAATCAGGGCAGTATTAGAACATAACCCTTTTCTTACATTGGCCATAACTGAGTAACATGGCTCTGCTTAAATGCAAGGGAAGTTGATAAACATACTGTCTCCATGTAATCAAGAGGAGACTGAAATGATTTTAAAGAACACAAAACCTTATCTTTTCCATGTAGAGATTTTTGTCTCTTGTTCACTGACATATGCCAAACAAATAGAATAGTATATATATATATATGTTTCTGAAATAAATATATCCAACTAGTTGATTGCTATGGCTTTGAATCTTTGTATAATTTGAAAATTCATATTTAAATTGAATGGCATGGTAATAGAATTAAGAGGTGGGACCTTTAAAAGGTGATTAGGTGTTGGATATTTAGCTCAGTTGTAGAGAGTATGTGCTTAGCATGTACAAAGCCCTAGGTTCAATCCACAGCATGAACATGCATACACACACACACACACACACACACACACATACACACACAAGCGCGCACAAAGGTGCAAATTAACTTTTCATCAGTGTAACCAAAATAAATGATAAGATTTACCTAGTGGAGAATTTTGGCTCACTATTAGGGGTTTCAGTTAATGTTTGGTTGTCTGGCTCTACTTCTCCAAGCTTGAGGTGAGACAACATCATGGTGGAAGGGCATGACAAAGGAAAGCTTCTTAGTTCATAGAAGTTGGATAGCAGGACGTGGGGTAGGGAGGGAGGGATAGAGGAAAGAAGGGACCAGGGACTAAAAATTGTTCCCCCAGTGACCTGTTTCCTCCAAACATGCCCCACTTCCAACAGTTGCCACTACTTACCAACAGTTGACAGTCCATTCAGCTGTCAGTGGATTAATCCACTTATAGAGGCAGATCCCTCATGAACCTGCACTCCCCCAAATACCCACCTCTGGGCATTGCTTCATGGTAACAAGCCTTTAACACATGAGCTTTTGGTGAACATTCCAGACCCAAATAGTAACAAGGGGATTAGGTCATCTAATCCTACCACATTGGTAGGATTGGTGGGTCACTATAAATAAATTTGTAAGTTTGGACCCCACTTGATTCCTCTTAACTTCTTGGGCTCTCAGTCTTGGACTTACCAACCTTTAGCAAATAAATTTTTGTTCATTATAATTGCCCAGATTGTGTATTCTATTATAGCATCACAAACAGACAAATTAATGGGGAAAAAAAGATAATGACAATATAAAATATATAATGCATGTTAGCAGTTCTGAGGGAATAACTTTTCATCAATGTAAGCCCAGTAGTTATTAAAATAAATATGAAAAGTTCTTCCATTAAAAGAGATTAAGTGATCACAGTAATACATAGCTATGTGCTCTTTAAAAGAAACCTACATCAATGATATTTTTTTTTATTGGTCGTTCATAACATTACATAGTTCTTAATACATCATATTACACGGTTTGATTCAAGTGGATTATGAACTCCCGCTTTTACCCCGTATACAAATTACTGTCCTTTATTTTTCACTTTTAAATATCATTGATGGTCGCATGGAAATGGAAGGCGACCATCAATGATATTTAAAAGTGAAAAATAAAGGATGGTAGAAGGGATACAAATCAAATCTATTTTAAAATTAGAAAAGTATAGCTAAAAGAGAGTGTCAATATTAAGGAGAGGTGAATATGAGATGGGTTAAGAAAAAAAGGGACATTAAGTAATTATAAAGGCATATTTCAGCTAGGTCATACCAGCCGCTAACTAATATAAACCAATGTATAGTGATACAATGCATAGTTATACACACACACACACACACACACACACACACACAAACATATACATTCATTATTTCCATAATAGCTAGATAGTAAAGCACAATTCATTGATGATAAGTATAATAAGTGTAATGGAAACTGATAACATCCTTTGTCATAATTGAAGTAAATATATTTAATGACACAAATTAAATAGATCAATAAGAACCCTAAATAACTGAGCATTTACATAAAGTTAGATGACAGAGATAAGGCAGCAAATTATAAAAGCAAGCTAGTTAATATGTTCTGGTAAGTCTCTTTATGTGCTTTATTTGTTTATTTTAAAAACACTTCCTTAAGTGACTTTTTAAAATTACATCACATTATGCACAATAGTGGACTCTGTATTTAGTCTCTATTGATACAGTACTGCTATACTGTGCATTCATCCAAATACAGTAATTACTGCATAAGGACATTTTGTCAATGAAGGTCTACATATATGATAGTGGTCCCATCAGGATATAATGGAGCTGGAAAATTTCTGTCACCCAGTGACATTGTAGCCATGGTAATATCATAACACAATGCATTATTCACATGTTTCTGATGATTCCGATGTAAGCAAAACTAGTACAATGTGGACAAAAGTACAGCCATATAGCACATGTAGTTATGCAAAGAACATAATGGTAACAAATGAATATGTTGCTATTATGTATATACAGTACTATAGCTTTTATTATTTTAGAGTGTTGACTTTCTAATTACAAAATAAAAAATTGTCAGAGCCTCAGGCAATTCCCTCAGGATGTAGTATAGAAGGCACTGCTATCATAGGAGTTGACAGTTCCATGTGTGATTTTGTTCCTAAAGTCCTTCCGATGGACAGAATGTGAAGGTGGAAGTCAGTGGTATTAATTTCTTGACCCTCTGTAGGTGTAAGCTAATTTATACATTCATATCTAGATTTTCAGAAAAATTTAATAAAAATGAAAAATGTATTGAGATAATATTTGTGCATCTTTATGTGGTGTATACATTGTGGTAATTCAGTAAATGTGCACAATGTAAAATGTTCAAATTGAAGTAATAAGTATTTTCATCTCATCAACCAATAATTGTGTACATGTTGGGAATTTCATACTCTGTTAGTCATTTTGAAATAGAGTATTTTAACCAATATTTATTCTACTGTTCTAAAGAAGAACCAGAAGCAAATATATCACTTCAATTGTGTTTTGGTGACCTTTTCTGAACTCTGTTCCTTCCCTCTTCCCCACCACCCTTCCCAGTTTCTAGTGGCCCCATTCCATTCCATTCTATTCTATTCCATTCCATTCCATCCTTCTATTATTTGACTTTCCACAGGTTGAGTGAGTGTGTAATATTTGTCTTTCTTTGCCTGGCTTATTTCACTGTACATAATGACCTCCAGTTTCATCCATGTTGTTGCAAATTACAGGATTGCATTCTTTTCCATGGATCAACAATACTCCATTGTGTGTGTGTGTGTGTGTGTGTGTGTGTGTGTGTGTGACATTTTCTTTATCCATTCCTCTACTCAAGGGCATCTGATGATTCAGTATTTTAGCTGTGTGTAAAGTACTTCAGTAAAGTATGGATTGCAAATGTCTTTTGGATATAATGGTTTCAACTTCTTTGAGAACATTCCCAGTAGTGGAGTTACTAGATCATATAGTAGTTCTATTTTTAGTTTTTTTAAAGAATTCCCATAATGTTTTCCAAAATGGATACACTAATTTATATTCCAACCATTAATTTCCCTTTCTCAGGGATTCTGTAAAAAAACAAACAAAAAAACACAAACAAACAAACAAAAAAAAAAACAGAAGACTACTTAGTAGAGTAGAGAAAAGAGACTTCAGGTGGGAGGAAAAGAGGAAAAAGAGGAACTGCAGAATAATATCCCAAAGTGTATCCATGTATGAATGTGTTACCACGAGTTAAACTATTATGTATAATTATGCAACAATAAGAGCTTCCTTTTCTCCATATTATCACATGCATTTTTAAATTTTTTTGTCTTGTTTCTCTTGGTCATTCTGACTGGGGTAAGATAATCTCTCTTTTTATTTGCATTTTCCTAGTGATTAGTGGGACTGAGCATTTTATCATGTACTTATTACACATATATATGTATTCTTTTGAGAAGTGTACATTTAGTTCTTTAGCCCATTTTCAAATTGCATTATTTGTTTGTTTTGTCATTCAGTTTTTTGAGTTCCTTATATATTGTAGATATCAATACCTTATTGGATTAATAGTTCAAAAATATTTTCACTCATTCTAATTACTGTGTTGATTCCTTCTTGTGCTATGCAGAAGCTTTTTAATCTAATCTCACTTATCTATTTTTACTTTACCTCTACCTTTGGGGTCCAATCTAAAAAATCATTTTTTAATCATTTTTTATTCCAATGTCTTGAAATGTTTTGTCTGTGTTTTGCAGTAATTTCATAGTTTCAAGTTTGACAAGTAGGTATTTGATTCAATTTGAGTTCATTTTCATGTATAAAAAGAGGAAGAGATCTAGTTTTGTTGTTCTGCATATGTATATCCAATTTTATCTGAACTGTTTTTAAGAGATCTTCTTCCTCACTGTGTGTTCTTGTTGCCATCATCAAAAATCAGTTGGCTGTATGAAAGCAGATTCACTTCTCTGTTTCCAATTCGCTTCCTTTGGTCTTTGTGTGTATTTTGATGCCAAGACAATGTGTTTGTGTTACTATACCTTTGTAGTATTTTTTGAGGTCAGGTATTGTGATGCTTCCAGCATTGTCATCTTTGCTCAGAATCACTTTAGCTATTGTGCTCTTCAGTATTTCCATGTGAATTTAGGATTGCTTTTTCTATGAAGAAAGCCATTGTTATTTTGATGGGAATTGCATTTAATCTGCAAATTGCTTTGGGCAGTATGATCATTTTAACAACATGAATCCTTGTAAGATCCATGAACATGGGATATCTATCCATTTTTTTATTGTCAGCATTTTTTAATTTCATTGTAGACATCTTTCATTTTCTGGGTAAATGTATTTCTAAATATTTTAACCTTTTTGTAGCCATTGTGAATATAACTGTTAATTTTTTTGATAAGTTCATTATTAGTGTATAAAAATGTTACTGGTTTTATGCTGATTTTGTATCCTGTAACTTTACTGAATTATTTACAATTTTGAAAAATTGTTGGTAGAGTATTTTTTTTCTATGTATAAAATCATGTCATCTGTAAACATGTATAATTTAACTTTTTTTTCTTTCCAATTGGATCCTGTTTATTCCTTCCTCCTGCCTAATTGCTCTTGCTAGAATTTTCAGTAATATATTAAATAAAAGTAGGGAAAGAGGACATCCCTGTCTTATTTATGGTTCTAGAGGAAATGCTTTCATCTTTTCCCCTTTCATTGTTATTGGCTTATAGATTTTTCATATAAAGCCTTTAAAATTTGTACATGTTCCTTCTGTACCAAATTTGCTAAGATTTTTTTCTTATGAAAGGATGACAAATCTTACTGAATGCTTTTTCTCATCCATTAAAATGATCACATGGCTTTTTTCATTCATTATATTGATATGTTGTATTACATTCATTGATTCATGTATTGAACCATCCTTATGTTGTTGTGATGAATCCTACTTTATCATGGTTTACTATTTGTGTGTGTGAATTTTTATTATTTATTCTAATTTGTTTTACACAATGGCAGAATGCAATTCATTTCATATTACACGTATAGAGCCCCCCCAAAAAGTTTCAGTCACTGATTGTACGCAAATTATTTTCACAGCATTTGTGTCTTCATACATGTACTTAGGCTAATGATGTCTAACTTATTCCACCATCATTTCTACCCCCTTCCCTCCTTTCCCCTCCCTCCCCTTTGCCCTATCACTCTTTCATTCCTCCCATGCTCCTCCTTCATCATCATTGTGAGTCAGTATCCTCATATCAAAGAAAATATTTGGCTTTTGGTGTTTTGGGATTGGCTTACCTCGCTTACCATTATCTTCTCCAACTCCATCATTTAACTGCAAATGCATAATTTTATTCTCTTTTAATGCTGAGTAATGTTCCATTCTGTATATATACCAAAGTTTCCCTATCCATTCATCTACTGAAGGGTATCTGGGTTGGTTCCACAATTTAGCTATTGTGAATTGTGCTGCTATAAACATTGATATGGCTGTGTCCCTGTAGTATGCTGTTCTTTTCGTTGTGCTGTTGAATTTGATTTGCTAATATTTTATTGATAAATTTTTCATCAAGGATATTGGCCTACAGCTAGCTTTCTCTCTCCCTCTCTCCCTCTCTCCCTCTCCCCACTTCCTCTCACTCTCCCTCCCCCCATCTTTGTCATATTTTGTTATAAGGATAAAGCAGTCCTTTTAAAGAATTTAACAGATATCGTCCCATGTCAATGTTTTAAAATAATTCAGGAAGGTCTAGAATTAGTTCTTTAAATGTTTTGTATAATTGGACAGTAAAGTCATCACATCCTGGTATTTTATCAGATGGGAGACTTTTAATTACCACTTCTATGTTTTTACTCATTATTGGTCCATTTAAGTTTTATACTTGGTTTATTCACTTTTGGATGGTTGTAGTATTCAGGAACTTATCCATTTATTCTAGGTTTCTAATTTGTTAGCATGTAATTTGTACTAATGTCTTTATTGTGTTTCCATGGTACCAGTTGTAATACATATTTTTTTCAACTCTGATTTTATTTATTTGAATTTTCCCTGCTTTGTTTCTTAGCTATTGTAGCTGAGGTTTTTAGATCTTGTTTATCCTTTCAAAAAGACAACCTTTTGTCTTATTGATCTTTTGCATTTTTGTTTCAATTTTTTATCTTTTTGCTGTGAATTTTATTGTTTATTTCTTCTCTATGTTTTGGGTAAGCTTCTTTGTTATTTTAGGTCTTTGAGGTACATTATTTTTTGCTTTGTAAAAAATTATATTTTTGATATGTGCATTGATCACTATAAACTTCCTAGTTATTAATGCTCTTGTATAACAGATTTTGAAATGTCATGTTGTCAATTTCACATGTTTCTATTAAGTTTTTATTTCTCTTTTAATTTTTTTCAATTACCCATTGGTCATTTAGGAGCATTTTGTTCATTTTTCATAAATTTGTTAATTTTCCATTGTTCACCATATTGTTGATTTGTAGTTTTAGTCTATTGTGGTCTTAGAAGAAACATTATATAATTGCAGGGTTTTTTTGTTTTGTTTTTCAAATTTACTGATGTGTTTTCTCAGCTAACACATTACCTTTCTTGGAGAATGTTTCTTACTCTCATAAGAATGTCTATGTTGATGCTTCTGGTTGAAATGTTCTGTAAATATATGTGTGGTCCATTTGCTCTATAGTATCCTTCAATTCAAATATTTCTTAATTTTCTGTCTGGGTGATCTGTCTACTAAATAAAATAGAGTGTTGAAGTCCATAACTATTGTATTAGAGATTCCCTCTCTCTTTAGATCTATTAATATTTGCTTTATAATTGGGTGGCCCCATGTTGGGGGCAAAGATATTTATGATTATTGTATCATCTTGAAGAATCCTTTTTTAAAAATTTATAATGACTATATTTGTTTTGATTTAAGTTATTCTTTATCTCATATGAGTATAGCTCCTCTGCTCATTTTTTGTTTCAATTCATGTAATGATTATCTTTTTTGTGGGAGGCAGGGTATCTGGAATTGAACTCAGGGGCTCTCAGCCACTGAGCCACATCCCTAGCCCTAGTTTGTATTTTATTGAGAGACAGGGTATCACTGAGTTGCTTAGCACCTCACTTCTGCTGAGGCTTCCTGTAAAGTTAGGATCCTCATGCCTATGCCTTCCAAGCTCCTGGGATGACAGGCATGCACCACCTTGCCCAGCCTGTAATCACTATCATTTTCAAGTCCTTCACTTTTAGTCTCTGTGTATCTTTTCCAGTGAAGTGAATTTCTGGTAGGCAGTATAAAATTGAGTTCTGCTTTTTTTTTATCTGTTCAACCCGTCTCTGTCTTTTGATAGTTGAATTTAATCTATTTATAATCAAGTTTATATTGATACTTGAAACTTTTCCTGTCATTTTTGTTACTTGTACCTTGCTTGTTTTTATATTTTGTCTTCCTTTCTAGCTTTCATATTATTTATTTGTGCAATTTGGTAGTGTTCTGTCATGCTAAGTTTTTTTTTTAAATATTCATGTATCTGTTCTTCTAGTTTTATCTACCCATGTGTTTCATTATGGTAGTTATCACCCTTTTGTAAGGGTTTTGCTGAGAAATTCACTGTAATGGAATATCTAATGGATATTCTTATATATGACTTCATTATTTTGATGATTTGAGGATTCTCTGTCTTATATTTTTGATATTTGGAGTATTTTATGGCTTGGTGAAGGTCTATTTTGATTGAATCTAGTTGGATGTCCTTTGAACTTCTTGTATTTGGATGCCCATATCTCTTTGAAGACTTGTGAAGGTTAAGTCTAAAAATTTCATTTTAGAAATTTTAAAATTCAGTTCTAGTCTGTTGTGGAAATTCACTTTGTTTGTTTGTTTGTTTGTTTTATGGATAGAAGATTTTAACTCTGAGATTTCTGATTCGTTCTTTTTTTTTAGGATTTATTTCTCTTCAGCATATTTCACGTTCACATCCTAAATTGTTTCTCTCATCTCTTTGTGTTGATTACCTGTTTTTTCTTACATCTCAGCTTTTGTACAAAATAATTTAGATGGGGTGTAGGATATCAGTTAGATAGGTGTTTTGTGTTTGAAAACAGTGAGGATCAAGACAATGATCTCTGTGTAATTCTTCATCTTTGATTGAAGTCAGCAGTGCTGAGTGCCTGAACGGTCTAGACTGCATCAGTTCAAGCAGGTAATTGAATGACTTTGCAATCCATGTAGGCTTCTAAAGGGCTTTGTCTTTAGCTTCCACAGAGTGAAGCCCTGATGGCATTGGGGCTGCAATCTCAGCAGTATGGAATAGGAATTCCTTCCCTTTCAGGATAAATTTAGGAAATGACTGGGCCTATGGCAATTTTTAGCTACAAATCTGGAGCCACAGGATGGGAGAGAGCCATCCACCCAATCCCATGGGATGGAACAGGTGGTGCTGTAGTCTGTGGCACTGATAACCATGAATTTCTCATTTAGGAACACAAAAGGAGATTTCCCTAAGTCTCACAGGCTGATGTACTTGGTCTGGTGATTTTAGTACTATTAGCTCCTACCTGCATTTGTGGAGCTATAGTACCTACACATAGATGATAGCTTCTCCAGGTCCCAAGGGATGCAAAAATAGTACCAGGGCTTTTGGCACCAGCAGCTATGTTCTAATATCCATGAGCTGTGGAGAAGATTTTCCCTAGGGTTTCTGGGGCACGTGCATGAAACCTTTCAGCTTATGTCACTGATCTCTATGCTCCTGGAGGTATAAGATGAAAAGATCTTCCCTAGTTTCCATTGGGTAAACCCAAGTGTTTCTGGGCCTTTGGATTTGGTGTCTGTTCTTGCACTGGAAGGAAGGTGGATTGGAATGTCCCTAGTTCATGTGAGGCAAGCTGTGGTGTAAATGAGGCTCATGGCACCATCCTGGAGCTGCAGGATATAGATAGAACCTTCTCCTGGTATATAGATATAAGCAGAGTAATATTGATTCTTTTCCACCAACAGCTTCAGTCCCAAGGTCATAGGCTGGGAAGGACTTTTCTTAGTACTTGATGAGTTGGCACAGATAGTTAGAGGGAGGTTGGTCCACTGATGGTCACATTTCTGGAACTTCAAGAATTGGCTGGGATCTTTCCTAGCTCCTAATGGACAGATGCAGGTACAGCTGTGACTCTACAACAATAGCTACAGTCTCAAGGTGGTGTGTGGGGAGGAGACCTTCCCTGGTTCCTGCAGGGCAAGTTTGTGTAGGACTCAGGCTTATAGTTACAGCAGCCACTGGTCCTAAAGCTGAAGGATGCTGAGGGGCTGTTTTTTGCCCAGTGAGGCATGAACTAGGCCAAGCTTGGATCAGGGGCCAGCTCTCAGCTCCTATGTCAAGATAGTCTAGCAATCGCTACTGTAGTAGCTTTGGTTCTGGGAGTTTCGACATGTTTTCCTCCTTTGGAAAAGATCAGTTTCTTTTAGTCTAGCCAGGTCCTCAAACTAGATTTGAAGTTTATAAGGACCACGGATTTCTCAGTAAGGACTCCTGGTCTGCTGTGATGATTGATATTGTGGGCACTTTCCTATGGGGTTGAAGTTGTAAATTGCTTTGCTGTTCTCTGTGGGTTACCTCTCAGATTCTGTGCTTTTCAAGGTTTCTGCCACTTTGTTGCAAATGTCTGGAATTCTCCCTCTGTCCCTCTTCTCCAAGTATAGTTTATGCTAGGTTTTCTTGATTCTTCTTTGTGGCAGAGTTACACAGAGGGTCCTTCTACTCATTCACCTAGGATGGTTGATTATTTCAAGACATTTTAAAAATAGAAAAAAGAAAGAAACCTGATAGAGTAAGCACACAAAATACTTTTTGTACAGGTATACAATGTGTTTGTTTTAGGCCAACTGTTATTAAAAAAAGGTCAAAAAGCTAAAAATTGTATAAAGTAAAATAACTTTAATATTTATGCATTATTGAAGAAAGATATTTTTAAAATAAATTTCATATAGCCTAAGTATGTAGTGTTGATAAAATCTTCTCTGACACATAATAATATCCTTGGCCTTCACCTTCATTCACCACACTCATTGACTCACCCAGAGTATCTTCCAGTCCTGCTAGCTCCTTCCATGACAGTTGCCCTATAGAGGTAGACCATTTTCTATGTATTATGCTATATTGTTACTGTACCTTGGCTATGTTTATATATGTTAAGATATACAAATGCTCACCATTGTGTAGCAGTTATCTGCGGTATATAGTACAGTTATGTGAAGTACAGGTTTGTAGCCTAGGAGCAGTAGGCTGTACTACATAGTCTAGGTGTCTAGTAGGCTATATATCTAATTGGTGCAAGTACATTCTGATGTTTGCACAGCAATGAGATCTCTCTGATGAACGTCTCAGAAAGTCTCTGTCTTTAAATGACACATGACTACATAAAAATGAACTTGGGAGTCAGAGAGCTGTACTGGGAAAAGGGACATCCTTGCACTGGAATACCTGGGTTAGAGTGTCAACCTGTCATCACTAATGCAACTTAACAAATGCAGTATACATATGAAATTACAAAGTTGAGTTCAAATTTGAATGATTATTCATTATTTATGTGATCTTGGATAATATTCTTACCCTCACTTAGAATCACTGTTCTCATCCAGAAGATTGAAAACAATCTTTAGAGTTTGTAATTATGTCTACAATTTAACTTATTATGTGATAGGAAAAAAATAGTCTCTTAAGACACAAAAGACCTCTGCAATCTGCTTTCCCATAAGTTACTGTGTTAGAATCACTAAAACACAGTTGAGACAATTTTTACAAAATAAACAAATTGTTTCCCCAAGGAACAACAAAGGGTTAATTCAGTGTTGAAATAATTGACTCTGCTGTGACTGTTATTTATCTAATGTTCAAAACAGATGGGAAATTTAAATAGCTTCAAGTGTTACAGGCTCATTTTGAGTTTTGTGCATGCCAGTTGTGGTACTCCATATAAAACTTGGCTTAACGGCTTATCAATACATATTAAGTATCTTTTTCTCTTCATATCTGGGAATGAAATTAAGTTGATAGAACTCCATCATTGCTCTTACTGCCACAAACATTGCAAACAGTCCTTTGGGATTTTCCTCTTCAATAAACACCTTCCTGGTGTATATTATGACTAAAAATGAGAAATCGCTGATCTGCAAAATAGATTGTGATACTGGAAGCAAAACATTAATGTGTGCTTATGAATGTAAGGCATAGGGAGGATTGAAAACATGCCTGGACAGGCAAAAAGGAATTGATGTTAAAAATCCTAATAAGTGCATAATTGAAGACATAAATTAAAGAAAATGAATACACTAGAAAAAAAGGGAGAAGGCAAGGAAAATATAAGGATATAAAACATTTGTCATAGGCCTTTTCATCTATGCAAAAACGAAAAAGGATGACATGGAGGAGTGAAAATGTTTTGGCAAGAGGGAAAAAGAAAATGGTTAAGATGAAAGAGGAACAACACAGTGGGTGGATGTTTTGTTTGATGCAACTTGAATGTTTCTACAAAAGGCAATCACAAGAAATACTGAGAAGGAATATTAATGCAGCCTAACCTTTAAGCTATGATAAACATGGGCACTCATGTACTATATATACACATATGGAGAATTTATTAGTTCTCAAACTTAAGTGCACAAGAATAACCCTGGGAATCTAATTACAAATCAAGCTCTAGAATTTGCATTTTTAGCATGCACTTTAACTGCTTCCAATATAGATTGCTGTTGGTCCACAGTTAGGAACACTCTCTGGTTGTCCTGCACTTCACCATTACCCCTAGAGAGATAAATTTCCTCTTTATATTTTTATCTTATTTCCTGAGTGGAATTAAACATACAGAATAAATTAGAGAACTGAAATTCACCTTTTTAATTATTCAACAGATCAGACTATGATCTGAATGAACATTTGGCAGAGCAGTTGTAGAACCTTTTCTAATCCATGGATTGTGACTACAAGAGAAGAAAGAAATAGCAGGAAACCCTTGTACAAGATTCAGAAGGAAAGAGTCTTGAAGCCCTCTAGAAAGAAGAGATAATATAATCCATGATGCTAAGAGAATATTCAATTTCAGCACTCTGAAATTTGGGGAATTATAGCAGCAGATGATTCTGCCACCCTTCAAATGTCTATTAAATTTATTTTAAATGCATTTGTGTGGAACAAATAGAGCTCACTTTGAGAGATTTCTGAAGGATGATGATTCTTCATTATCAAGTAGAATTCAAAGAGGATAGCTGTTTAATGTTGACTCATGGCAGACTGTTAAAAATTCATAAGTAGAATATTTTCTATTTGAATGTGTAAACCAATGAACAAGAGTTGAAAATTTCGCAAATAATATCAAGATGTACGTGTATGTATAAAATGAAGATACAACAATAAATAAATACTTAAGAGAGGAATCACATATAATTGAGCATAATGGCTTTTACAAACTTATTTGCTAGAAAAAGAACACAATTGAGCAACATAAATCGAATATTCTCATTAAGTAAATTCTGCAATAGTTTGTTTTGGGGATTTGTGATTTAGATATAACCAATCCGAACATAGTAAATGTACATCTGAAACAAGGAAGACACTGTGCCTGTGCTTTTATCAGTTATGTTCAGCTGCTAGCACTGGAAAACCTGATGGGAGAATGGTTTAGGAGGTCAGAGGTTTCTTTTTGTGGATGTGATGAGGAGTGCAGTAGGGTAGGGAGCCGGGAACACTACAGTGCCACAAGCTGTCATTGGAGATTCAATTCTTTAAATTATGCTCAGCAACCACTGTAGTACCTGCTTTCCCATGAGCTTGCAAGCTCCCATCTAGTGATAGGAAGTCTGCTCTGGTCACCATTTGGGCTAAAAGAAAGACAAAGACATCTCACAAATGGTCAACTATATCATAAGTCAGGTGACCAATGATTTTTAATAGTGGTGATCACATTTCTTTATCCTAATCTGAAAACTCTCCAGGGAAAAGGCCATGTTTTCAACATTTTTGTATACACAGTGCTTTTTTCATGGTTAGTTGGTAGAGATTCAGAGAAGATGCTAAATAAATCCGGATGTAGAGATTGTATTTTGAGCTCAAAAAATTTTGAGAAGGCTTATTTTTCATTCTAACATCTTCAGAAGTCTTCACAGAGCATGTGAGAGAGTAAGAATTGAGCAAATATTTACTTAATGTTTACATAAATTGATTTTATAGGCAGATATAAGAAAAACATAGAATGAGAAGAATGGTACTACAAGGAATAGTGCCTATAAAGAGTCATGAATTTGACACAAAGGTGACACAAAGCTAGAAAAGGATTAATGCATGTACATGTGTTAGATTTTCATGTAACAAAGTCTTTATTTGTAAATATTTGTTAGACTATGTACTTTGTACTGGACATTGTTCTAATTGTCATCCATGTAGTAGATAAAACAACACCAGAGACTTGCAAGAAGTTTCCACTTAGAATCAGCTAAGGAAGAAGCATTGAATATTAGTGCTGGGAGGAATAGATAAAGTGGGTATAGAGAAGAATTTGGCTTGATGCAGTCATGTAGTTATTCAGAGCAATAGGGCCATCAGCCACCACACAATTCATTACCCCTACTCCTATCTTTGATGGACATTTCTGTAACTGGCTGAGCTGTTGTCACATTCTGGTCCTGGCAATGAGGAAATGAATTTCATTTTCTCTAGCAAAGGCTCAATTTGAACAAAGGGAAATAGATTATTATTTAAATCTGCTGTGGCTGTGAATCCTTTAAGATTTACCATCTGTTTATTAATATGAAGAGAAGGAAATTTACTTAAAACAAAAATTCAAACCAATTTGACATCAACTAAGTAAAATTGTTTTAACAGTATCAAATGAATACAGGAAGAACAATTCAATCCTAAGTGCTTAACAGCTGAAAATCCCACAAAATTGGTTGGAAATTTCTTTGCATCTAGCTGTTTAAATATTTTGTTTATTTACCTTACAAATTACCTAATTTCATATTCCATTTTTTTCAAGAGCAAGATATGCCACTTTTGAAAAAGAAAAGTTTATAAAAAAGTGAAATGTATGAATAACAGGACAACATTGGTTTCATTAAAATTGTACCTAATTTTGAAACATGGCAGGTTGCAAAATTATCTTCATTGTAGCAGAAACAAATCTAGATCTGCAAAATATGAGGTGAATGTGTTTATCATGATGTTCCTGTACTGGATAGAGTGTAGATATTTCAAATAAGTTACTTGAGTTTGAATGCTGGCAGTATTAGAAGTTGAGGAATTCAGTTAAACTCTGGTTCTTTAGTTTCACCTCAAACCTGGGAATTCAGAATTCCTACTTCATAATGTTGCTATGGGTTTTAATGGTATGGAAAGAGAATTACTGGGTAAGCTATACTGAGATTAGTTTTTATTATTTGAATCCCCTAATTTTCAAGTTCCATTTTACCAGATTAGAGAAAATGTAATTGCAGTTAATTCCTCTAACTCTAGTCTTTTGCATTAAAGTTCTGAGGGGAAAAGGGATTTATACAGGACCCAGCCATAGGTGCTATTGGAAGAGGGCTAAGGTTGGGGATCACATGTACATGCATTAATCCTTATCCAGCTCAGTGTCACCTTTATGTCAAATTCATGATTCTTATAGGCACTACTCCTTGTAGTGCCATTCTTCTCATTTTGTATGTTTTCCTTATATCTGCATATAAAATCAATTTATATAAACATTAAGTAAATATTTGCTCAATTCTTACTCTCACATGCTCTGTGAAGACTTCTGAAGGTGTTAGAATGAAAAAAATAAGCCTTCTCAAAAGTTTTTGAGCTCAAAATACAATCTCTATGTCCAGATTTATTTAGCATCTCTGAATCTCTACCAACTAACCATGAAATAAGCACCGTGAATACAAAAATGTTGAAAACATGGCCTTTTCCCTAAAGAGTTTTCAGTCTAGGATGAAGAATTGTGATCACCACTATTAAAAATCATTAGTCACCCGACTTATGATATAGTTGACTATTTGTGAGATGTCTTTGTCTTCCTTTTAGCCCAGATGGTGACCAGAGCAGACTTCCTGTCACTACAATGGAGCTTACAAACACATGGAAAAGCAGGTACTCCATCAAAGATAAGAGTAGGAGGAATGAATTGTGTGATGGTTGATGGCCCTATTGCTCTGAATAATAACATGACTACATCAAGCCAAATTCTTCTCTATACCCACTTTATCTATTCCTCCCAGCACTAACATTCAATGCTTCATCCTTAGATAGTATCTTCTGAGATATCAGTCATCAGTTGTCATTGCTATGTCCTAGAGTTTTCTCATCCTCCTACCCCATTGATGTAGCAATCCCAGATATGCTGCCAATCAAATACATAGGGATACACTAGTCTGGACAGCTGCTTCTTCCCACCCTGGTAAACGTGAGGCCTATCTCTCTAGACATTACATCCTCTAGTATAAAGCTGGGTTTGGGGAGCAGTGGGCACAGAGTGCTCTTTGATCTCCCTTCCTCCTGGGGCTTTACTTAGCAAGCTCAAGGTAGATCTATTTGTCAACCCTGCTTGCTAACTCTGTTTCTCCTCCCATAATTGAAGCTGGAGGTCAGAAAAGTGCATGACTTGTTTTCTCCTGGGCATTTTGTCTCTCTTCCATTTCTCCCCTTCACTTAGAAAAAATTGTAGTGTATTCCTCCACAACGGGAGTCTGACTCTTCATCTATACAATCAAATTTATAATTTTACATCTTTATTTTCTTCTAGCCTAAGCATTTTCTAAGTCCTTCTCTTCTTACTTTCTCTTTCTTTGCTAATACCTCCCTTCCCTGAGACAATGGAAGAAAGGATACAGTTTAGAGGGAACTACTGTAACAGAGATCACATTGATAAAATTTCTAAAGTCCAGGTGGCTAGATAGTTTTTTTTTAATTTACTTGAATATTGTGTCTGTGCCAGGAACTGTCTTCGAGCCTATGATATAAAGAGAAATTAAGAATGGTCATTTAATTAAATTGTTTACAGCCATTTGGGGAAGATGGGCAATGAATAAGTAGCTACAGTCATTGAGTGTAATGGAACACAGTCCATAAATACAGAAGTTTACACAAAAGGAAATTTCTAGTGGAGAGTGTGTGGGAAAAGATACCTTTGCTCAGGGCTAGTTTGGTTTGCAGTGAGTCTATATAATCAACTTCATGAGACCTCATATGGGCAGAGTGGGACAGTAAAATGGGAGTGAGAATAGGAAGGTAGGACTGCAGAGGCCAGCTGAGGCTGCAGCATCAATATTTATGGTGCAAAGAATGCAAGGTGGAAAGTTTTCTGTGAGTAACGGCAGCATGCTTTAATGAAAGAAGATAGGTCTCATTTTTGAGAAAATAAACTCACTCTCTAAAACTCAGTATCTATATGTGTGAAATGCCGTCATTTATTAGGATGCTATGAGAATGAGTGAAAAGGATGTTGTATGGACACTAATGTCTCACTTGTGAATGGTTGTTTCAAGGAAGAATGTCGTAGACTATTTGTTTGCCTTGCAAATGTGTAAGTGACGTATAATTAGAATTTTTCTAAGTTCATCCATATTTAGTTTCTGACATCTGCAGACCATTTCAAAAAGGTCATGGACAGCAGAGTGGTTATTTCTAGTCACATACCTAGAAAATAAGTATAGGAAGTTTTACAATTATAGAAGGAGATAGTGGCAAGATGAGAGTAAGAACTTCAAAATATCTGGATTCAGCTGAGTTCCTAACTAATTATTAGATAATAGTTTCCTCTATTTTAATGAAGAAGCTTCCCTTGATTTTTCTACACTAAGAATTATACAGCTGCTTTGGGCGAAGTCATTATTGGGAGAAGGCTCTGCCAGTTTAATTTCCATTTCTTTATTTCTATTAAATAAAAAAGGCTTATATTAGTCCTTACGTTATTAACTGCTTAATGGATTTAGGAAGCAGGTAGCAAAAGAAGAATTGTTCTTTGCATTTAAATGAGACAAGTAACATTTTAAACTGATTATGTATTTAGGGGAAAAGTTTCATCCTATTGCTACATTTTAAGCCTGTGTAAGTAATAAATTAATCCGTTAATGAAACCAAGTGTGTCTTCTGTTGTGCTCATTATCAATTATTCCCAGGTGTTCCAGGGCTTATAAGTATAAATTATTGTGACTTTAAAACTTAGTAATAGAAATATGCAGCATAAGGATCATAAACTATGAAACTATTCCCACAGTACTGCTTTGTACAAAACAAATGATAATATTAAATATTAAATTAAGGTGTTTCCCCAAAGTTTAAATGTGTTATCTTGTCAGAATGAAGCAATGAAATATGATCCACAATAAAAACCATATGGCTGCCACATTTCCTTCCTAGTTTTCTGATTTCTTGAATCTTTGTAACAAGACAACACCAAATAGTAGCCAACGTGAGTATGTGCATTTCAAAAAATTGATTTAGATACTCGTTATCCATCTGTATGTGTGAACAATGGACAAAGGTGCTTTGAGCAGTTCCTACCTGCTAGATAGAGTATAGACTGCAGGAAGAGGTGAGATCCCCAGACAAAGGGCCCCACAAGAGAGAATTCAAAGAGAAACTTGGAAAGGATAGTGCTTGGGACAATATGAAAGCTGAGTCTTGCAAGATGAAAAAAGAGAGCAGCTTATCCAAAGATGTGGAGCCCTCACAAAGCTTGTTGAGTTGAGGATTTTCATTCATTCCACAGACATTGCTCAGTTTATACATAGAGAAGAGGCAGCAGCTGAGTGCAGGAGTGGAGGGCATGATTGACATGTATGACTAGGAGTGAAAACCACACGGAGTGTCTTCTCCAGTTCTAGTGGCACTCCACACTTCACTTCATATTTTTCCAAAGATATAAAAAAAATTAAATGAATTGTCATCTATATGGAGACCTGGTTTGACCAAGTGTTAGAGTAGGAAAAGACAGATCTTGACTTCTCCCCCACCTCCCGGCAGGTGATTACAATCCAATGAAGAATAAATTTTGCAACTTAAGATTGAGTGCATGTGTATATGTTCTATTGGAAACCTATTGGAAATACTCAGAAAATCTAGTAAGTTATAGCTATGGCTTGAGTGAAAATATTAGTGTAAACTTGGAATTATAGTTTATAAACATGATTCACTTTCAGAAAATATTTTTAAAAAACTGTTCCTTCAAATAGAAATACAATTGCGGGATTATTTTTTAAAAATCCAGTAAGCATTTATTTGCCACCTACTATTTGGAAGGCCCTAGGTGGAGTGAAGAAGGGCAGAGGAGAAGATCACAGCTTACCTAATTAGTTAAGACATATATTGCTATAAATTATAATCCAAGGTATAAGAATATATTGCTATGTAGATTCTATTATCATTCACAGAAACATGGAGCAGATAGCATCAGTTCAGGAAATCAAATATAGCTTCAGGAAGAATTAGATCTTAAAAAGTTAGGAAGAATTTGTTAGAGGAAGACATGAGACTCTGCTGGGAAAGATACTAAGGCCAGTGGAATGACGCATGATATGTGTGAGCTTTGGGCCTATGGGGATGTTCTGCAGTATGCTAGGAGAGTTGCAGGAAAAAAACATTGTTTTCTTCTTTTCATTGATTTCTTGTGGGAAAACTAAATAGCCAAGTACCTTCTGCACTAGAAGAACTATGTGTAATATAATCTTTCTTTCCACACAAGTGAACACTTTTGCAAAAAAGCAAAATAGAACCAGCAAAACCAACTGAGCATTAACAATGAAAACTCCTGATCTTCAAAACTCAGTTTTTAGCCACTTGAATATGAACTCAACATAGAGTAGTTCCCAAAAGAAAGAAAAAGCAGATAGTGGTCTTGTGTCATTCCACACCATTGCCGAATGGTACCAGGCACCACTTAAGAACAAGCCTCCAGGGCTGGGGATGTGGCTCAAGTGGTAGAGCACTCACCTGGCATGCTTGCGGCCCGGGTTTGATCCTCAGCACCACATACCAACAAAGATGTTGTGTCCGCCCAGAACTAAAAAATAATATATATATATATATATATATATATATATATATATATATATATATATATATATATAAAAAGAACAAGCCTCCAATGCTTGAGCTTATTTATGGCCTTTGCCCTGCATCTATCACAAATGGAGCTTCCTTGGTTGCTGCCCATTCTCCTGAATTCTAAGCAAAATACCTCTGCCTGGGTATGACCTTAGGTTGTACTCTTCGAATGAATGCTCTTCATTAGCTTCTTGACAGGGATCTTCACTTTTCTTATTAAGCAGATTTTGTGCTAGATCTGTGGTATCACAGTTGGTCCTGGTCAAGGCATCCTCTACCTCACATATATCCCTCGGATAATCTGTTTGGCTCCTTTGTTTTTAGCAGATGGAAAGTGGAGAGTCCATTTTCTGAGATCTCCATGGTACTAGTGTAACTCAGAGCAATGTTTCTTTAAATATTTTAATCATTTCTTGAATCAGTTTCCATTGTGAAGATATTGTAATTTTGCACTTTTAAGAGTGACTAGAATCATGATAGTAATATAATTTGGTAACAAAGACTTTAATCAGTTAATATGGAAGCTATAAACATTCATGATGCTATTTACCATATAATTCCTTTTGTTTCTTTGTGTTTTAGGTGGACTTGCCCTCATTTTATTATAATCATAATATCAGCCAATATTTTCATTAACATTAGAGAAGATGAAAATTAGAATAAAAAAGAGCTTGTAACAGTTATTACAAAGGTTTCTGAAATTGTTTGAAGTTATAAAGAAACAAAACTTTAAATAGAGCATATAAAATATTTTAACTGAAAGGAAATATTTAACATTTTTGTGATTAAAATTACTCAGGAAAATTTTAAATTACATACAGGAATTATGTTTTAAGTGAGAGCCTACAGAATGGGATAAAATCTTTATCACTCGCACCTCATGCTCAATCTCCACAATATATAAAGAACTCAAGAAACTCAACACCAAAAATCAAATAACCCAATCAATGAATGGACTAAAGAACTTAACAGATACTTCACAGAAGAAGAAATAAATAACTATATGAAAAACTTTTCAACATCTCTAGAAATTAGAGAAATGCAAATCAAAATTAAGAGTACATCTCACTTTAGTCAAAATGGCAATTATCAATAATACAAGTAACAACAAATGTTGGTGAGGATGTGGGGGAAATGATACACTCATACATTGCTGGTGGGACTGCAAATTTGTGCAACCATTATGGAAAGCTGTACAGAGATTCCTCAGAAAACATGGAATGAAACCAGGATTTGACTCAGCTGTCATACTCCTTGTTTTATACCCAAAGGACTTAAAATAAACATACTATAGTAATGCAGCCACATCAATGTTTATAGCATCTCAATTTACAATAGCCAACATATGGAACCTAGATTCCCTTCAATATATGAATGTTAAAGAAAATATTGTATATATACTCAATGGACTATTACTCAGCCTTAAAGGAGAATGAAATTATGACATTTGCAGGTAAAATGGACGAAGCTGGAGAATGCCATACTAAGCAAAATAATCCAATCCCCAAAACCAAAGACCAATTTTTTTTTCTCTGATATGCAGATGGTAATTCACAATAAGGGAGTGGGGATGGGGAAAATAGGGGTATTTTGGTCTAGGCAGAGGGGAGTAAAGGAAGGGGAGGGGGTGTGGGGGTAGAAAGGATAGTATAATGGATAAGACATTATTACCCCATGTGCATAAATAATTACACAATCCATGTGATTCTACAACATGTACAACCTGAAGAATGAGAAGTTATATTCAATTTATATATGATGTGTCCAAATGCATTCTACTGTCATGTATATCTAATTAGAACAAATGAAAATAAAAATAAATTAAAAATATGTATGCATGTGTTGGTCCTTCTCCGATAATAATCTCTAATTATGTAAGTGATAATATAATTTGATTTGAAGGAGTTTTCTGGAAACATTGTGGATACTAAGTGATGATAGAGGACAGGCTGGGCATGCTCTGTAAGAGGTGGATATGTTATATGCAGCAGGCAAGGGTGGCATTTCATTCATTCTGGAAATACGTATTGATGAGCTACAAAACATGAGATTCTGTGATAGTCTGGAATGATAAAACAATAGACACTAGTACCCTTCCTTCCTGAGATTTATGCTATTTTTCCATCCTAAGAATGTAGGAGTCTACAAATGAGTCCATTGGTTTTTCACAGAAGCTTAATCTTCAGCTGTCAAATGAGGGCTCAGTATTTCTACTTTCTAGGCTAATTTTAAGATTATATAAAATAATATGTATAGAAATCCCCAGTGAAAAAAATATGAAAGTGTGAGAAAATTGATAAAACATGAAAAGAGTAATTAATTTTGTTAGAGAAGCAAGAAGTCCTAGGGCAATTCACCTCTACGTATCCACTGTATTAGTTATGTAAGCAAAAAAAGCATAGATGATTTTGACTGAAGTTTTCTTCCTTCACTCGGTGGTGATTCTTACACAATTCTTTAGTCAGAAAATGGAATTACAGTTGATTTTTAATGCTCCAAAACATTTTCCCTAGAAAATCCATAAGCTCTTTAGGCAAGATTCATCTTTGAGGGGTTGGTTAAGCAAATGGTCACTGAGGAACCTCAGTTGAAACCCTGTTTTTGATACTTCATCTATGGAACAAAATGCCCATCTGAAGTTTGCAGTACAGTAACACTTGGCCCAGTCTCCATGGCTTCCTGCATTGTCCCCTTTAATACAAATGAACGATCTTATTTAGAAAATGAGAGAATCTGTGTTCAACAGAAATCAACAATAAATTTTATAGAAAGAAAACATCAAGAGGTCATATTCTGTCACCGGGCCCAAAGAAAGGAGAGAGAAGCTTTGTGCTTTGCTGCAAAAGAGAAAGAAGTGGGACAGAAAATTAGGAAATAATAGGTATTAAAAAGATACCAATTTTTTATAATTACATGTTTTTATTTTTTACATTGTATTCATGGCCATTTATAATTTCTAAAGTCCTATCTACTTTTAAAAATGTTTAAAGAGGTAGTATAAATTAGTGAAAGAAGCATGGAACTTAGAATCAGACCTGCATTCGTATCCTAATGCTTACAATAAGTAGGTATAAGAAGGATGAAATGATAATATCCCTCCTCTTTTAAGATATATTATGGAATCAAGCACAATACCTAGAGAAGGACTTTCATGTCTCCCCCTCCAAGAATGTGCTCACACTCTGACAATTCTCTGTTCCTCCCACCTTCCCCTCTAAGGGTTTTGAGACATGAGAGATTCAGGTCTGCTTGTTTCTCTGCTGACAGATTCTCTTGGAGACTACCTAGGGTCTCTCCTCTCTAACAACACAGCTACATGTTCTCTACCCTGTTGCAAACCCTATTTCTCTGTTCTTTGACCCCCTCACTGTTTGAAAAGTACTTACTCTATAAACCCCATGTATTGCTTTTCAGACTCAAATAGCTGGATATCCCTAGTCCTCAATCTTCTCCTCATCAGAAACCCTGGACTCTGTCTCACTCCTTCTGAGTCTGCCTATTTTGCTGTAACAGGTGGGGACATACATGACAATGTCTCAACAAATGACATCTCATCACTCTGTCTATGATCTCATTTAGGAGAAGGATACATGGATCCACTATTGCAGCCAGAGACAATTACAGATAGAAACTGCTAGAGAATGAGGAACTGGGGTGTTAAAGATCAGCACATATTCAATACCCAATATACTATCTCTATGCATCTAAAGCTAAAGTCTTCTCTCTAAAGATGGACGACTTCTTCCCAAAGTGTCACCAGAGAAAATTCATTTGACAGGGATCTGTGCGTGGAATCTACAGAGTGGCAGATTTCAGTTCCATTATTAAGATAAACTGTTTATAACTGACATGTTTTGTAATGGAGTGGGTGATATGCTCCACACTTCTATGGCATGCAGTTCCCAGAGCGGGCATTGCAGATCACTGGCTCACAGGGTACTACAGAAGCATGCAAATATTTACCTCAAGCTGGGAAAGGCTACCTCCTGAACTCCCAGCAGGAACCTCACTAGCACACACAGCAGAAGACTTTGGGGGATATCTTGCATTGGAGCAGCTCTTTGAACAGTATTCCAGTATTTTAACCTTTTAAGACACAGATCTATAGACTTTCATGTAACATGTTTTTCCACGTCCCTTGGAACAGTGGCTTACATGATCACATTTGGGACTCTTCTATGACAGAGTTGCCTTAAGTTACTTTTAACACAGAATTGGTGCTGAGAGCCACATTCCTGCTGTTTGATCCTGCACTGCCTCGCACTGGGTTTGGAATTGAGTCCAGAATTGTTTTTGCTTGCTTTTTCTCAGTCTGCCTACTCTAGGGGAATTTCAGGTAGCCTCTCATTATCCATCAGCAGACAAAGAACAGGTTTTAAATTGCTCACGGGTTTTGAATGCTGCACACTTCAGAAATATGTGAGAACCTCAAATTTCAGCTAGATGTAGAATCAGTCAAGATCTGTTGTACAATGTAGTGACATGGTTAATAACAACAGATTGTACTTGACAATTCATATTAGTATAGTTTAAGCATTCTCATTACACAGAAAAGCTAATATATGGGGTAAGCATATGTTTCTTAGCTTTAACTATCCACTTAACAATGCTACTTATTTTAAAACATCATGTAGTACACATGAATATTTATAACTTTGATCAAAAAGTATAAAAAAGAATAATCTGGGGCTTGAGTTTCTAGCATTCCAGAAATTCTGACATTATAGAATATTCATTTTGTCTAACTTTGTTATGTGTTGTACAATATTTATTATATGAGTTATATTTGTCCCTACACCTTAAGAATATTTCATATCTGAAGCAGAGCTGCTGGTATTGTTTTAAATATAATGCCAAATTCAAGATTATTTGGATTAATGTTTGGAATATTTTCAGACAAAACTTTTTAATCATTTGCTTTTGTGCAAATAAATAGATCAGCTTCATCATGAAGAAATTTTCTTGGTAACTAAAGAATGAATAGTAACTATTTGCCTGTTTGACTCCTTTGGCACTTTATCAATGAACTAGGACCAAGCAAGTAACTAAGTGGTGCTTCAACTGTGCCTGAGGATCCTTGAGAACAACTTGTTCTCTTAAGTGGATTAAATTATTCCTCCCTGAAGAGCCAATTACCTGATGACTTTCTAAACACTAGATGATTTTTCACAGGGAGGGCATATGTGAACTCTGAGTATAATTGGCGGTTGAGTCAAGCTGCTTAGGCTCAATCGTGTTCCCACTGCTTACAAGCATATTGGATTGGGAAAAGTTGGTTCACCTCTCTGAACATCTGTTCATCACCTGTAAAGTGTGTGCAGTGACAATCTCATAAGTTACTGTGAGATACTACTTAAAGCAGTTCCTAGTACATAATAAGTGCTTAGTAAATGTTATTCACAGCTAGATAACCCAAAGGTGTGTTGAAAAGTGGAAACTATGCATGCTGTATGGAAAATCAAATGGATTTTGCTTAAGTTGTGTGTCTTCTCTTCCAACCCAGTATTGATTCAGTTCTTGGCATATAATTTGTTTAGTAAATGAATAAAAGAACTATAAAAGATTACTTCTCCTTTCATTCCTCTTGAAGTTGTGCTGCTGGCCTGAATATCATCAGGAAGGTTTTTGGTTTGAAAAATAGCAAGTGAAGGGTTCTGTGAAATTGTGGTTTGTGTTCAGTGTATGATTCACATAACAAATTAATTTATTTTGTCATCTGTTCTTCATGGATTTTCATGATCCTTCTGTGTGAGCCATAACCTATCAGTGTCTTCAAATCTGTAATAGTAGCATAGTGTTTAGCATATGAACTTATATGTTCAGTGATGTCAGCTTCCATGAATAAGCCATTATAGAACTTAGTAAATAATTTCCCTTTAATGTCCAATAATATAAATGCCACTTGCTCCATTAATCAGATGTAATTTTTATATTATTGAAGCCATTACAGCTCCAATAACCTCATGCAATTTTTATATTAAAACAGGTTGGGTGCAGTGGCACACACCTGAAATCCCAGCAGCTTGTGAGGCTGAGGCAGGGGGCATCACCAGCTCAAAGCCAGTCTCAGTAACTTAGGGAGACCCTAAACAACTTTCTCAAAATAAAAAATAAAAAGAATTCCCCAACAGTGGCTCTGCTGTTCATTGCCCCTGGGTTTAGTGCTGGTAACAACAAAAACAACAAGGGCAGTTCTCTTTTTTTCTCAAGATGTCTACTTTTACCTTTCAGTGTTTGAGTAATTTTCCATTCCAGTTAATGTCTTTGCTACTATAATGAATAAAATGTGCCTATAAGCTGTTCAGATTGGCCTCTGATTTATCAAATATACTACTCACTTTTAATTTAATCTACACATTCTCAAAATCCCAATTCTCTATGTCCTGTTATACACAGAGGTGAAACGGTGAAGGTCGTGGAAGAATGAAAAATAGTCATTAGTTCACTTGCCAGCAAAACAGGCTATAGGCAGCCAGTTGAGCCATCTCTGATTCACTGGAAAGTTCTTATTCAACCAGCCTGAGATTAGTGACTTTTTGACTACCCAGTTGAATGGACCAATGTCTGTGGTCAAGTATTTGGGGTGTTTTGCTCCCTGATTCCTATAAATAGCCCTCTCTTGATTTCTTTCCTGTTCTTTTGCTTCTGAATAAAATTTTCCTTTTATTCAGTCTTCTTTTCTTCCTTATCTTTAGTCTTATAACAAGTAATATCATCCAAATCCTTATTTTTAAATACTCCAACTTGAGCATTTCTTCAAAGTTTTATGTGCACAGAGTCCTGAAGCTTCCAATTTGTACAAGAACACAACATGTTCTTGTCAGTATTTCCACAAAACCAATTCTTTTGTATTGCATTCTCTCCCTCCCAGGAACAAGCTTATGAGTCCCTCACCTCTCCAGTCAAGGCACATTTCCTGCTTTTCCATTAGGATACTTATTGCAAAGAATGACCACAGGTTTTTCTCTGTGGTCTTCAACTGATTTCTGAACTCAATGAGAATGAGATTCTGCCTGCTCATGAAAATGTGCCAGATGTTGATCATAGTACACATCAGCAGAGAGCAGCCAGTTGAAAAACATTGTGCCAAGAAAGGGCTGCATCTATCTTTTAGAAACAATCACCATCTTTCTTTGTAAAAGCAGACATTTCTCAATGGAAATAGGTTCTAATAAGTTAAAAATTAGATTTTTATTGGCATATTAGCTCATCAGAGACAGAAAGTAGAGTGGAGATTTCCAGGGGTGGTAGGCAAGGGAAAAGAGATACAGAGCTTTTGATTGGGGCAATGGAAAAATCTTGGAAAAATAGTGGTGATGATCATGAAGCATTGTGCATATAGTTAACACCTCTGGATAATATGCTTACAATGGTGAAGATGGCAAATTCTATGGTACATACATATTTCAGCACAAAAAAAATTAAAAGTGAACTAGTGATAAACAGGAGAAGTATTTAAATATTCAAAGGAAACTACTTTTTTAAAATGGAAATGCTTATTTGCTGAACAGAATTCATAAAATGTTCAGTTGTCTTAGGAGCAAATAGTCACATAAATACTTTTTCCCACTTATTTCAGATAAATATTACTGCAATAGAAAACAAGTAATGTGATAAACATAAAAAGCAAATAAGTACAAAATAGATTAAAAGAAAGCAAGCACCATTTAAATAAATAAGGTTTAAAACTGAATGTCTGTTGGTAGCTACCCAGTGCACTTCATTAACCTGCTCATCATACTTGTACTTTGGTTTGTTGAAACTCTCCACTATCCACAAGCACAAAGAATAGAAGTAGACATATCTGCCATTTGTTTTCAACAGAATGGGGCCATCAAGTTGAGTAGTCCTGGGACTTGAGGGTCAAAAGCACTGGATTTGTGCCCAAGATCTGCCTGAAACTTTGTGAACTTTGTAAGATTTTTAGTCTTAACCATAATAGGTTCCTCATGAGGCAAATTAAAAAATGATCATAAAAAGTTTAATAGCATTACTTTCTTTTTTCTTTTTTCTTTTTTTTTTTTTTTGGTGCTGGGGATTTAACCCAAGGCTTTGTGCATACAAGGCAAGCACTCTACCAACTGAGCTATATTTTTAAGTCCAGCATTCCTGTATTGTTGATGTGCAGATCACCTAGTAAGGTCTTGTCATTGCTTGGTTAGGGTCATGTCATTCTTATTATCCCAGAGTTCCAAATGTGTTAATGTTGAACAAGTAGTTAATCTACATAGAATATGATAGATTCAGCAAATAACATTAGTGTGAGGTATTTTTTATTTACATAGTTTCTCTCTCTCCATTTTTTTCACTTAATTTATATTTAGTATGCTATATAACTGAGGCATAATTATTCCATCTGAAATTCCAAGCTGTAGTTCAGTGGCTTTGGGAAATGTTGATCAATATCTGGAATTTACATTTCTGAAAAAAACGTGGTTAAACTTGAGACACATTCCTAGCCTTGGAAGGTCAGTCTTGTAAGCACTGATTTTCTTATGTGGATTTCTTTCTAACCTTTTTCGCTTTTTCTGTTTCCTTTCTTCCCATGCTGACTTTGGTGTAGCAGACCACTTGGGGATTGAATTCATGGGTAAGACTAAACAATTTGCTCCTTAAATATCCTGGAAAAGCTAAGTTTTATAATGTACATACTGTTTTCCTTTCCCATCTGATTATAATTAAAATGGCTCATTATCAGATGCTATTAGAACTAAAAAAAAAAGTTTTAGTCCATTTTTCACTAACTAATGACTCAAATGAAAGACTTAACTACTTGTTTGGAAGACAATTTAATGTTAAGTGCTTCTGGAATCCTATACAAGTAAGATTTGACTCCTGGCTTTGATTGTTTCCTCTAATTCTAAATTTTCTTATCTGTAAAATTGGGATAATAATGGTTTCTATTTTACAGCACATATAAATTTATTAGTGCAGTATCTACAACTTGGCAAAATTAATAAATGTTAGAAAACAACCGTTAAAATGTCAGTTTGTCTTATTTTATGCTCTAATCCCTTTTCCTCTAGCATGATATACTTTGGATACATTTTGGTATCAATCATAATTTGGAGTGTGAGCTCATAAACATTTCCATTTACAAAACTAAAATATTTCTTTTTAGACTATTTTCAGTGCACTTTTTAAGGCACATTATTTTCTGAATATGTAGATAATTGTATTAAAAGAGATAAATGTGAGTTTTTACTATAATTAATAAAAGAAGAGTTTCCATAAAGTTCAATATGCATCACAGTTCACGAATGAAAATATACTCAGGAGTTGGAGTCACTGAAATTGAAGAGATGCAAATTTGGATCCAGGTTTTTTATGCTCTGCTTTTTTTTTCTTACATGATTACTTTCTTCATATGTATATGATAATTGTGATAATAATGATATTTATTTACTTTTATTAATTTTGCCATTTACCATTTATTCAGCAAATATCTTTCAAGTCATTATAAGGAAAGAAAAAATTGCAAAATGCTGCATATAAAAATAATGAAAATGAACAGAACTTACAGTCTAGTAAGCACACAGATAATAACCAGATAATAATTCTTAAATAAAATTGCAAGTATTGTAAGAACTATTCCAGGCAATCTGATATTATTTCGAACTAATGTGATGACAGGAAATATGGGGTGAAATTTATAGACTGTTAGGAAGTACTATCAACAAGTATTGAAAAGGAATTAACATTGGAAGTTGTAAGGAGGCGATGATCAAGACTATCTGCAAGTTTTGTTTGCATATTTAGCTAAGGGGTAAGCTACTTATTGAGATAGTACTGAAAGAACATATTTGTAGTAAATGCATACTATATGAGTTGTGGAAATGTTCTTTTGGCATGCCTTTGACATATTTGAGAGGAGATGTCAGTTTGGTCATTATAGTACTGAATGTATTGAAAGTTAATTAGAGATTAGTGACTGCATATTTATACATGGTCTTCCATGCTGTGTCTTGTTCATTAGTGCTCTTTTTTCTAGATATTACACCAGAGGAAAGGCAGACAGCTAAATTCCTGCAGGTTTGGGTTTTCACTGGGTAGATGTGATTGAAACTCGGAAAGGTAATAAAAATCAGAATAGTATTTATATGAAATACCATGGAATGTAAGGTAGGTGTGGAAGGCGATGAAGAAAGGATGAAATCAATTAATAGCCATGACAGAACTACTTGAACAAATTGGTGACATGGGTAGGAGACTGTAGTAATGTGGAAATTTGATTAATGATTTTGAAGAAAGAGGAGTTATAGGCGTTGACAGTTTCCAAACTATGTTTTGAAGGTGAATAATGAAGTTGAGGTTAAGGAGGAAACAATTTCAAACTAGAGGTCAAGGATGTGAGAGGGCAATGGTTTGTGATAGGTTGTCAAGTAGAGTTGCTCTTGATGACATTAGGGTTAAATAGGGAGAAAAATTGCTTATTCTGTGTCACAGTCTCCAGTAAATGAGATGGACTATACCAGAGTCAAAAGATGGCAATGAGAAGGGTTTGTTACATGCAGACAAGGGCAATACCAGTTGCTTCAAAAGGGAGAGCCCACGATTTTAATGGTTCAATCACAATAGCAATTTGTTTACTGCTACTATTTTTCCCTGTCCACGGCAGGTATTCCTGGTTGGCAGATGATTAGCTTTCTTCCAAGTACTGAATAGAGGATCCAAGTTTCCTTCTAATTGTTGGGTTTCAATATCAATAGGTTACTTCTCATCTGTATCTAGCCAGTAGACAAGTGAAGAAAACAGTGGATGCACATCAATTCCATAAGAGACTTGGTCTAAAAGGGCTCACATCACATTTTTTTAAATTAGTATTCAATTATCTATACCTTAATAATGTATCCACATCTTATTGCAAGAGTAGCTGAGAATTGGATGCTTAGTGACTATAAGAGAAAAGAAAAAATGGATTTTTAGTAATCTTCACCACAGTATCAATGATATAAATTTTAAATTAACAAGATTTTTCACAAGAGCCTGTCATCCTAGCCACTCAAAAGGCTGAGGCAGGAGGATTACAAGTTTGAGGCCAGCCTCAGCAGCTCAGGCTCTAAACAGTTAGCAAGACCTTGTCTCAAAATAAGAAGAAAAATGGCTGGAGTGGGGGTGTAATTCAGTGGTAAAGCACCTCTGGATTAAATCTTCAGTACCAAAAAATAATTTGGGGGGATACCAGGAATTGAACTCAGGGGCCCTTGGCCACTGAGCCACATCCCCACTTCTATTTTGTATTTAATTTAGAGATAGGCTCTCAATGAGTTGCATAGCACCTTATCATTGCTGAGGCTGGCTTTGAACTCGTAATCCTTCTGTCACAGCCTCCCAAGCCACTAAGATTACAGGTATGTGCCACCGCAGCAGACAAAGAATAATTTTTAAAGGTAGAAAAATAAATTTTTCAGATAAAATTTAGGTTTCAATTGCAATTACAGGAAATTAATTAAGAGACTAGTAATGTAAAGGGGTGTTGGTGAATGTAGATAAGCAATTTCAGCAAGAAAAGTTGAAGAGAAGAAAACAGTCATGGGTCACAAATTACAGAAAATTATAGGCACAGTTTGATGCCATAGAGTAAAAACTATTGAGAAGGGTAAGCAATTTGCATTCTTCTTATGTGGCAATGATAACAGGGATTAGAGGCCTGAAGGTATGAGCATCAACAGTGATTTTAAGTAATGTGGGCACTAGGCTTCATGGCCAGAGAAATTTTCCCTGCTGGGTTGAGATGATTGCAAGCTCAGAGAATAATAGTTCTTTTAGTTGTTTAGCAGGATGCCACAAACACAGAAGATTCTGCATAGCTATTTGTGGGGCTGGAGGAGATCAGCTGGTACTATAAGCAGACTATAAGCAGAATGACCACAGTTACAGCAAATGAAAATTGCTGTGTAAGTGTTAATTATCATTGTTAAAAGAAATGGAGCAGTGTCCATCTTATTGAGAAGACATGATAACTTATAGTGCTATGTAACCAAAATATGTATTGAGGTCTATTGTAGAGCTCACTTAGAGGAATGCAGTTACAGGCACAGGAAAAATAATAGATTATTGTGTAGTTCATCTGTACAACTCTCAAGACCAAGGTTATATTGAGGACTTGAGATGAATTGCTGATAGTTTGACTCCAGCAGTAGATATTGCTTTGGAGAAAAGGGGTTGAACAAAACATCAGAATTAAAGGGATGTGCACTATGCATGTAAATAATGACAGCTAATAAAGGATTGCTTGGAATGGTCAATGGATTTATAAAATTATTGGGTACAATGATTTCACTGACCTTAGTAGTTCATGCCTATAGCTTGCTCTGAATAATTAAAATTCTGCTTGTCATTTTAGGAACAAATATTTTCAGATACAATTTGTGATTACATAATCCTTATGGGTAAAGTTCTATCATACTAAATATTAAGGCATCTCTAGGTAAAAATAGCTAAAAATTTAACTGGGAAGCAGAAATGTAGACTTAAACAGTTTACTGTTAAGTTAACAATAGGTCAATGCCAGTTCCATGTGTGTATGTGTATGCATGTGTACAAATTGCCTTAATAAGTTTTATTTTATAGCAGTTTTATGTTTACAGCAAAACTGAGTAAAATTTCAGAGCTTTCTCATATACACTCTTTCCAACCCCCCAGCCATTACCTACATTTCCTGCAAGAATGGTACATTGGTTGGAGATCATGAACCAACAATAACTCATACTCATCTAAATCTGTGTTTCACATAGGGTTCACACACGTTATGTATTCTATGGGATTGGACAAATGTATAATGACATGTAAACACCATTATATATGCAAAGTAGTTGCCCTATCCTAAAAATCCTCCATGTTCATCGTTCCATTCCCTAACCCTTGCCTATCACTGATTTTTTAATAATCACCATGATTTTTGCCCTTTCCACAATGGAAAGAGTCGGAGTCAAAACTTTTCATGTTGACTTCTTTCACTTAGTGATTCCTCCATGCGTTTTAAGGCTTGAAGTACATTACTTTCTGTGCTGAATACTATTTCATTGTCCAAATATAACACAGATATCTAAAAGATATCTTGGTTGCTTTCAAGTTTTATCTGGAAATATAAGTATAGACATGTTTTTAAATTCTATTGTGTATTCCAAGGAATGTGATTTGTGGGTCAGATGGTAAGAATATGTTTAGTTTTAAAAGAAAGAAATCATCATGCTGCCTTCAGAGTATCTATATCATTTTGCATTTCAGCCAGTAATAAAAAAATGAGTGTTGCTGTAGCTTGACATTCTTTCCAGGGTTGGATATCATCAATGTTCTGGATTTTAGCCACTGGAATAGTTGTGTAGTGGCATCTCATTCTTTCACTTTCCTCATGACTTATGATATAGAGCATCTTTTCATGGGCTTATTTGCCATCTGCACTTCTTCTTGGGTGAGATGTGCATGAAGGTTTTGGCACAGTTTTAATGGGTTTGTTTTCTTATTGCTGAGTTTTAAAAGTCTTTGTATATTTTGGATAACAGTTCTTTATCAGATATGTCCTTTGCAAACATTTTCTGTCAGTCTGTGGCTTCTCTGTTTCTTCTCTTGGCAGTACATACCACAGAGCACAAATTCTTGGTTTCATAGAACTATGGTAATGGGAAAAAGGCAGTGAAGCTTATAAATTCTTACTTCTGTAGATCTCACCTTTATTGTTGTATGTTATGTGTCATTGCCAAACTCTACATGATCTATATTTTCTCCTGTTATAATCCAAAAGTGTTACAGTTTTGCAATTTGCCTTGAAGACTTTAATTCATTTTGAATTACTTTTTTTGTGAAGCAAGAAGAAAAAGTCTACCCCTCGATTCTTTTTGTTTCATGTGGATGTTGTTTCAGCACCATTTGTTGAATAGACTATTTTTTTCCTTGCTCCTTTGTCAACGATCAGTTGGTTATATTTATGTAGCTTTATTTTTACTAAATCTTTACTTTACTAAAGTCAGGTTGTTGTATATATCTTGTCCATCAGTATTATGTTAACTGTACTAGATCTTTTGTACCTCTTTATAATCTTTAGAATCAATCAGTTTAACGAGATTAACAAAATGACTTGCTGAGATTTTGAGATTTTACATTGAATTTATATATAAAGTTGGAAAAAACAATAACTTGACAATATTGATCCTTTCTGCCTGTGATTATAAAATATATCTCCACTAATTAAATTTTTCATTAGTTTTATAGTTTTCTTCATAATATCTTAATATATGTTTTGTTCAACTTATACCTAAGCATTTTATTTGGTTGGGATGTACTAATGTAAATGGTTCAATTATTTCCATTTCAAATTTTACTTATTTATTACTGGTATTTAGGAAAATAATAGACTATTAACCTGATAGTCGGCTACATGGCTATAAGTGGCTGATAGTTTCAGAAGCATTTTTATTATTGATTCTTTCCTCCCAGTCTATGTTCATCAACCCTGTTTAAAATGTATGACTGAACATAGAAAAAGAGGTCAGATCCTCTTGGTGTCAGATTTGACAGCAATAGATCAAGAAAGATTTCCTGGAGACCTGTGTTTGCAGTTCCTTCACTTGAGCACTAGCCTCTGTTCTTTCTGTCCACAATGGAGATGGAAAATAGCTGGCTTCCTTACATTGCTTACTAGTTCAGCATAGCAGGATGTCAGGCACCATTTGCTGTCCTTCATGGCAAAGACAAGGTAATTAATACAAGATAAACATGCCAGAGAAATAAAGTAGGAAAATACCTTACAGTAACTTGGGTGTGAAAAGAAGTCCCTTTTGAACTTTCTAAAGGAAGACTCAGGTGACTTTGCATGGTTAATATTAGGAAGCTAATGTTATGGGGGAGGAAGTGTAAGGAGAATGAACATCTCTGAAGGAGTATAAAAGAATATGGAAAATTTCATCTCTCTGCAAAATTACAGTAAGTAGTTTTTTATGTCCATTGTGATCCAATGATTTTTAGCCTGACTTTTATGCTTTATCTCTTAACTAATTCATGTTTAATTAGTAGAGTCTTCTCCTCTTAGAGAGTTTTACTTCTTAAATTTAAAAGTGTTATGCCTTATTCAACGTGAATAGATCACAGGATATTTAATAATGCATATTTCAAGAATCCTTTTTAAAAAATAGAATTTTAATTTTAAATTAATTTTAGATCTAAGAAAAGTTTCAAAGGTAATCAGTGTTCCTAGATACCATACCTAGTTTTGCCATTGTTAGCATCCTATATCTCCTTGGTACATCTATCAAACCAACAAATTGACATTGATATATTATTATGAACTAAACTCCAGACATTATTTGGATTTCATTCATTTTCCCACTAATTTCCACTTTCTGCTCCAGAAGATCCAATGATCCTACACTGCATTTTGTTATCTTATTCCTTCAGTCTCCACTGATATGTGACAATTGCCTAGTGTTTCCTAGTTTTTCATTAATTTGATAACGTTTGGAAGTTCTGGCCAGATGTCCTGTAGAATGTCTCCCAAATGGAGTTTGATGTCTTTCTCATCATTAGATTTCAGTTCCGTATTTTGTGGAAGAATATTACAGGTAAGATGCCCCTTTCTTCATAACATATCAGGTAGTACAAGGTGTCCATATGATGTTACTGCTGATGGTAGCCTACATCCCTTATTTAAGGCAGTTTTCTCCACAATTTTTCTTTCTGAGCTCTATCCTCTGGAAGTAAGTCATTAAGTGTAGCCCATTCCCCAGTGGGTGGGGAAGGAGTAAGCTTTACCTCTCAAAGGGATCAAAAGTCCTCTTTTCATTGTCTTGTGAATTTTTATTATTCAAGAGTCAATAAAATAATCACTATCAGAACAAGTTCAATTGAGAAATCAGGTGATGCAATAAATTCTAAGTCTATTCATATACTCATTTATCAACCATATGAAGATTTCAACTAACTTTCCTAAAACGGTTGTAGTTCAATTTTCTTGTTACTTTTCATATCAACTCTGGTTTGGTGATGAACTTTTCCTGGGCAGACTCACAGATAAGCCTATGCATAGTCTAAAGAAATAAGTCGTGTATTATGTGGTAAGAGTCAGAAAGAATGTTCCCAACTATTCTTGGTTTCATGCATTACTCCTTTCACAATTTAAGGTTAAACATGACCCATTTTGCCCTCTAGCAATACAGGCTCAGTGAGTTTCCACAGGAGCTAATTCAAATGTGTGGCACAAGAAGCCTCCTAAGGCAAGGGATTTACTTTCACATTCTAACATCTTTGCCAATAAATCTGCCTGTGTCAAGCTCAATAAATATAAACAAGAAAAATGTTATTTTTTAAAGGCAATTTGATTTTTATTTCTGATTTTCTTTGGAAGCATAGGTGATCCAAACTAGTGATTTAAGATAGTATTCCTGCCCCACTGACCAGGAAAACTATGTCAAGTACCAGCTCTTTTATCTAGCTTTTTTTGAAGGCTGAGGGTTTTCTCCTCCATGAGGAACCCTTAGATGGCTTGCCTCTTCATAAACAACTGTTAGGAACTTCTGACAACTAGACTGGTCAGATTTAACTTACTGATAAGATGTCCTTTTCTCCTTGCCCTATCGTAAAATTTGGGTTTCTTCATAAGACTATTTATATAGTTTTGAGATGAGCCCCATTACTAACTTCATTTATTGTACTAATATTCTTTTGCTTCTGTGAAAATACCAATTGAAAGTTTTCATGTATCTTAAAAGTCACTTTAAATCCTTTTGTAAATAAGATGAAGCAAAAATATAGAAGCAAATTCACATTGTTGGTGATAGGGACACATGGCTACCGAGGAGAAATCTAGGTATAATTTGTTTTCATGTGGAGCTTTCAGGGTATTTAAAGAACTGTTATATGTAACCCAACACTTTTAGGCACATATACTTATGGCTTTTTGGTCCTTTTTTTCTAGAAGCGTGATCCCAGCAGAGAGTAGTGGTCCACTGACTACTTAGACTAGAAGGTCCAAGCTGGGAGGGTTTTTTATTGTGACTGTCTGTCACATGGCATTGTCCCCCCAGTCTATTTAGAGGTAGAGCTCAAACAGGCACATGGAAATAGAAAAGGTAGAATGTTGGGGATCCTTAACATAATGTGATCTATCGCTTGGTTATAATGAATATTTTGTTCTTCTCCCCACCCTGGAATAATGACAGACTATTACAATGGGACCATGACAAGTTTCATTCCCTTGAACTGTCTAGTTTTACCACTTTCCCTTGCTAAAAGTCACTTATTGGAGTCAGAGAAGCTGCAGACAATGCAAATAGAATGATTCCTCATATGTCTCTAGAGATACAGTTTTCTGAGCTACACTACAAATCTACCAAGGGCATGAGAAAGAAGAAAGCAAAAAAAAAATCATCTCTGCTAATTCAATTGTGGGTTTCCTTGGATCAAAGACTAACAACTATAGCATACCAAGTTCAAGACTTTACTCATAGGATGCTGGAGGCCCTCTCCTCATGATTTATATTAAGGCCTATATATGGTACACATGTGGCCTCTATGGAAGTACATTTAAAAGAGTCTTTTATATCATGGACAAACTAAGGAACAGCATCCAAGGAGGTCTCATTCTGGTGAAGCTGTTTAAGCCCTAGAAGGTTGAAGGAAGTAAGGAAAATGAGTAGACTAAAGAAGAAGTTTAAAATATTGAACACCAAGTAGGTTTAAATCTTAAAGTGGAATATAAAATTTTCTAGCAAAATTTTAATCCCTTTGGAACATACAGCCAAACAATTCAAGTGCCAGGGAGCTTGGTTCCCAGGGCCTTAAGATAGGAGGGGAAAATATGTATACATTGATGGGCATGGGTATCATTTTTAAATTTTTTTTAACCCAAGGGTCCTAAAACACCTTTTGCTAGGTGAAAACAGTTGATGTTATCATTTTCTTGGTTCTTCTATGGAATTAGTAATGACTACAAATTTTACTATGTAAATATAAGTGTTCAAGAAATGGAATTTTCTATATTTGTCCTAAGTTTATTTCTATCTCAAGCCTTTGCCCCACTGGTAATTGACCCTTATTCAATTTGAAATAATCTTATTATAATCAGAGTGTCCTCGGTCACTTGAATTACCTTTTACCCAAACCTTTCTCCCCACATCTTTTTGAAACAGTATTTAATTTCTCAAAACAAGGGAAATGAATATCTGAACAAAGTATTGATATTGAGTATTCACTCTCTTCAGTTTCATCTTTCTTCCCTGAAGTAGTAAATCCCAAATGTTTTGGCTATCCAGGTTAAGAAAAATGTGATTTGTAGAAAATTCAACATACCAATAGATCAGACAGTTATGCATAATCTGTATTGGAACATTTCTCCCTCTTATCTACCTTCTTCCTTTCTTCCTCTTCCATCTCTTCCTCTTAGTCCACCTTTTCTTCCTCTTCTTCCTCGTTATCTTTTTCTTCCAGCTGTTTCTTTTATAGTTGATCTTTATTATTTTCTTCTGCAGCTAGAAGGAGAAAGAAAGATGAACATTACCTCAATCAGGGTTTCTTTTTGCTCAGCAACTGGTGCATGTTGGATGATATGGACACAGATCATATGGTCAGGTGATTTACTATAATTTTCTGTTTTTTAAATTAAAACATTTTCTTTATGTTCCTTTGCAAATTTTCTCAAGATCATGTACACTGACTTGGAGTGATGCATTTTAAAAGCTGCAGAGAATGTGCCATAGTTATAAATATTACAGGAAAATAGTCAAATCTCAAGTTCAGCTAAATGAGTCAGTAAATGAGTAAAAATTTGAGAGATGACTTTAAATAATAGGCTTTGTGCTAATTCATTTGAGTTGATTGTCTAGAGTTCTCTTATTCTGAGAATTGACACTCTCTCATCCTCATGTATTATTCTGTCCTTGTTCCAGACTAGAGTTGGCTGACCAAGCTGAACCTGTTAGTCTCTCTGAGACTTTGGGATCCAGGATAGAAATTCTAGGTACAGTTGAAGGAAGTTACAAATGTGAGTATTGTCATATTTTGTATTTATTATAAAGACTGAGATCGCAGAAAATACTGCTAAGCAATGAGCAAATTCAAGAAGCAGAAAAAAAGAACAAATATTCTAATGGTTTTTGAGGCTTTGGTTTCAGTTTTTCCCTTTGGCTTAAGTTTCAATATGTTACTTGCAACCAAACAAGTCCTAACCAATACTTGCCAATGCCTTTTATGCCAAGATAATTCACATTGACTCTATTACCATCCTGTAGAGGAGCAAATGACTTGGTATTTTTCACTAGCCATGTGAAATCATTTCTCTATCCATGTGGTTTCATTTAGGAGTTAAGGCACAAAAAGAAAACCACGTGTTTACAACTTCAAAATTCTGGAGCCCTTTAAATTATCAGAGAGACATTAAAAATGATACAAGCGATATTGATTGAATTTTAGTTTGACCAATCAAAAGTTTTAAAGTATAATGAAAATTTTTGTCAACTTACCTTTGAACAGTCTGCTTACTGCTGGTGAAAGAAAACATATCTGCTTTTTGTTGTTGTTGTTTTTAAATAGGTTTTCGAGAATATGCAGTTTTCCTCCTAAAAATGAAAAATGTACTTTTTGTCTACACATGAACTATTTTTTTCTGTTTAATTAACTCCTTTTTCTAGAAAGGTGAATTTCAGCTGGCCAGAAAAAAAAAGATGGAAAACCATGAATCTCTGCAAACTATTGGCTGGCATAACTTAAACAAGGTACTTAGTTGTAATTCAAATCTCAACACTGCTATGCAACTTGAGTTAATTATCCAATTCCTTACTCACTCAGTTTTCTTATCTACAAAATGAGGATAAGGACACCTACCTCATTGGACAATTGTGAATAAGTAAATGACTTCATATGTACAGGTCATGTAGAATAGTACCTTGCATTAGATGTGTACATCACTTGTGCATGTGATGTGTAAAACAGCTCAATTCATGTTAGCTATTGTTTGCTCAGACAGAAATGCTAGAAAACATATAGTGTTGATTGTCCCTGCTAGAAGTACATTTGGAGTACAATTAGCCCTTCAACAAATGGATATTTCACATTACTCCGTTTGTGTATTGTTTTAAAGGTATTGAAAAACTAAATTAAAGCTTAAACTGAAAGAAAAAATGCACACCCTATGCAACATTTAGGAATAATAGGGGGCTGTCACAAAGTCTAACAATACAGACTGTCAAATTATCAGTATCCTGGGGACTCTGCCCATATCAAGTCTATTTTAGTTTTCTTTATTCTTTTCCTTTTTTTCTTTTGTAACAGAACCCCTATTTTTTTGTGATAAGCATTCCATATGATTCAATTGGGAATTAAACTGAATCATCTTCTTCCAAGCCACAAGGTGGGCACATGATCAAGGACTAGCCAGTAGGAATGTGCTGTCCAGAGCTGTGAGGAAAAGCATTCCCTCTGTAATAGGATGTGAGCTTTTGATTGCTGGCCATGATCCACCAAAGTGAAGAGACCCATTGGATAAAGAGAGATGAGATCTTGATAGATTTCTCTGAGATTCTGTATTTCAGCCTTACTTTGGAGGTGGGGTGGAGTATCATCTGAATTTTAGTGATATGGCTCTCCAATATTTTTAGTTAATTTTTTTTCTTTATACTAGTTTAGTTAAGGTCTTAAATCATTCCCAACTGAAGTTTCAGATGACTATATATAGCTATTCTGTGTTTCCTTTTAGAAGCTAAAGTGTAGCATTCACATTTTGCTTTTAGAAGAATGGAACACAATAATATCTGCTTTCCTCCTCAAGAGAAAAAAAGCAAAGAGGCATTTGGTTTTTCTCTTTTTCCCCTAGCCCAGTTAAATTTAAGAATTAGAAAATTTGGCTAAGTAGAGACGATTGAAAAAGAATCAAGAAAAAGATTTTAATTAAAAAAAAACATTTTAACAAATTGGTGTTAATTCTAAGTTCACCAAAGTCAAAGATGGAGCCATCTTAAAAATATGGGTTTTAGAATGAAGACTTCCAAATTCATGAAGCAGGAGGTTATGTCAAATTTAGTTATCTGCCCTACACTAAGATCACACAGCAGTATCAAAGGTAGGCTTTAGTTCAATTGGAAAAACATTCTGATATTTCACTCAGAAGCACATTAGACTTTATCTGAACATGTAAATAAATTATTTATAAGAACATGTAAATAAATTATTTTAAACCCAGCAAAAAGAATGAAAAAGCACTGAGTACATCCTAACTCTGTGTCCTATCCCCTGCCCCATTTTCCTATCCCCTTTAAGATGTAATCCTCATTCCAGCAATATGTGGGAAAGGGCCAGCAGGTGGTTTGGTGACAGAAAACTCTTTAGAATGTCATGAAAGACTCTTTCCTTTGGGAATAGTTAGGACACTTCCGTCTGCCTGACTAACATCCACCCGAGGCAAAAGTAAAAGCAAATTAAATTCTCTCTACCCATTCCTTTCTTCATAATACCATCTCCTACAGAAACACTGCTTTCCAATTTTTGTAGCTCTCCACACTTCCTTGTGCTCAAATATTCAGAGAATGTGGGAAAACATCAGTACCTAGAAAGCTTGAAGTTTGGCTATACTTATCAACTCTAGACATGTGTTATGACAAGAGCCATATATGGTACACAAGCTCTCATTGTCCAAAACTACCTATCTTTTAAACCTATCACAAGTCTTGCCACTTTCATTGACCTTCCCAATTATTTTAGTTTTTTTTTAAATTTCTTAATTTTCCTGAACTAGTAGAAGGGCTGATTGTAAATGGTCTTATGTTTTCTAATTTTTAGTGTATAGGACTTTCTGATAAAATATATAGTCTTTAGGGGAAAGTATACAACTACTTTTATTTAATTCATTTTCATCCAGTAGCTCATCTTGTTCTAGGTTAAATGTATATGAATGGAAGACTTTCCAATAGTCTTACATGTGTCAATTAATGCTGGTTTCTTCTATACGTTCTATAAATCTTTGCAAAACAGCACAAAGTTACTATCTACAATTTCAGACCAGACTGTACACTCTCAAGCAGCCATATAATTAATAAAACTAATTAAAAATGTAAAGAAAGCCAGCAAATAACAAAATCATTTTTGTAGCACAATCATTCCATATTATTTGCTTAAGTACTTATTTGCTTAAGTACCCAGGTAAAAACCTGGCTCTGCATCTTGTGGAGAACTTAAAAGATCAGTAGGTTAATATGGAGAAAGGAAGTGAGAAGTTTCTAAAGGAATTACTTCAAAAGTAAAAGCAAATTAAATTCTCTGGAAAAACAAAAAGAAAAGCAAAAGGATAAGATAAAAGGAAAATTACTGATGTGTGCACAAATATGCATATATTATTTTCCTGTGTGTCCATATACAAACACATGAGAGGAATGCAAGGAAATCTGTTTCTTTTTATGGTTGACTCTCTGTGTGTAGTGGGATTTGCTGGTTACATCTGAGCTAAATATTATGGCAAATAGCAGAACACAGTAGTTATTGCACATGATTGTCTGTGAACTGGGTGGGCAGGAATTTTTCATTTCATAAATTATTTCAGCTTGCTGCTCTAATTTCATAGCACTGAGAGACTAAAAAAAGCTCAAGAAGGAAAAACGTGTTTTGTGTCTCATCTTAGTCTACCCTTCCCAGTTTAGATAGGTCTTTAGTGTTAATGACCAGTTTTTTTTTTTTTTTTTTTAAAAAGATGTTTCAAACTATCGTCATTGTTCTGGTTTTGAAGCAAATTATTATGCTTTCTTATTTATTTTCTTCCTTACCAGGGAAATGTAGTACCAAAGCAATTGGGCATACTGCTCCCTTCCTTTATTTATGCTTATTTATAGGGCAATCTGTATCAATGAAATAATGATAATGCTATATTATTTTCTTGCAGATTGCTTCATGTTCATAGTTCAAACTTCCAGCCAAGTAGTTTTGCCCTTATTTAAGATTTTCTGCTACAGACATTCTATTACAGTGTTGCAAATAAGTACCTCCCCAGCCTCAACTTGGTACAAAGGTAATTTAGTAATTTAAATAAACACCCTTGCCAATCTGTTTCCTCCCTTTTAGGAGACTAGGGAAATACTTTCCCTCATATTTCAGGGTTTTCCCCACTTTTAAAAATAATCCTTTAGCTTTCAACCAAGAAATCTTTCTTTTTTACCCCTTTCAATGCTTTATTCACTCAAATTACTCAATACAATTATACTCTATAGGTTCTTACTCAAGAAAATAACAATCCTTAATGCTAGGCACTGCAATAGGCATAATCCATTCACAGCAAAAAATAGATTGATTAATTTACTGCTAAATATTCTAGAATAATTCTAAGCACTGCAAAACACATTCAATCATGACAGGCTAGTGACAGACATTCCCTCTGTGTGCTGTTTATTTTTTAATATTTTCATTTTTTATTATTTTTTATTAGTTTTGCATGATAATACACTGATCTCAACCAAGAGATCTTTAGGTAAATTGTCTTTAATATGTTTCCAGGACAGATACAGAACACACAGTGGGACAAAAACTAATAAAATGAGTAAAAATTTTGCTTAACAGCAAATGTAATGACTATAGTTTTGGAATTTGCCTACTGTGTGGGTTAGAAATTTAATTCAGTTCTCTAGACTATGTGGTTATCATGATTAATCAAAATCTAGAACTATAGAACTATGGCATCCTGTCTTCTGCCAGGAACTCCCCATGCCCCTTCTCAGTGGCATTTCCCACAACAGTTAAAAAACAAACAAACAAACACAAAACCCTCTTGAAGTTTTTCCTATATTCTGATCTTGCCTTTCCCCTAGCATTCCGATAAAGCCCTCATATGTTTACTAATCTCACATTTAGAATTGGTTAACAGAAACTAGTATACAAACGTCAAATGAAAAAAAAAAAAGCTACCCCTTATACTTAAACAAACCTTTTAATTCACCATGTTATTACTAAAATGAACAGAATCACAGCTGTGCTGTGTTAACATGGAAACAGCCTCTGTGCTAAGTGAGCTTTTGTTGGTTTTAGTCAGTAGGTTTCTGATTGAATTTTCATGAACATTTTGAGTATCATTTGCTCTTAATTTCTTCTGTGACCATGTGAACCACACTACTTATTTAACCACTGTGATTTGATTTCAAGAAAGTTAAAAAGAATTACATAAAAACAAATTCATTATTATTACATGGCTGAATTTAGTGTGGTTCTTCTTGTATTGCTTGATTTTTTGAAAGGAAGTGTAAAAATTGAAGCAATATGAGAATAATCCCTTGTTCCAAGCTACAAGATAGAGAACTAGTAACACAATCAGAATTAAATCCTTTATTTTTATTCTATGTGATTAGTTTGTGTAAGTATGGTCTTGCTTAAATAAAAGATGCAAATTCTTGATTTAACTATTATAACTCATGAGGGGGAATAAAAAAGTCAAAAAAGTCAAGTGAGCTGGCTGTGAGGCTTGTGCCTGTAATCCCAGTGGCCCAGGAGGCTGAGGCAGAAGGATCACAAGTTTAACGCCAGCCTTAGCAAAAGCAAAATGCTAACAACTCAGTGAGACCCTGTCTCTAAATAAAATACAAAAAAATAGGTCTGGGGATGTAGCTTAGTAGGCAAGTATAAAGTCAAGTGAAACATAGTGCTATGTTCTGTCACAGCAGAATTAATTCTCAAAATACTCATTTAATAAATTTCAAAATAGAAGTGAACAAATAACCCACCCAACTTGGGGTAGGCCAAATAAGAAATCTTTCCTGGGATTTTTGAACATAACCAATAGAAAGTATCTTTCAGTCTCACTCTAGAGGCAAGACTGTATCACAGCATACTAAATCTAACAGATTTTTAGTGTAAGACTAGAATCAGAAAGATTTGGGGACTGTCCGTTTTTTTTGTTTTGGTTTGGTTTTTGGAGAGTGTGTGTGTGTGTGTTGTGTATGTCCAGCTAACTGCCTCCTGTGCCCTCCACTGGTTTTCTTGAGATCTGGTTACATGTACCAATAGATATCCCTTTTACCTAATTTAGCTTAATTTGGATTTATGTCACTTCCGAAATAAAAATCCTCATAATAATATTAAGAAATCTTGATTCTGTGTATTTCTTTTGTAAAATTTGCAAAAAGAAATAGATATATTAAGCTGGTATGGTGGCACATCCCTGTAATCACAGAGATTCAGGGAATGTGATTCTGATTCTGCTGAGGCAGGAGGATTGCAAATTCAAGACCAGCCTGAGCAACTAAGTGAGACCCTATCTCAAAAAACAAAAAAAAAAAAAAAAAAAAAAAACCTGGGGATATAGCTCAGTGGCAAAGTACCTCTGGGTCCAATAACCAGTACTGCCACAAAAAGGAAAAAGAAATAGATAAATTTATATTTTATTTTATTTTATATGCTCTTGTTTTTTTCTCTTGAATTAAGGTCCTAGGCATTTCTGTTATATGTCTCATTAATAGGAAATCATGAAAACAAACTACAAGATTTAAGGGGAGAATATATATATATAATTATGTAACATATTATACTATACAGTACAACTTGCAGGGATGATCTTTTTATATTTGTATTTTCCTTTAGTTCTTTTATTCTCTTTCATAATATGTTTCCAATCCCTTTCAGACCAAGACAAGAACTAATGTTTTAGTTACAGTGGCCTAAACAGAGGTCTTTTATAAAAGAGAGCTGGGAAGGGCAGAGTGGACAAGAAGTTTTACATTTTTACAAAGAAGGTGGGGGTGGAGGAGGAGAAAGGTAGAAATCAGTGATGAGAGGAGGCATGTAGTAGACACAGCCTCTGTAAACTATTTTTTCCTCTGAATTACTATAAGGTATAATGAGCCATATGCTGCTCATTTTGAGTTTCCTTTGCTACCTTCCCCAGCTCTGGCAACTTGTATGTGTACCTATTTGCCTGAGTGTGTCATGGTATATCTGGTAGGGTTAGTAAGAAGGATGAGATATGACAGGAAAATGAGTACTGAACTCATTTAAAAGCCAAAGAAAATACTCTGCAGTTGAGTCAATAGTCCTCCAAGAAGTACCCCCCACACACATTGGGCAGAGGAAGGGAAAGGCACTGATGTTCTCTATGTTCTTAAGTGATTTTTGGTCTTCTTTAGTGTCTGGCTAATCTTCATGAAATAAACAATGACAGAAAATTCTATCTTGAAATATTTTGTTCTAATATTTTTACAGTTAGGCTTAAATAATTTGAGAAGAATTGGGGACTTAATTTCTCCTAATAAGAGTGGTTTAGTAGTAGCAATTACAATAGTGGTCATAGCTGGTAACTAAGAATGATAGTAGTAGCTAAACTTTAATGAGCTCTTATGTGTCAAACACTATGCAGGGAGTTTGAGTAGGTTATTTCACTTGAACTCTGTGTGTGTGTTTGATTTCCCTTACTTTATATATGACAACAAACAAACAAACAAAGAGACAGAGAGTTTGGAAGTGGTAATCATGGTAGTTGGCGTTAAAATAGTAGCAGCCTTATTGCTAACATTTATTAATATGTGGCAAGAGTAATTCAAGTATCATTTTATTTAATCCTTAAAAAAATACAGTGATTCAAGTGTGACCTTTTCATTTGTTTCTGAATGCTGGGTGTTATAAACTATATTATTTTCATTTATTATTTATCTGTTATTTAGGAAAGATAGGGAACAATAAATTCAATCATCATTTACATAAGTCATTCAAAATTCAGAAATATTCAAATGTAAAATTAAATGTGTATCTTTAAGCCAAAGCAAGGTGCTATTATTTTATTATTTTCCCATCTTACATATAGAGAAATCAAGGGATCAATTAAAGAAAATCAATTAAAGAAATCAATTAAAACCATGCCCAAATTTATACACACTGCTAGTAACAAAGTCAGAATGTAAATGTGGGTCTTTCTAGTATAGAATGTGTGTACATCTAAATTGGTCTTCAGTGATGAGAGAAAATATCAGATTTTTCTTGGCACATTCCAGAGCAAAGCATCAGTCAAAAGCATTTAAGAAGAAAAATTTCCAATACTTACTTTACATAATTTTGAATGGATATCTAAAATAAAAATTAAAAGGTAGATTGGAGCCATGCATGGTGGCTCACAACTGTAATCCTATAAGCAGGATTACATCTTCACACCTGTAAGCAGCTCAGGAGACTGAGGCAGGAGTACCACAGGTTCAAAACCAGCCTCAGCAATTTAACGAGGCTGTAAGCAACCTAGTAAGCCCCTTTATCAAAATAAAATATTAAATGTGCTGGGGATGTGGCTGTGTGGCTCAGTGGTTAAGTGTCCTTGACTTCAAGGGTACTTACACACACACACACACACACAGTAGATTGGAGGCAGCCTCTGTAACCACTCATCTGGAATCTTTTTTTTTTTTTATTGTTGGTTGTCCAAAACATTACATAGTTCTTCATATATCATATTTCACACTTTGATTCAAGTGGGTTATGAACTCCCATTTTTACCCCATATACAGATTGCAGAATCACATCAGTTACACTTCCATTGATTTACATATTGACATACTCATATCTGTTGTATTCTGCTGCCTTTCCTATCCTCTACCATCCCCCCTCCCCTCCCCTCCCCTCCCCTCCCCCCTTCTCTGTATACCCCCTCTACTGTAATTCATTCCTCCCCCTTGTATTATTTTTCCCTTTCCCCTCACTTCCTCTTGTATGTAATTTTGTATAACCCTGAGGGTCTCCTTCCATTTCCATGCAATTTCCCTTCTCTCTCCCTTTCCCTCCCACCTCTCATCCTTGTTTAATGTTGGTCTTCTTCTCATGCTCTTCTTCCCTAGTCTGTTCTTAGTTACTCTCCTTATATCAAAGAAGACATTTGGCATTTGTTTTTTAGGGCTTGGCTAGCTTCACTTAGCATAATCTGCTCTAATGCCTTCCATTTCCCTCCAAATTCTATGATTTTGTCATTTTTTAATGCAGAGTAATACATTGTATATAAATGCATTCTGGTGAATCGGATACAAAAACATATCAAAAAAATTGTGCACCATGATCAAGTAGGATTCATCCCTGGGATGCAAGGCTGGTTCAATATACGGAAATCAATAAATGTTATTCACCACATCAATAGACTTAAAAATAAGAACCATATGATCATCTCGATAGATGCGGAAAAAGCATTCGACAAAGTACAGCATCCCTTTATGTTCAAAACTCTCGAAAAACTAGGGATAACAGGAACATACCTCAACATTGTAAAAGCATTCTATGCTAAGCCTCAGGCTAGCATCATTCTGAATGGAGAAAAATTGAAGGCATTCCCTCTAAAATCTGGAACAAGACAGGGATGCCCTCTCTCACCACTTCTGTTCAACATAGTTCTCGAAACACTGGCCAGAGCAATTAGACAGACAAAAGAAATTAAAGGCATAAAAATAGGAAAAGAAGAACTTAAATTATCACTATCTGCAGATGACATGATTCTATACCTAGAAGACCCAAAAGGGTCTACAAAGAAACTATTAGAGCTAATAAATGAATTCAGCAAAGTGGCAGGATATAAAATCAACACGCATAAATCAAAGGCATTCCTGTATATCAGCGACAAATCCTCTGAAATGGAAATGAAGACAACAACTCCATTCACAATATCCTCAAAAATAATAAAATACTTGGGAATCAACCTAACAAAAGAGGTGAAAGACTTATACAATGAAAACTACAGAACCCTAAAGAGAGAAATTGAAGAAGATCTTAGAAGATGGAAAAATATACCCTGTTCATGGATAGGCAGAACTAACATCATCAAAATGGTGATATTACCAAAAGTTCTCTATAGGTTTAATGCAATGCCAATCAAAATCCCAACGGCATTTCTTGTAGAAATAGAGAAAGCAATCATGAAATTCATATGGAAAAATAAAAGACCCAGAATAGCAAAAACAATGCTAAGCAGGAAGTGTGAATCAGGTGGTATAGAGATACCAGACTTCAAAATATACTACAGAGCAATAGTAACAAAAACAGCATGGTACTGGTACCAAAACAGGCTGGTGAACCAATGGTACAGAATAGAGGACACAGAAACCAACCCACAAAACTACAACTTTCTTATATTTGATAAAGGGGCTAAAAGCATGCAATGGAGGAAGGGTAGCATCTTCAACAAATGGTGCTGGAAAAACTGGAAATCCATATGCAACAAAATGAAACTGAATCTCTTTCTCTCACCATGCACAAAAGTTAACTCAAAATGGATCAAGGAGCTTGATATCAAATCAGAGACACGGCATCTGATAGAAGAAAAAGTTGGCTACGACCTACATACTGTGGGGTCGGGCTCCAAATTCCTCAATAGGACACCCATAGCACAAGAGTTAACATCTAGAATCAACAAATGGGACTTACTCAAACTAAAAAGTTTTTTCTCGGCAAAAGAAACAATAAGAGAGGTAAATAGGGAGCCTACATCATGGGAACAAATCTTTACTCCTTACACTTCAGATAGAGCCCTAATATCCAGAGTATATAAAGAACTCAAAAAATTAGACAATAAGATAACAAATAACCCAATCAACAAATGGGCCAAGGACATGAACAGACACTTCTCAGAGGAGGACATACAATCAATCAACAAGTACATGGAAAAATGCTCACCATCTTTAGCAGACAGAGAAATGCAAATCAAAACCACCCTAAGATACCATCTCACTCCAATAAGATTGGCAGCCATTATGAAGTCAAACAACAACAAGTGCTGGCGAGGATGTGGGGAAAAGTGTACACTTGTACATTGTTGGTGGGACTGCAAATTGGTGCAGCCAATTTGGAAAGCAGTATGGAGATTTCTTGGAAAGCTGGGAATGGAACCACCATTTGACCCGGATATTCCCCATCTTAGTCTATTCCCTAAAGACCTAAAAAGAGCATGCTACAGGGACACTGCTACATTGATGTTCATAGCAGCACAATTCACAATAGCAAGACTGTGGAAGCAACCTAGATGCCCTTCAATAGACAAATGGATAAAAAAAAATGTGGCATTTATACACATCTGGAATCTTTAAATGTAAATTCTCTTAGCAGCAAGATCATGAAATAATTGCCTGAATACCGACTGGACTCTCCACTTCCCCTTTCCTTGCAAAGTCAGCCATTAGCTGGATGTCTGTCTTGGCTTTTTGCCTAATTGGGCAATTCTAAGAGAAAATATTCATATTTTGAACAGCATCATTTCTTCACACATATTTAATGCCACAAACAAAGACAGTTTGAGAAGCTAAATAATAGTGCTTGGGCATAGTTTCAGTAATGTCTTACTACTTTGTTATATGACCTAATTCCCTAGTTAACATTTTTCTCAGGCAGTTATTTCCTGTGCGCTTCCTGAGGTTTCCACAACTAGCCATTTTTTAGGAGAGTGGTAGTTAAAATAATAGAGCTTTTAAGGAATCTGAAGTTTAGCGATTAGGATTGTGGCCAATGGTTGCATTTCCTGCTATCTGTGAGAATATAGAAAGTAGAATTCCTTCCTAATTATTGCAAAAACAAACATCCTTACATTTTTTTTTCCTCTAGAAGATTGATAAGAGAAAGAGTCAGCAGACCATAGTGCCACAGGAACATTGTACTTTAAGAGAAACAAAACAGGAAACAAACCAAGAAAACCTATCTTGATTTCCAGAGACAAACTGAGAAACAGCCAGGAGAAACATGTTTAGATAGGCGTGATGCAATCAAAGGTTTACTATATCATAACAAAGAGGTCTGCATATGATCAAACTTTTGAAAGTTCTCTTGCTGAAGATATTTGGAAGCAGTATTATTTATTTTCCAATAGATCTTATATGGAAAAGCACAGATCTTTAGAAGACTGGTTTATAATGAAGAACAGTTTTGAGCACACAAAAGATAAAATAGCCATACGTTTCAAACCACCATAGTTTAAGTTGTTTGCCTAAAAGGGCAAGAGACTTTATCAAAATGAACACAACAATATCCATGTCCTTATATATTTGAGAATGCTTATGATGGCAACTTTTCCTTCCCTAGAATTTCCCCCTTCTGAATGTATGAAGAAATTCCATCTTTCTTAATAAAAGTTATAGCCAATTTAGTCAAGCATAGGATCAGGTTGCCCAAATCCTTTCCCCTCTGCAGAGTCTGGCTGGTTATTTCTGCCACCCCTGTGCCAGTTCAGTCCCTAAGTGTGGTCTGTTTTTGATTGAGCAGCAGGTGCTATACTGTATGACACTGCTTAGACAAAAATTGGGTATGCACAAAGATGTCTACAGTTAGGTGATAAAGTGAAAAGAATGTCAGCTACATCGTGAGCCTTAAAAACAGAAAAGTTTGCCCTTTGAACCCTTTGCATGACATTCTGGAATAAGAAAACCATTCATAGCACTTAGCATCTGATTTTTCCTGTGTTTTGGTAACTATTTATCCTAACTGCCAATGGAGTTGCCCTTCTTCTCTTTGCATAGGTGACTTGAGTGAGAACCAGCTAAAGATTTGTGTGTGGAGCACAGGATGCTGGCTTTTACTATTCTGTTCTCCTTTATTGATTTATTTCCATTGACTGGCATGATGCCTGGCATGTAGAAGGAATTCAATAAACATATGTTTATTTGAAGAAGTAAGATGCATGTTCCATTTGAGTTTCATTTCAGAAAAGTAAAAGAAAGAAAAAAATATATATATGCCCATACAAACATAATGAAAAGAATTTTTACATATAGACAGATAAAAAGAAACCAGAAATGCTAGTTTATTAATAATAGGTCTAGACAATGAAATGGAATTATAAGGTACATTTATTTGTTTGATCACAGGTCCTATTTATATTTATCTTACACTTCTTGACTTGGAGGCAACAGTCTCCTTCAGTTAGGTAAATCTGTATTTCTCTCCATTTTAGTAGATCTTAACTGTCTTATTTGTTTGCTACCATTGGCCTCCCCCCATCACTTAAATATCTTTCACTTTCCCTGTGCTAACAGCATCTGTTTCTGCCTTCTAGAAGTATCTGCCCCCATGTTCCCATGTGCTGTCCCTCAAGTCAGCTGAGGGGCATGTGTGAGGAAAACAATTCCCCAAGTTATCAATGAACAAGTGAAAATTTGATTAAGTGTAAGAAATTTTGAAATATTATTAGTTCCAAAAAAGTAGGCAAAGTCTTCTATGAGTTTTTAAATTGTCTTCTGAAAATAAACTCACTGAATGTAGAAATTCTCTCTCTCTCTCTCTCTCTCTCTCTCTCTCTCTCTCTCTCTCTGAATTCTTTCTCTATATAGTGTCTAGTGAGAAAATAATATGCACATCAAGCTATGACTTATTGATTTTAGAATTTAGAAGAGATATGGCTACGGTTCTTACCTTGATATTTTAACCCTTCAACAGCAGGACAAAGAATAAATATTTATTCATGGGACTGATCACAATAACTTTTTTTTTTTTTTAAAGAGAGAGTGAGAGAGGAGAGACAGAGAGAGAGAATTTTTTTTTTAATATTTATTTTTTAGTTCTTGGCGGACACAACATCTTTGTTGGTATGTGGTGCTGAGGATCGAACCCGGGCCGCACGCATGCCAGGCGAGCGCGCTACCGCTGAGCCACATCTCCAGCCCCATAACTTTCAAAGTTAATTGAATGTAAAAGGAAAATTTCCTTTGGTATTTGGTTTTCATACAGGTAACCATAGTTACTTGTATATTATGGCCATTAAATTTATTAACTGTGACACCTAAAAAATAATCATAAAATGTGAATGTTATGTATATGTGTGTTTTGTTGGCATCAGAGATTGAACCCAGGGGCACTTAACAACTGAACACATCCCCAGCCTTTTAAAATTTTTATTCTAAGATAGGGTGTTGCTAAGTTGCTTAGGGACTCCCTAAGTTGCTGATGCTGGCTTTGAATTTGTGATCCTCCTGCCTCAGCCACTCAAGTTACTAGGATGACAGGCATGCACCACCACATCTAGCTGATTGTTATATTTTTTTAAAAAGGAAATTGAATAAAGAAACTAGAGATAATGTATTTTATCTAATTCAACTGTAAATAGTACTTACTCCAAGGTTAAAGTCACAAAGTGTCAGGAAGTAGGAGATTCTGTTATGGCATGAAATTCTCAAGCTATTGAAAGTGAGTTAAAATTCAATAACTTGAAATTGCATACTATCATGGACAATCTGGTGGTTCATAATCATACCATCATTACAAAGACAGATTGTTTGTTTTATAATTTTCTTTCATTTTTATTTAAATATATCAGATTTGATATGTTCCCTATCAGAGGTTAGGTTCCCAGTATCCTTTCTCTTCATTTTTATTTTGTTGAATATTTTCCAGAAATTTTTAATATCAAGTTATAAAAATGATTTTTTAACCAACTGTCCATCTACTCATTTAAGGAACACTCTTTCCTTACATGAATATTCTGCTCAGAATCCACTGTACTGATTAAACCATAGATTGCTCCCTACTGTACCCAGATTTATATATATTGATAAAAAAGTGTTCTAAGTACAATAAAAGCACAAGAAAACTCAATATATTTTGGTTTCCATCAATCAGTTTATAGTGGTTGAGCTCTAAGACATTTCTTTTCTCTGGTCTGCTATACTGTGACTTCTGAAACCATTCTCATGCTACACATCCATTTCCTTTGAGTTCTTATCCATGTTTACTCCATTATTACAGGTCATATCTTGGCAAGTGGCATTCTAGGTCTTAGATCCAAAGGGTTCTCCATCCTCCTGTTGTTTTGAGCAATCAAAAAAATTTAAATTTGAAGTTCAATGGAAACCTCAGAATTTCAATGAACAAATTCCACTATCTCAAAACTATCAGAACCACAGACCTTCAGAATCCCTATTCAATGACTTTAGTGTACATGTTTATCTGAGAATAGAGAATAGACCTTCCCAACACAAGAAAGAAAGAGAAAAGACTGGCACTTTTTCCATAGCCCTTAACTGATGCCTTGAAAACTTTGGCCAAATATGTGTGTGGTTATGGCAGTAACAATTACCATATAAATGAGTCATCACTTGGTTTACGTTTTATTTGAGTCAGGTACACAGAGCATAATGTGAGTGAGTTCAGGTGGACCAAATAAAGAAATACTATACTGCTCTGACTAAAATGTAAATTACTAATACCTAATAAAAATAGGTGACTTTGCAAATAAATGATAATGCAGTTAGGAAAGTCTGTTTCATTTCCCTAAAGAGTTAAACGAACTGTGAGAATAAAAATTTATCCTTTAGAGATTGTGTGTGTTGTGTGTGTGTGTGTGTGTGTGTGTTCACATTCATTGAGCTAACAAGCACTCACAAGTGGACAGATGACCACTTGACAATAATACAGTTAAAGAGAAGATTTCCAAGGGGAGCCAGCTGAAGCCTACTCCTCCCCTGGGCAGGGAGTGTGGTATGCAGGAGGAGTGTTTTGTGGGATTTGAATCACCAAATGACACCTAGGGTGTCCTGCCCAAGGACTAAGCTATTAGACAAAACGCAAAGACTTAGTCTGGAGAAATTTTCTGTGGAGATAGTGAGCCTGAAGTAAGTCCAGACAGCAACCGTTTCCTGAGTTTCCATTCCCTAAGAGTGGTAACTCATAGAAAAGAAGTTTGGGAGGGAGGGTTTCCCAGAAAATTCAGGAAAGTGAGTTCAAGAATAGTGGATGTTCTTGAGGAGAAAAACAAATTTCATGTTGTTGTTGTTGTTTTTAATATTGGACTTTGGGAAAAGTCATATTTACTTAGAGACTTTAATCTTGGTCCTTGACACTCCACAAACTTTCAATTTACCAAACTGTAGAAAAATCTGATGCATTCTAACAATATCATGAGATGGTGCTGTAGTGGCTGAAGAAATGGAATAGAAAAGAGAAAAATGTCTTTGGAGCACTATATTCTTTCTGAGGGGACCCTGTTCTGAAATTCTAGGTAATATCAATAACAGACTAAGGGGACGACAGAAAAGTGCTCTGTGGTAGAGCAACTAGAGGAGGGAAGTCCACAAGAGAGCTGTGACAAAGTTGGCCAGGCTGGAGGCAAATGATACTTGAGACAGAGATGAGAGGAAGGCAAGGTAACTTACATAGAGGTAAAGAAAAAATCCTAATTTGTTATGTTAATTAATTTACATACATCATCATATTTGATTCTAACAGAGATGCTTTGTGACATCTTATCACTGTTATTTACTCTTTTCTAATCTGGAAGACCTGAAAAATGAGTCTTAGGTAATATGGCTGGCTACTCCAAGATCTGACATTAGAAACAAACAAGCAGGAAAAGGAAGATCCAGTTCTATCTTATTTAAGTCCACATTGTTTCTGTAACATGTATGATTATGCTTTATATCAGTAAGAGATTTATAAATTATATTTTGTATTTTTCTGATTGACTTATAGAATTGTAAGTCTTGCATAAGTTAAAAGTAACTTTGAAGAAATAGGTTATTCCCTATAAAACTGAAAAAAATAAAGTAGATCAAAATTAATTTGATTTTTAAATTATTTACTCCCTCTACTGGTGACTCTCTAGAATGATATCAGTGAAATAAAATAAAATTGAATATACAAAGATCAAAATCTCAAAATAAAATTAATATTCAGTTTGTTAAAAATTAATATTTTGTGAGTTGACATACTTTTATTCCCTCACCTTTTGTCCTCATAGTTACAGAAACTCCTCTTTTAGAGCAAAGTAACAGGATTTATTTTCGAAACAGAAATGGAGGGGGTCCCAATTGTGTTGCCCATACATTCTTTTAGAGTAAATTTTTGTTAATGTTTAAAGAAAAGCATACTTAGCATTGTCATAAAAAATGTATTTCTTCTAGAATATAACTAAATATCAATTCTTCGCTTAGTTTCCAATTTAAAATTTATCTCTTTATGGCCACATGTGTAAATGAATATAAGCTTTTATTTTCTAATTGTATGATGGAATTTAGATTCAAAAGATACTGAAATAAGGGCTTAAGAGGCTCATAAAATGTTTAGGGAGAACAATTAGAACTGGAAAAGATATACTAATGAAGGAAGATAATCAAATGGTTACTAGAAAAAGGCCATAAATATGACTAATATGACTGACACTGAAGCTTCAGGACTTTTCCAAACTAATAGCATAATATCCCTCCAATTATTGTAAGGAAGAACTTAAGACTGACCTCCTCCACACGTGAAGGGTACAGAGAACACAGCATAATGTCAGAAAGAGCATCCGCGTTTCCTCAGCTGAATTAGTTTATCAATGGTGGTGGTACAGTGCCCAAGAATGATTTATAGTTTAAGTACTCGATGTGTGTGTGCTCGCGAGCGCAAATGCATACCAGGGAAGGAGGCAGGATGAATGAGAATATTACATATTACTCTGTAGGCAATGTATTCTTTCCCATTCTAACTTTGTAAGCATTCTAAATACAGATTGTCAAGAGATCTCTAGTTAATACATGTAGACTTTGTTTTTCATCTGTGACAGACTGATCCGCCTGTTAGAAGCACTAGAAGCTGGACAAAACATTAACAAAACTATCAAATAACTTGCAAAATAATGTGATTTTGAGAGGACAAGGATGTAGAGAGGACAGCTAAAGCAAGATATTCTTTTCTAATTTTGCAAACATTCATGATAAAAAATTATAGAAAGAGTTCTAGTTTATCATCCATATGTTAAATGATGGAATAATGGGTATTTATGTGGCTACTTTTACTTTCACCTGAATTTTTCATTTTTTCTTAGGATGATTTCAATTCTATAGTCATTTTAAGTTGTGATATCTTTAGCTTATTCTGAATTTTATGGAAGAGCAGATATTAGAATTTTCCACATGAATTGTGGTAAATGTTATAATCAAATAAAAGTAGAAAATACAAATAGTTACTAGTCACAATTTAGGAAATAGTTTTGCAAGATTCTTAAAAGCCTAGATTCAAGTCAGACACAGATTTGAATTCTGGCTGATCATCCATCCACTAGTTATTTTACTTCAGGTGAGTTAGTTATGTAGGTTTTATAATGTTTACACGACTTTGTATGTATAAAATGTCCAGACCAGTAACTGGCACACAGTAGTGCTCAATTATTACTAAAGAAGAATTTGATGAGGTTGGGGTTGTGGCTCAGAGGAAGAGTGCTCACCTAGCATGCGTGAGACACTGGGTTGGGTCCTCAGCACCACACAAAAATAAAATAAAGGTATTGTGTTCACCTACAACTAAAAAATAAATGTTTTAAAAAGAAGAATTTGAACTTCACTAGTAAATAAAGTTGAATAAAAATAACTGTGATGTACATTATTTCTTTAGATAAATTAGCAAAGATTTATTTTTTAGTTATGATGCTAGCAATGGTGTGATAGATACATAGCTTTATATATTAGATGCATGGTTCTTCCAAAAACCAACACAAGAAATTAAAAAAAAAAATGTTTCTTTGACTCAATGTATACCTGCAGTAAACTATTCCAAAAGACTAAAACCCATTACAGTTCAAAATTTATAGGAAAGCATGTTCTCAACATGATTCATATTAGAGAAAATTGGATCTGGAGTAAATGTCTAATAAGAGAATAATGTTAAATAAAATATTGGCATAACAGTAAAATGAGATAGTATGAAAATATCACAATGACATTTGTGAAGGTGATTTTCATGTAATAGAAAAAGTTTTATTAAATTATCCAGGTGTGGTATCACCTGCCTATAATCCCACAACTCAGGAAGGCTGAGACAGGACAGAAAGGCTGGTGGCCAGCCTAAGAAACTTAGCAAGATACTAAGCAAGTTAGCAAGATTCTGTCACAAAATAAAAATAAGAAGGTTTGGGAATGTGGCTCAGTAATAAAACGACCCTGCGTTCAATCTCCAGTACCAAAATAAATAAATAAATAAAGTTTATTAAATTATACTCTTAGCCCATGTGGACAGGGTAGTGTACGTATGTATTCCAAGCTAAGCCTGTCAGAGCAAAATCCTTAATCATACTGATTGTTTTAAGGATGAACAGCAGATCTAAGTAGGCCCAGTTGGAGCATATCTCAAGACTTTTCCAAGAAGAGTTGGAACACAGATTTTCTTTTGTAAGAGCTTTGGAAAAGAAACTCCTTGAATACTGTGGTAAAAGAGTGTGAAGTCTGTAACTCATACTAATGGGTTTGGTTCTATACCATGATGGGAGCTAACACCAGGAAAAAGCAATTAAAGGAAGCAAATATGAGAGAAATGCAGGTAAATGGAACCAGAACCCAGATGAACCTCTGGTTTTTGCTTAAATTCATTTCTGCCTCAGGACATTTTAGTTCAGCAGCTAGTAATTTCCTGGATTTGTTTCAGCCAGTTTGAGTTAGGTTTACTGACTCTTGAAACATAATAAAATCTAAATGATATACTATGTATAATATGCTACAACACTAAGTGAAGAAAAATGTGATTTAAAGTTCTAATAGACAATGTGTTCTCAATTATGAAAAATGCATATTCACTGAAAATATGTAAAAAAATCTCTACTTGATGACCAAATATTTTTATCTTGTGCATTTTCCAAGTATTTACAACAGACATGTATCACTTTCATTACTAAAATACAATCTTATTTTTTCAAGTCATATCTCAAGAGACCAATTAGGCAAGTCATTTTAATAAAGTCTCTAGTATATATTCTCAGTATATGGAAATTAAATCCTCCTCTTTTGAAATTTCATTAAATTGCTCTATTATTCCTAGACACCTTGGTGAATACTCATTTCAGTGATTTAATCTGGGCTATTTTTCATACATTCCAGGAAAACTGCAAACACCCTCTGTTTACCTTCTGTAGAATAAGACTGATAAAAAAAATCTATGCATTATAAAGTGCTCTTCAATTCCTGCAAATTCTGAAGAATAGGTGGATGTACCTATGTCCCCTTAAGAAAGAAATGTGTTTTCTGGCCCTGATTCCAAATGGGATTGTCTATTGCCCAGGATAACTCAATTTTACAACCTTGATTTTAATTGAAAATTTCATGAGGGCTTAATGATTAATTAATAATTATTCAATAATAGTGATAATGTCACTATTACCAACTCTACCTTCAGAAACATTTTTCTTTGCCCTATAAAATGCAATAGGTTGAATTCTTAATGCATTGGTAGCATACTATAAGTATTGTTCTAAAAGTGAGCATGAGCAACAATTCTTTAAGATTAAACTGTAATCAAGTGTGTTACCACAATATCAAAACCCTAGTACCATAAGCACACACTATTTACCCAGCACTTTCTGTGGTGTTAGCAGTTCCATTCTTATTGGCATGGAAAACACTAGATAATTGTTCTCTCATAAAAATAATGAGTTGGAAAGTAAAATAGTATATTGTCTAACTACTTACTATAAGAGGATGTTAACTTTCAATTAGATTTGAAAATTATATACTACAGCAATTATATTTAAAATATTTTTCTTACATTTGCAGCAATATAATGGGTACATAGATAACCAAATTTCCTCTTATCACAAATACGTTTAAAATGATTCTGGAAGCTAAACTTTCTTTGTTTTTGTTTTTTTAAGTTATCTTTTCTGTTGATAAAGGGATCTATCAGAATATTTTATTTGATTAAAACTTGATTCTAATATGTATTTCCATGGTATTTGTGAGACAGATGCCCATCTTATTTTTTATTCTTTAAACTTTTTATTAGACTTTTATAGTTACACATAGTAGTTGAGTTCATCCTGACAAACTCATACATGCAAGGAATTAGATTTCAGTTCATGGTGCCCTTTCCCTCCTATTCCTTTCCATCCCTATTCTCCTTCCTCTATTATCACTCATATATTTATATTTAATTGGTTCTTTTTACTTATATATATATAGCAAAATTCCCTGTGATAATTTATTTGTATAAATTCATACATGCATATATTTATGTATGCACATAACTTGATTTTTTAAAGAATTCCTTCCAGAGATGCCCATTTTAAATTGTCCACTCAGTCACAGTTGGGCCTGTTGGCCTGAGTGTTTCAGCAAGCAAGTTCCATGGGTCCCTTCTCTAAATCTATGTACAGTTCTGAACCAAAGGTTAATAGTTTTAGTAGTTTTTCAATACATATATTAAAAAATGAAATCATGGCCAATCAGCTATTAAAAACTGATATTCTTTAAATATTTTTCACATAGAGAAACTAAATTTAAAATTTGAAAAAAAAATAAGAGAAAAATAATGTTACCTTTTCCAATAATAGTAATAATAGTTTAATTCAATTTTTGTCTGTTTATGTTAAGAATTGTTTTTTATATCTACATATTTTTCCTTATCTATTAAGAGGGAAGTTGACTATGGATAACAATGTGTCATTTAGTTCAAAAAAACTAGAAGAAAGGATTTTTCACCATAAAGAAATGATAAAAGTTTTAGGAGATAAGATACTTTTCATCTGATTTAAATATTCCACAGTATGGGCTGGGGTTGTAGCTCAGTGCTTGCCTAGGATGGGTGGGGCCCTGGGTTTGATCCTCAGCACCATATAAAAGCAAATAACAACAAACAAATAAAATAAAAGTTAAATTATTTTTTAAAATATTACACAGTGCATACATGGATCAAAACATTATATGGCACCCGGTTGATATGTATAATTTTTTTATCTATCAGTTAAAAAACAAGAAAAAGAGAAAAACATTAGTATAAAGAAAGATGCTTCATTAATTAGACAAGTGTATTTCCAAAGGGCACCAAAAAGAAACCCAAAGCAGCCTGCTGAAGTAGTCCAGCCATTGAGTCTGCTATGAGTGAGTTAAGAGTGATTTAAGTCCCCTCTCTCAGTGCAAGATAAGAAGATGGAAAATATGAATGGTCTGGCAGTATACTGCTCAGGCACACATGGAAGGGGGTCCTCAGCCTTCTCAAGTCAGGTTCAAGCTCCCAGACACGGAAACCACAGAAAGTTAATGATAATTGAGATCATATGTTTCTTATCAAAGCTTCCTCAAGAAAAGCAGCTTAAGGGAAAATTCATAAATATGTGTTTTGACCACAGTCTACCAATCCCCTTCCGAATAGGAGACTTCAGCTAATTTGTTGACTTAATTACTCAAGGCACAGGAAGGTTAAACAGAGTGATAATCTGATTTTCTCTGATTGCTGATCTCTGCAGAAAGTGGCAAGTAGGATGCAAAAATAAAGTTAGAACCTCAGGCTATTTTAAATGGAGAGGTGAGGCAATTATCCAGATGGTTCAGGCAAAGTTGACTGTTTACAGTAATCAAATTATTTGGATAAGTACTCAACCTACACTCTGAGTACCGGAACAGCAGCTTTAAACATATCATCTGGCCTAATTAAATTAATTATTCCTTATATTTGTATTTAGTGTGAACTATTTGCACTTAATAGTCAAATTCATAAGGAAAGACCTATTATAATATCCTATAAAAGTATCCTTCCAAAATGATAGGGATAACTAATAACATTTTGTCTAAATAAAGAATGAGTGTTTATTTTTAAATAATCGGAAAGCATGAGACCACAGAAAGAAAGTAATATATGGGGAAAAAAAGACAGACTGCAACTGCATTTAATATGAATGTCTGAAAAGCGAGGTTAGAAGATTTGAAGCTTTTATCCTAAGCTGGCTCAATTTAAAATCTGTTTTGATGATTTCTGATTGTCACAAGTTACCTCCCATCTTGAAACAGAAGTAGGAAAATCGATTAATCCATTTTTCTTGCTTAAGAAAGTAATACTTCCTCATTTTAGAAAATACAGATTTAAGAAAACTAAAGTCATAATTCAGAGAAGACTACTCTGTCACTGTATGTGTTTTCTGGACTTTCATATAATACATGGTGCTAGAAATAAACTTTAAAATCCAAAAAGGCGTGAGTTTTCAAGTATGCAAATCAAAAAGCTGGAATTATATTGTACACATTGTTTTGAAGCTTGACTTTTTCATGAGACTGTATCTTGGGAATCTTATTTTGTCATTCAGTGTGTAGATGTGGTAACATTTTTTAACTCATTTAAATGAACATTACATAAAGTCTATTTTTAGACCATGAAGTTGCATCCAGATTTATTATAAATAGCTCAGTGTTGGATATTCTTAAACATTCATTTTTATATACTTGCTTGAGACCCTGGGTTCGATCCTCAGCACCACATAAAAATAAGTAAAATAAAGGTATTGTGTGCAACTACAACTAAAAAATAAAGTACTTAAAAAAAATTCTTGTTGATGTTTCTTTAAAAAAAATCCTCTTGTTTTTACCATTTGATATATAAAAAGTCAAATATTCGCTCTTTGCATTTTAAAAAAATAAATCTTTCCATAAATTATTTTTAATTTCTATTTCTTATCAAGTAAATCACCTATTCAGGTAGTCAATTTTTTTTTTTTACTCTTGGAGTATTTTTTCATGTTCCTTTAATCATAGTAAAAATATCAAAACTTTGTCTATGGCTATTTTGCCAATAATTTTCTGTTTCTCATTTTCTTAATAATATTTTAATTATATTTTTTGTTCAATTTAAGCCCCTCAAATATATGAAATCAAATTTATCAATTTGTTTCTCTGTTGTTCCTCTCTTGCTTGGTCTGTGCTTATAGAATCTTTCATTTCTGGAATCAGTTATATACATGGCTCTGTTTTATTCCAGTCCAATCTTATTGTTATTTTAAAATTTAAATCTTGCATGTATGAGGTCCTTTATTCAATTCCCAGCACCACAAACAATTAATAAATAAATTTGTAATGCATTTGGAAGAAAGATCAATCACCAAGAAAATACCATTATACTTATGGTATTTTTATTATATCAGGTGTGCTTTTCCTATCCTGGTTCTTCAAAAGTTAATGATTTGGTACATTAAGAGTGTTTCCCCATGGTATATAGGCCTACCTAAAATAACATTGAAACTTCTTTGAGGAAATCAGGAGTGTTTTGCTCAAAGGATGAAATTCAGAGCACCTATAATAAATATAAGGCCATAAATGAGTTCATAGAAAAAAAAAAGAAGTGGTGCAAACAATTAAGAATTAGCAAGACACAGTCATGTATGCCCTGGTCCAGCTAATTGGAAAGCTAAGGAAAGAGGATCACTTGAGCCCAGTTTGGGTCCAGCCTAGATAACATGGTAAGACCTCAGTTTAAAAAAAAAATAGAAGCAGCATTCTTAGATTTATATGGCATTTTATAAGACAAATAGTACAAAGCATTCTAACTTATGAAATAAAACAATTTCAACCTAGATTCCTTACCTGGCCAAACTAGCATTTGAGTGTGAGCACAGAATGAAATATTTGTTTAAATCTTGCATGTATGTGTATGAACAAATATTACATAAAAAGGAACTAAGTAATTTTGCATTTCAGAGAAATTTTCTTAGGAAGTTAACTTGAAATGTTTTGGCAGACTGAGAGCATAAAGTATAATATATTTAATCCAAGAGGCAAAGTTTTTAACTGTGAAGAACAGTTGATGGGACTGTCCAGGAAGATGGCAACAGCATGAGGTCAGCATTTCAGGTGAGGCAGGTGAAGGGAGATCTGTAGGAATGCAATGTAAGTAAAAGGACTTAATTACAGAAAAATGGAAAAAAACAGTATATGCCAAAGACAAATACTGCAAGAAGTTAAATGAAGGAGACTAGATACTATCCAAAACTTGTTTCAAACAAGAAGCAAACTCCAAAGAAGCATCATTTCAAGCATTTGATGAGATGAGACATAAAAAGAAAAGTTCATTTGACATTAAGGCTAGGAATAGTCTCTTTGATTTGCCCAACAGCTGTGGCAATGAAACATAACATATGAAAATAAAATTATTATTGGGTCCAATGTATCATATTATTTATATAGTCTTACTAACATAAATCCTCTGATTTACAACTTTTAAAGCTTACTTAAAGACTCTATAGAGTTGTCAGGATGAACTAGGTTGTAAACCATTTTGGTAACTTACAAATAAAACTAGTTGACCAAAAAGGGAATAAAGAGAGAAAAGATAGAGAAAATGGTAGGAATGCTAATACCCTAATTTTACAGATTACAGAAGATATTCTAAAAAATTAATAGAATATAAATCAGAGATAATATAATAAAGGTCATAAAAAAGCCAAATGTCATGGTACATGCCTGTAATCTCAGTGGCTCAGGAATCTGAAGCAGGAGGATCTCGAGTTCAAAGCCAGCCTCAGCAACTTAGTGAAGCCCTAAGCAACTCATAGATATCCTGTCTCAAAATAAAATATAAAAAAGTCTGGGGATGTGGCTCAGTGGTTAAGCACCTGGGTTTACCCCCAGTACTTAAAACAAAAAGTTATAAAGATAACCAATAAAGAAGCTCACAATAAAACAAGTATAAGACATTAATATGACTTCGTAGATGGGGAATGGATACAGTAGGTGAGAAAATATTCATCTTCCATGTCAGAATATTGTCTAAATTAGTTAAAACAGGAAATATAAGTTCAAGTATATATATATAGCTATGAAAGTAACAATTATAGAATTAAAAACTAAAATAGATTGCATGCTGTGGGCAAAGGGAGTGACTACAGCTTTTCATTATAAACTTTCTATAGAATTCAATCCATCTGCAGTTCTTCAATAAAACTAAAAATAAGGAAAGAAAAAGTGTCTCAGAAAATTATTGTAGTTATAAAAAATATATAATTAAATATGCAAAAACCTTTTTGCATGTAAGATAGCAGACTGGTTATCTAAATAAAGTGAAGGATGACTGAACCATAATTGAGGAGTTGAACAGAAGGGTGGCTGCATTCTCTCATTTCTCTCATCAGTGGCTGATGAGGGTTAATCTGAATTTTAGCTAAGAATTTGGTTGCCAGAAGTAGAACTATTTCCCAGCCTCCTTTAGAGCCCCGTGATTAAGTAAGTAGGTCTGGGTGGTGGCTTGTGAGTGGGACTTATGTGTGCAGTAGTGGGCGTGTGCTCCCACTTCCCCTACTCTCCCTTTCAGCTCCCTGGAAAATGAACCTGTAATCAAACTATAGGAAAAGCAAGATTCAAAAGACAAAGTGTCTTACTCTAAGTCACCAACAATAAGTAAAGCAGAGCTGAAAGGAAAACACAGGTAGTCTGACAAAAATTCTCCACTAAGTACATCATTCAGAATATTATGTTGTGTTCTTTACTCCCTCAGTAATTTAACATTCTAAAACACTAATTTGCTAAAAGTAAATTGGTGAGTTAAAAACATTAACTAAAAATGTTCCTTTATCACTAGACCGTGGTTTATAGACTGAAGCACTCAAGACTGTTTTAAAACTATTTAAATTATGATAAAGTCTTTAAAAACACTTTATAAAATCAAATTAACTTTCTAGATTCAGGTAAAAAAATTTCTCTTCTAAGTATGATTATATTTACGTCAAATTTACATACACATGCAAAGCAATCTTGAAAGAACAACAAAAAAGACTCATATTTTCCAATTTCAGAGCTTTCTACAAACCTATAGTAATCAAGACTGTATGGTACTGGCAAAAGAATAACCATATAAATCAATGGAATGGAATCTAGAGCCCAGAAATAAACCTGTACAGAGTAAAATAATTTTTGACAAGGGTGCCAGGACCATTTAATTGGAAAGGAATGGTGTTATCAACAACAGGTTCTAGGACACCCGAATATCCTCATGCAAAATGATTAAGTTGGATTCTTTATTTTATTTAATATTAATTTTTTAGTTATAGATGGACACAGTGTCTTCATTTTACTTTATGTGGTGCTCAGAATCAAACCCAGTGACTCATTCATGCTAGGCAAGCACTCTACCTCTGAGAGTCAACCCCAGCCCTTAATTTGGATTCTTAACCTCAAACCATACTTAAAAATTAATTTAAAATGGAATAAAGACCTAGGCGGAAGAGCTAAAACTATTAAAGTCTTGGAAGAAAACACAGGGGTAAATTTTTTTTTGCAGTTTAGGATTAGATAACTCTTTCTTAGATGAATCACAAAAAGAATATGCAACAACAACAAAAATAGATAAATAGGGCAATAACACACCAAGAAAGAGAAAAGACAGCCAAGAGAATGGGGAAAATATTTGCAAACCATATATGTGCTAATGACTACCATTTGAAATCTATGAAGAAACTCTTAAAATTCAATGATGAAAAGAAAAATCACCCGATTTAAAAATGAGCAAAGAACTTGAATTGATATGTTTTCAATGGCCATTAAACACATGAAAAGATGCTCAACATAATTTTTCTAAGAAAAATGCAAATCAAAACTGAGATGTTACTTCACACTCACTAGGATGGCTATAATAAAAAAGAATAACAAATGTTGGTGATGATATGTAGAAAATTTGGAACCCTCAGATTACTGATAGGAATGTAAAATGGTGCAGCCACTTTGGAAAATCATATTACTGTTTCCTCAAAAAGTTAAACATGGGATGACCATATAACCCAGCAATTTCACTTCGAGGTATATTCCCAAAAGTGCTGAAAATATATGCTCACACAAAAATATTGTATATTAATGTTTATGGTAGAAGTTTTCAAAATAGCACAATGTAAAAACAATCCAACAAGTGTTAAGTGGAAATACATAATGCAGTGTATTCATACAATGAATGTTATTTAGTCATTAAGAAGAAGGCAGTTCAGAAAATGCTACAATATGGATAAAACCTAAAAACATTGAAAGTGAAACAAGTCAATCACAAAAGGCCCATATATTGTTTGATTTTATTTACATGAAATGTTCGGAATAGGCAAATTCTTAGAGGCAGAAAGAGGAAAAGAATTTATCAGGTTGGTGATAGGAGACAGCAGTGAATGGGAGTGACTGCTAAAATGTATATGGGGTTTCATAGGGTGCTGACAGTGTCATAGAATTAGTGGTAATGACTACCCAACTCTGTGAATGTACTAAAAATCACTGAATTATAACTTTGAAAGGTGTATTTTATGGTACTTGAATTATTTCTAATAAACATACACTAAACACACACATATAAGGAAAGAATTGACATTTATTACTTTGGTGGTCATTTTATTTTTCCAACCATCACAAAGTATTTAGATAGGATTCCAGTAAATCAAAGATTTACAGTTAATTATATTCAATTTATTCATCTTCATTAGTATTTTTTCCTTGTTGTCCTTCACCTGCTCTTGTTCTTTTCTTTTCTTGTTTTTTTTTTCTTTTCATTCTAAACTTGAATGCAATTTGAGAATTAAAGGCTTATGTTAGCTTTAACTTCCAGGGGTGTAGACCTGCTGGTACCATTAACAAAAAGGGGGTATTCTAACACTCAAGGAAGATGCTCTTACTTCCCAGGTCCACAAAAAGTCAAAGGCAAGCCCTATTATTAGAGCTAGTGAGACCAGATTCAACATAAGATTAATCACCCAAGCAGAGGCAAAATTTTAGCCTCAACTGCACCTACTGTGTGGGTCAGAGAGCTTTTCCAGAACTTTTTAAAGGCTTCAAACCTGTAATTTTCCCCTTTTACAATAAACTTTCTTCTAATGTTCAGTAAAAAAGAAGTTGTTTGGATGACAATTTCTGTTGTAAGTAAGGTGATTGCCAAAATATCAGGCCAGGGAAATAGCAAGAAAACTTGATGTTTTTCTTCATCAATATATCATTTTTTTAAAAATTCCTCAACTAGGATAACAAAGGACAACTCTAAATTTTAGTTTTATACTTTAGATCTTTGTCCTGTTACAACTCTTCTCTCTGTTGTCCTCTCTTTTTGTATACACATATCGTTCTCTCTCTCTCTCTCTCTCTCTCTCTCTCTCTCACACACACACACACACACTGAGCAAGGGAGAGAGAAACTGTGGTATTGCAAGGCAAGGTTTTGGTTTAAAAATATCTTGCCTTTCCTCAAGTCTTTAAAAATATCTGTGATCAACTAAGCAACCAATTACTATACATCCCAAATGCATGTTTTCACAGCTATTTTTAGGGGCAAAATTCAGTCACTACACATCCTGTCCACTCAAAACAACAGACATCCACAGAGAGCAGCTAATGAGTAGGTAGCCAAATGACAATGTCTCTTCACTTTAGACTTTGCTTCCAAGGCCCAAGTGGCTGCCTGACCGTCTCCACTCTGGCGTCAAAGAGTCCCCCTGTGGTATGCAGACAATTTAAATTATTACAAGGCAATGTTACCAGTATGAACCCTGGCACAAAATAATTACATTCAATTAGCAGTCCCCAAATTGATGGTCCAATACTGAGGGCTTTAGATGTTGTCTTTTGTTGACTTATAGAAGCCAGGTAATGAGTGAAACTTCAAAGTGTAAAGGCCTCAATTACTGCTTAATTAGTGGTAACTAGATCAGAAAACACAGCCAAAGAGAAGCACACCCACAGTTTTCTTCTGTAGGAATTCAGAAAATATGCTCCATTTCCCAAATAACAATTGAATAACTCAAAACAAAAATGTTATGAAGAAATACTCACTAGAATGATGTAGTTATGTTTTTGTTAGAGGTGTTTTAGGGGAGAAATTTATTTAATCCAATGCCTTATCTGTACTTCTAGTGATTTATCTTCTTTTAACAAAACTCAACTTTTCTTGTTTTAAAATATAACAGATAAATAACTACTGATTCTCCCAATAATTTGCTTCTCTGGGGGATTATCCTGGTCTCAAATATAACCATTAAGGTTTTGATCAGTGAAGAATTACAGGGGAAGCTAGCCCTGAGGATTTACAAAAGCATTGTGTTTTATGATACATATTTATATTATAGATGTAAATTATAGATAAATATGAATACATTTATATTCTAGATGTAAATTATTGTGTTTACTGGGGAATGTAGCATTGCCTCTTTGTGGAATAAAAATGGTTGGTTGATAAACAGATTGAGGCAAACAGTTCAATTGGTATTCAGTTTTTCTCTCAAAATACATTCCAGGTGTAAAAAAATAAAAAATAAAGAAAATTAAAAAAAAAGACTAAGAATGAACTGCTTTAAAAATGACACCAATCTAGATCATACAGGTAAAAAGATGAATTTTATCCATTACAGCATTAAAATTTTAAATTATCTATGACAAAAATATTAATAAAAATAAAATGAAAAATGGAAAACTAAGAACGTACTATTAAATGTAACACAGAACACTTTTTTATTACATAAGGAGTAATGACAAATAAATAGGAAAAAGTATATAAATAGCAGAAAAATGTTCATAAGTACATAAAATTAATCTCATTTATATTTACGAAATAAAAATATCTTCCTATTACTCTAATCAATCCTATTACTTTACTCTCACTCTTGTGTCTATGGATTTTATTCTTCAAATTCATGAAACCCAATCCAATGCTCCATGCTACAGACTGAGTATTGATGTCACTACCATTTACTTTCCAAAATGTCCCAGTTTAAGTGATGAATTAGATAGCCTTTCTAGGAGTCTGGAAATGAAACAAAGAATTGCAACAGCTATTTCACCAGCATGAAAAAAAGCAGTGCTCCTTCAGTACAGGATAATGGTGGGGAAGAAAAGCAGGAAAATGTAGAGATGGATATTATACTTGTAATAAATAATTCACCAGTTTCTTAGAATATTTACATTCTAATTAGATAATGTAAGCAGTTTAATCAGCAATTCATTCACTGCCTGCAGAGTTCAAACACTACTCAGTGTTTCATATCTAAAGATTTTGGAGGCATAAAATCACAGTGCAATTTATTAAATGGCCCAAGACATTGCAAAAGAGCATTTTATGATGAGAATATTTGTGCATATTGAAATGTTATCTTGAGTACTTCAACTAATGTATTAATGTGAATATGAAGTATATAATCTTTTCACAATATTAAAAATGTAAATAGTGGAAGGTTTACCTCCAACCCTTCCTTTTTTCCCCCAAGAAAGCAGATTTCCCAAAAACGGAGGGATCCCAAGACCCACCCAGAGTGGCTATTGTGTAGAGGTTTACATAGGTTTATATAGGTTTAAGGAAGTCAGCCCTTGCCCAGTCCTGGGTAAGGCATTCAGTATATTCATGCAGCCCTTAGTCCAATCAAAATACCACTAAGGAATTTTTCCTTCTTTGGAGAGTCTTGGACCCCAATCACATAGGTCCTGATTTTAAAATGCCCTCTTTGTAAGTTTCTATCTGCTCAGCCTTATCTCTCCCTCCCAATATCAATTCTAGATAAAGAGCATGAACTGGAACCCTCTCAAGCACACTGGCTGCATTTTACTTGTCTCAACACCTGAAGAAAGAGAGATGACCTCTTCTCTGCACTTCTAATGTTCAGTAAAAAGAAGTTGTTTGGATGACAATTTCTGTTGTAAGGTGATTGCCAAAATATCAGGCCAGGGAAATAGCAAGAAAACTTGATGTTGTTCTTCATCAATACATCATTTTTTGAATTCCTCAACTGGGATAACAAAGGACAACTCTAAATTTTAGTTTTATCCTTTAGATCTTTGTCCTGTTACAACTCTTGTTCTTCTCTTTTATTCTCTCTTTTTATATACACATATCTGTTCTCTCTCTCTCTCTCTCTTTCTCTCTCTCTCTCTCTCTCTCTCTCTCTCTCTCTCTCACACACACACACACACACACACACACACACACACACTCACACACAGCAAGGGAGAGAGAAATTGTGGAATTGCAAGGCAAGGTTTTGGTTTCATTGGCAAACCAAGAGAGATTTTACCGTAAGAGATTTTACCTTAAGAGATTCATTTCTCAGAAGCAATAAGAGAAGTTCTTTTCTAGATTCACTGGCCTGAATTTGAGTAACTTTGCCAAACCCTATGACAAGGAAAATGCCAAATGGAGATTTTTGTTTTGTTTTGTTTTGTTTTTTTAGCCCCTCATTCATTGGATGTAGTAATGAATTACTTTGAACCAATAGTTTTGAAAGTGTAGTCTGGGGATATCTGGGGATCTCTGTGAATGGCCCCCAAACTTTGTTTTTGGTACCAGAGATTGAACCCAGGGGCCCTTAACCACTGAGTCACATCCCCACTCCTTTTAAAAATTTTTTAAAGAATTTTGAGACAGGGTCTTGCTAAGTTGCTTAGGGCCTTGTTAAGTTGCTAAGACTGGCTTTGAACTTGAGATCCTTCTTCTTCAAGTCTCCCGAGCTTCTGGGAATACAAATATGCACTAACTGTTGTCTCCCATTTTTTTTCATGTTATTTTTGTTAATGTAAGCTGGATTTATTATTGTTATCTTGAATAATAAATATTTTAAAAGTTTGACTTAATCACCAGAGTAGTACATATCAATATATATGACCCAAATAAAACAATTAAAATCTTCAATAATTCTAAGATGATTAAGAGGTACTGGGACAAAGAAGTTTAGAAACTCTGCCTTGGACCAATCATGTGAACTGTCCAGGCTTGAGCTTCCACTTGGGTAGGTGGGCTATGAGAAGGAACAATATGTAGCTACCTAAGGTCAATACTGTATCAGAAAGGTCCAAGAGAGGATGCAGGATACATGACCAATACCCTACACCACAGGGGGACAGGGAAAGTTCAGGTCCAGCAGCTTATCCACATGCCCTTTCTTTTTAAATAGTATCAAGGGCAGGTGTCACATCTGTAGCTTTTGAAAATGGATACGATTGAAAGAACTTTAAAAACAATAATGCTGATTAACTTTGAATCATCAAAGAAAGATTCAGTTAACTTTAGTCTTTCATAGATGAAAAAGGTAGCCACAGAGAAATTATATAACTTGCCCAAGATAACACAGTTTGTAGATGGCAGAATTAGGATTTGACTTGACATCTGGTTCCAAAGTAAATACACTGCCAATATTTGAAACTTAGACTTCTTTTTGTGCTTAGTTTTGATATTTTTTGATTCATCCCATGATCTCTGATTTCCTTTAGGAATGGAAATCATTCTTCAAGTGTGTAAAAATTCATTGCTTTCAAATTTGCAAAGCAGTTGACTGAAGACCACAGAGCAGATAAATTGTGTGATGAAAACTGAAGCATCGGTTATTCCTTCTGTCAAAAATATCTCCTGAGTCCAGGCACAGGGCCCACTCCTGTAATCCCAGTGACTCTGGAGGCTGAATCAGGAGGATCATGAATTCAAAGCCAGCCTCAGTAATTTAGCAAGATCCTAAGCAACTTAGAGAGACCTCGTTTCTAAATTAAATACAGAAAAGGGCTGGGGATGTGGTTCAGTGGTGGAGAGACCCTGGGTTCAATCCCCGGGAACAACAACAACAACAACAACAACAAAACTCTCCAAGTACCTCCCGTGACTCATATCCTGATTGGGGTGAAAAAAGTAGAGTAGTGAACAATCACAAAAATAGATCACATCTCTACTGTCCTGGCAATTATGTTCCAAACAAACAGATGGGGGCAAGCACCCAAAGAAAAATAAAATAGGACAAGGAGCCATGGCAATAAGAAAGTGGGGAGGGCTGTTTTTGACAGGTGTCAAGGGGATCAGAAAGAAGGGAGAGAACCAGTCATGTGGGTACATATCTGGGGAGAACATTTCAGTGCAGTAGAAAATCTTCAATATGAATGTGCTTGGAGAGTTCTGGAAGCAATGAGGAGGATGATATGGCTGTCGGAATACCACAATAAGGATCAGGAAGAAAGAATGAGAACGGAGGCTTCTGGAGACCAAGTCATGTATCACTTTGTAAGTCATGATAAGAGCTATTTTATTTCATTAAGATGGAAATAGAGCATGGGATAATTATACAAAGACACCATTCTGATGACCACAAGGGAAAGAAGAAGCTATGATGCAGCCAGGGTGGAAACAGGGAGACCAGGAATGGTAGTTCACTAACTTGATACAGGTCAAAATCACACAGTTTATCTGCCAAATGCTTTGCAAATTTGAAAGCAATGAAATTTGACACACTAGAAGAATGATTTCCATTCCTAAAGGAAATCAGAGATCATGGGGCGAATCAAAAAATATCAAAACTAAACTTCAATTCAGGATGAATTTTTAGGGTGGAGCTGACCAGGATCTTTGAAGACTTGAATGTGAAGAGAAGTCAAGAATGACTAGAAATATTATGGGTACAGCAGCTGGAAGAAAATAAGTCTCATTTCCTAATGTTGGAAATACCAGAGGAGGAGCAGGTTTGAGGAAAAAGATAAAAAACAAAATTTTTTTTATTACATCCTACATGACAGATAGTTTAAAATAATCTTCTTATTTAAAGTCAGTTAATAAGCAACTTTAATTCTACCTGCAATCTTGATTTCGTTTTTTATGAACTGTAACAAACAGAGCTACTGACCTCTTAAAGCTTACCATCTTTTAGAGGAGGCAATTATTTAACCAATAATTGTGCTTGGGTGTATTGGTGAATTACAGAGCACCATATAACTGTGTTCTCTGCTCTCCTGTGTTTTAGAGTTATCTTCATTGGCCTCATTACATTGAAAAATAAATATATGTGTATATTCCAATTGTCCTCTAAAAACTATGAACTCCTTGATAGCAGGTATCTTATTTTTGTAACATTAGCACCTAGCATAGTTCCAGATCCAGTGAGTGTTTAATCGTGTTTTTGAATGACTAATTAACTATAAGTAGTCCTTAAGTAAGTAATTTTGAGTCCCAATTCTGTTATTGTCAGTGATTTATTATTTTTAAAGCAAAACTTTAATCATGTGGTTCTACTAATCAGCCTTAAAAATAATGCAATTCATTTATTCTATCATTCAATAAATATTTTGTTCACTTAACATATACAAAAATACTAATTTATGTGAGTCAGGAAAGGACAGAAATAAGTTAGAAGTTGAACTTATATTCAGGATTTGGAGTCCAGTGGAAAAGGTAAAAAAAAAAAATTATGACAAAAACTATAGGTGACCATGAAAGAACTTAAAGTGTGCCTTGTGTATATACGTGCATGTGTGTGTGTGTGTGTGTGTGTGTGTGTGAGAGAGAGAGAGAGAGAGAGAGAGAGAGAGAGAGAGAGAGAGAGAGAGAGAGAAGGAGAGAGTTAGAGAGTTTGTACAATAAGTTCCACATCCATCTTTGGGAAGAAATGGGAGAGTGATTTATTCAGGGTGACCAGGCCTCCCTATCAGTCCTTTCTAAAGATCATCAAGATTTTCAGATGAATCACCAGCCCCTGGAACAAAACCTGGTGTTGCAAAGATTTCTCAGGGTGAAGAAGACAAAACTTTGTTCTATGTGGGTAAGTATTCAAATCCACTGGGATCCAGAACCTCTAATGTGGATGCTTCTGAGGAGGATGATTGGGTGGGTACCCAGATTCCTGAGGTGATACACCTGAACAAAGGCAAGTCATGACTAACCTGCAGTGAAAGAATGAAATCACACTCAGGGTCACTCTCCCGAAAAGACCAGGCCCATTTAGGCAAGTATGCTAGGTTAAATAGGGAGAGGAGGGCCCTGACTGTGTAATAGTGGCCCTGTGTTCCAGGGTCAAAAAAAGGATGCCAGAATTCTTCCCAAGCAGGAATTTCAGAGACTCAGAGCATTGAAGAGTTTAAGAAACTCTCATTCAATTTTCCTTAAATAGATCAGAGTCAACATAATACTGAATTAAAAAGTGCTAGACTTATGTATACATTCCTAGTTTAAAATACGTTCTTTCTATATTTTCTAATTTAAAAAATAAAGTGAACTCTGCTCATCTGGTTGATGTCCTGAGTTTGCTGGAGGTCTAAGCCTTTGTTCTCTTTCTGTGCATAAAGGGTGAGCACTGACCCTTTCTGTTTCTAGAAAGGAAGACCAAGGACCACTTTTCTGTGCTCAAATTTTTCTGAATTATCTTGTTGGTACACAGATTATCTTGTATGCCCTCAAGAATGTGATTCTGGATTTTCTGATAACCTTGACTTCTTCTATGCTTCTAGAATATCATTCTAATTAAATATGAAAAATACACAATGTAATCTTTTTCCTAACCTGAAAGTTGTCAAACAATAAGTATTTCCTGTAGTTAAAACATAAGGGAAAAGTCCCAAGAAGCCTATGAGGGAGTTTAGTGTATTATTAAGAGAAATTGAGAAAACAGAGACAATTACTTTAGGAATCAGAAAGGAATTTATGGGGGTATTTGCTTTTGGGCTTGACGGGTAATAGAAGTGCAGGGCTAATTAGATGTAGGGAGCAATTTCTAACTGCAGAAACCAAAGAGAGTTGTCCAAGGAAGAAACTCCTTGCCCTGCTCCAAGGTTGACATCTAGACTTCTGCCAAGTCTGATGGAGGCACCAGGTCTCCTTTTCTTAATCAGACAGTAAAGTTTTCTGAGTGCCACTGGCGGTAACTATAAAGCTGGAAGCCATCAACTGGGGTGCCAGAGGGACTTGCTGAAAGCTGCCCACCAGGATGAACATAGTTATGCTGAAATACTCTTTGGCAGGGTGTGCACCACTCACACCAAAGATAGGGGAGCTTCCTGTCAGTAGGGATGCTGCCTGCTGAAGAGAAAGACATCATTGGCAGCTGAGCTTTTGGAGCAAGATATACAGCACTTGAACAGGGATGAGATACCTCTTCACCTCACAAATGTCAATCCCCTCCCCTTGCTTTTTTTGGTTCCTGACAAAGAGAAACATTTACAAGGGCCTACTCTAGCTCAAAAGAGGGTGGCTTTGGAGCTAAGAAGCAGCAAATTGGTAACTGTTATGATGGCTGTGTATATGTATACTTCTCCAAATGATTAAAAAATCTTCTATTTTTCCATTTATCTTCAGACTATAAAGTATCAGAATAAAACTTGTCTATGTTGAACTGAAAACCAGTTTTCCAGTTATCATCAAGGCATTTATATCTATAGATTTTTTTGTTTCCTCAATAGCACATTTTTAGATTTTTGCCTTAGGGCTTAGACAATTATACTTGATTGGTGTGGGGCAATGGAGTAGGAAATAAACTTGTTTCAGTTATAATTATAATTATACCCTGTCTGCCTAGACTATACCCTATATATTGCTCCTACAAACTTAAATCTGCTATATACTTACCCCACATTCCCTACATTATTAAGCTACTGGGTCTCAATAAATAGTCTTTTTAACTGAATTGTATCCAAATGAAGCTTAAGTGATGAAAAACAGTTTGGGCGGTTGGAAAGACCTGAGTTCAAATTCTACATCTCTCACTTAGGTTTTGTGTAATTCTGAGTACATTATCTACTTTTTTGGAAGCACAGATTTTCCATCCATAACAAGAAGATTATAAAATCTGTGACAATTTCTGTGAGGATTAAATGACTACCTATTAAATATTTAGCCCAGAACATAATAGGTCCTCAAAAAATGATAGTCATTATTAATGAAGGAAATTTCAAATTTATTGATTTCTAAAATGAATGAAAACATGATCGACTATTTGGATACAGTCTCCTAGAAGTCACCCCTAAAATAAGATTTCAGAAAATGAAATAGCAAAGAGCAAAGTGTTAACTGGCACAGTGACTTTCTGTGTGTGTGTGTGTGTGTATATATATATATATATATATATATATATATATATATATACACACTGACTTCAAGAAGTCAGTCTGTATATATATATATACAGACTGACTTCTTGATGAATGACTACTAAAACTAGAAAACTCACTCCACAAAGGTAATAAAAACAAGGAATTAAAAAATGAACAATCAGGTCTGGTTTGCATTTCATCAGACTGTGTTATAGACCAAATCTGTTTTACTGTCTCATTTATGTGACAGATGGTGTGACAACTTCTTGATCTGATAAATTGTTTTCAGTGAGTTAATCACAGTGCAATCATCTTACTGTATTCCTGCTCCCCTAATGTGAAACAGATTCAGCCCTATTTCTGATGCTTTCCTGTATGTGCAGTACCAGTCGGCAGGCTGGGCTGAACCCTTGGACTGTTTGTCCACGCCAGACTCTTGGAGACAACAGCCTGCTTATGTCACAAGCCACATCTGTCATGGCAGGATTTGTGTTTCTCCTCAGGTTAATAATATCTGATGGAGGCACCAGGTCTCCTTTTCTTAAAAGCAAGGAGTCTGAATACTAGTTTAGGAAGAGGTGCTTCAAAGATCAAAACGAGGCCTGTGACAGTGACATGTGGGTTCATGAATTGGGAATGGCAGTGTCAAATCTCTCCTAAACAAGGAAATGGCCCTTGGTGAGCAGAATGGGAACATGGTGTATCGTCAGCCTCCATTAGAAAAAGGCAGGTTTTGTAAGGTAACTTCTTTCACTAAAAGCTTTTTTTAAAAAAAATGTAGTTCTGTATAGAATATTAGACAAATAACAAAGAATAATCAAGATATGAATTTGTAAGTAGCTATGCAATTACAGAGACAAGAGCTCAAATATATAGCTTTCTCTCAGCTTAAAACTTTCAAAGGAGACTTTTTTGCACTGGGTAGCCTGGATATTTATAATTTCTGATTAGGATAACTAGTAAGACAGGAATTCAGAAATAAAATCAGGCTTAGTAAATGAAGAATTATAATAGATATTCTTATTTAAAACTTTAATATTTTTTTTGATCTTTGATAATACAATATGATATAACATTAGTACTTACATGTGCCATGCCATCATAAATACTAATCTAATTTAATACTTAAGAACAATAGTAAAACTTTTCACTATTTAATTATTTAATAATATAACACCAAATATTTATTTAGTACCTACTATACTTCTAATGCACAATCTCATTATATTAGTATAACACTAAGAGATCATTATCACTAAGTCTAATTATCAACTTACAGGTTCTCAAAGAGGCTAAATAATTCACAAGACTATGTAGCTGGTGCCTCAGAATCTTTCCTTTATCCCTGGCTGCCTCTCAACCAATGGCTTCCAAGACTTTGTTTTAGCCAGGTATTAAAAGGAAGCTTTTGGAAAAGTTCTTGCCTCTCTTAGGCTCAGTCCCCTAATTTGTATAATCATCCTCATCTGTACCATAAGGTGTTGCTGTGAAGTTAAGTACATTAAATATAAATTTTCATAGAACATAGACATTGTTTCTTCTTTTGGGGGACTTTCAGTCTACTGACAGAATATAGTAACTTAATTATTCTTTTTCATCAGGATTTAAATAATGTATAATGTATTTTTTGAATTATTTTAATCCAATGTCCTCTTTTCCTCTAGTGCTTCTCTTTTTCAAATAGTTCAAATTCTAGCAGATACATGCAGAGGAATATAAAGGGTTACACCTAAAAAAATCTCAGGGCTTAGTGGTAAAGAATCAATTCCTTCTTAGAGAAGCTATTTATCCTACATTAAATCATTTGTCTATCCAGTGAATGCTTGTTCAGGTAAGGTCCCTGATTTCCTTCTCTTCTGTTTCTTACCATCCAGGGAGGTTTCATAAAAGGAAAAGATGAAATTAAAAACTAGTTGAATAGACTCTCAGTGGTTATGCATCCATAACAAAATACATGAGAAATTCTATCTCTTCTGAAGAACTTCAGTAGTGCTTATGAGTTACACACTTTCTAATCCAATAGGTAAATAGAAAACTAGCATTACCAATCAACCTACTGTACATACAAACAGAGATATGGAAAAATTGTGGTATATATGTGTAATAAGAATTGCAATGAAAAAAAAAGGACATGTATAAAGACATGAATTGGCATGAACACACTTTATATACAAAGATATGAAAAATTGTGCTCTATATGTGTAATAAGAATTATAAAGCATTCCACTACCATGTATTTTTAAAAAAATAAAATCAATTAAATTTTAAAAAAGTTTTTTCCACAAAAAGAAAATCCTGGTTTTTAACCTACTTACTGGTTTTTCTTCTAAAGTATAAACTTTCTCAACTCGTGGTATCAGCAATCATTTTCCTTTCTGTATTGAGGAATGGAGGGTACAGATAACCCAATAAGGAACACATTAAGGAAGTCTTGAACTATTCCTATGTTAGACTCATTTCCATTGCAACTGGGAACATATTGCAATTTTATATCTTCATCATGGCTGTACTTATGGAAAATCTTGTCTGGTTTAGTAAAACTAGAATGACATAATATTTCTGATAATTTCATGCCTGTCATGTAAGCATATTTTATTGAAAATCTGATTAAATCAACCATAATCTTTCTAAGTGATAATATCTATAGTTTAGATTGCAGTTCGTGTAACAATGAAAGTTGAATTAAAAGTACAATTTGTAAACTTTATTGCTTTCTTCCTCAACAAAGTCCACAGAAAATTAATTCAACATTCCCTTTTGCTAAACCCAGTTAAACTGTGTGAAATAGTATTTATATCTACTTTTCCCTCATTAAATAATGAGTATGTGATCATTACTTTTGATTATACCTTATTTTGCTTTTAGAAAGAAAATGAAGTGGTATGTATATGTATTCTATTTAAAGATTGAAGAAAAGGAAAAAATAACTTATGAAGTAACATGAGTAATAAAGAACAAAAAGGAATAAAACATAAGGTAAAACTTTCATTATGGTTAATATGCAACCTCATACCATGAAGAACTGTGTGAGAACTAAAGGTAGGTCACAAATTATCATTGAGTTTTCTAGTGACTACAGTAAAAAGTGACATAGCAGCATTCTTTTTTTTTTCATTCAAGAGCATGTAATTAATCTGCTAGTATAGGCTAGATGACTTTTAAAGTATCTAACTCTTATAAAGAAAGGATAAAATTTCTGGGTGTTGTAGCACATGCCTATAATCTCAGTAGCTTGGGAGGCTGAGGCAGGAGGATCACAAATTCAAAGCGAGCCTCAGCAACTTAGTGAGGCCCTAAGGAACTGGAGAGTCCCTTTTTCAAAATTAAAAAAAAAAAAATGCTCACTGGTTAAGCTCCCCTGAGTCCGGTTCCTGGTTAAAAAAAAAAAAAAAAAAAAAAAAAAACGAGGGTGGGGAACTAAATTATGAGTCCTAGTATTCAAATGCAAGAAGTTATTCAAGAGAAGCACACCTCTTCCTGATATTAAGAGCTGAGTAAAAGTGCTCTTGTTGATCTTCATAAAACAAGTCTAATTTGTTTCAATGGTGATGGCAAATAATTACAATGAACCAGTTAAGCAGTCATTACAATGATATGACATACCGGATACAGAGAGAACCTAGGAGAGGAACACTGGGTTCAGCCTGAAGAAATGGGAAGTGTGGCCCATTAACATTTAGGTCGATCTTGAAAAATGGATAAATTGCCTAGCAAAATCACCAGCATTCTAAGAGAGGGACAAAAGCAAATATATGTAGGCTGAGAGAGGAAGGAATGTTCAGGAATTCTACCTAGTTCAGTTTGCAGTTATATAAATTTTGTGCAACGGATAAAATGAGTAAGTAGGAAGTCAGATCATAAAGAGCCTGAATGTCAAGAAAGAAAAAAAATAGATTTACAAAGACTCTGGTACCATTGAAGAATGATTGTTAAATTGGCAAATTAGGAAGATAAAGAAAAATACTGGAAAAGCCACGGAAAAATAACTGTCTAGAAGAAAGGAAAGCCAGGGTGAGAGGAAATCACACAGAACACTTGACCTATGGCAGTTACAACAGGACATGAGAGACAAAAGCAAATCTGGGAAATGTTCAGGAGCTCCAATAGTCATGTCGTGCTTGATTGACAAGTCCAAGCTTATACTGATGAAAACATGGAACAGTTTTATCTTTCCCAAACTGATTCTAATTATAGACTCTTTCTGTCTTGGGAAACAGAATCTGTTTATAGAAGCTCAGTATAACATTATAATGTCAGAATATTTTAGTCACTTTTGATTTTTAAAACAGTTCTTTCTTCTATTAAAAATTCTACTCCTTCAGCACAGACTAGACCTATGGGAAGGGCATCCCTTCTGGTTCACTTGATCCCTCTCCTCTTGTTTCCTCCCCCAAGACTGTATGGATCACTGGCAGAGTGTGGGGGAGTGGTGACATTTGCTTTCTTGAGCAACACAAGTGGCTGTTGGCAGACATGCTGTTCCCTTTCTCTTGGCCACTGCCTCTCAGGATAAAAATGCCTGGAGAAGTCAATGTCCAGTCACTTTTTGGGCTTATTTGTTTATCTGGAATCTGATATAAGACTGTCCCTTGCAATCTTCTGACTTAGGAGAGATGGCTGTTCAAGAAGCAGTTCCTCCTTCCCCTGGGCTTCCTCTTCTTCCTATTTTCCTACAAGAGATCCATTCACATCTTTTCCTGATGAGGACCCCTTAACCACTGATTGTTCATGGCCCTCAGTCAGGTGGTGGAGGAGAAACCAGAAAAAAAAATGCATTAAGCCTCAGTCTCTAGTCTAAACTAGGGAAATTTAGATGCTTGGGAACAAAGAGGGCCTCCTGGTATTCCCTGTTTTTGCTGCCCCTTTCTCTCTGGATCCTTTTAGTATACCCTGATAACTTGTATTTCACTGCCACTTTGATGGTTCAGCAACTTTGGGGCAAGTGTCCTTCTCCAGTTCAAATTTAAAGTGTGTGGAGAGGGAAGATTTTAAACTTCTCATCTCATATAATATAGACAGAAAGGATGAATGTTCTTCTTTATAAAGAGAAATGAGAAGTAAATGGGGGGATTACTTTTCTTCAAACTCTGCATATGCACTGTTTCTGTCTCCAAAACTTATATATGTTGAAATCCTAACCCCAGCATGATTATATGAGGAGATGGTACCTTTGGAAGGCAATCAGGTCTGAGGGTGGAGTCCCCACTAATACTCTCATATAAAGGACTATGGAGAGCTCTTCACAGTTCTTGCCTCTAGAGCTAATAAAGATCCATGTCTCTAAAAATAGCACTCAGCCCTTCTTCATCTAGCTTCTTTTTTCCTCTAGCTGATGAAGACCATCAAGGTAGTCTCTCTTGGGTCTAGAGGAAAACAAAAGTTCTCACCTAAAGAAAACATGTGTCTTTGTTATAATGTCTTCTTCTACTGATAACTTCCAGGAGCAGGAAAGGACTTTACTGTCTCACATTGTTTGTTACATGACTTTTGAAAAAATTGAACGTAAAGAGCCATTTAAGTTGTCTTCGGATTTTGCTCTGAGGAACTGGTGTAGTCGCAACATACACAAGGATAAATGCTATAAAAACCTGGGATGGTTCTAGATGGCAATATCTTCCACCTTAGATGTGTTTTAGGTGCTGCTGGGGGAACTAGGTAGAGCTGTTCAGTGACTAATTTGATTTAGGTTTCTGTTTCTATAGAGAGAAATTGGGTTTTTAGTAAATGGATTTCAGAGTCACTGGGTCATCAGTAAAGCTATAGATACTAACTTCAAAAATACAAGTTTCCTAAGCCAAAACAAAAACTATTTCTCTCCCCAAATTTGAAAACTTTCACAGAATTATAAAACTTTATGAGAGATGTTTTAGATGTCATCTATTTGGTCCTGCTGGAATTTTTTTTTTTTGAAGTACAAGGTACTTACCATGCTACTATAGTTCAATGTTAACATGAACTTTTAATTCTCTGAAGAAACTCTGAATAATATAATTGTGCATTTTACAAATTGATTTCCCCATAGATATGTTCGTCTGGTAACAGAGATTCTATAAAGTTTGTATTCTGCAATCAAAGAAGTGATTTTTATCCTTTGATCCTAGTATCATTTTTTATGATTTGGGAACTTGGCAATTAAGACCATAGATTATTTTCTTAGTATCCATCAATATGATAAATCTTAGCTACATGAGTTCTTTAAAGGAAATAATAAATCTAGTATTTCTTGGTAATAATTTTAGGCTTTATTTATGTTCTGAAATAAAAAGCCTTCATTAAGCTTTCTTGAGAGTTCTTACAGAGTTAGAAATAGTTTTAAATGACATTTTCAAGTTTTATGTAACTCTTTACTGGGAAAGAGTCATGGACATTTTTTTTTCTTTTACTGAATGATATTAAATTACAACATGTTTCATTCTTACTGAATTTAATTTTTTCCTAATATTTCTTTAAAATTCCCCCAAGTAATCAATCTAATCAGAATTTTATAAGAATACTACCCACATTTAAAGGGTATCAAAATTTTCCCAATTTTGCTATTACTTCAATTTATAGGCCTATTTAAAGCAATTCTTTGAGTAATAAAATTAAATTTTTAAACTACATGATTTTGGTTCAAATTTACATTTTTTATATTTGATATATAATATACAAAGTGCTCAATTTAAAAACAAACACTGTGAACATATCTACAATCTATTTTAAATCAGATAAGATGGTTTCATATAAATTATTGAACTATTTATAGGTTTTAGAAAGGACTGGATTAAAGCTACTGTTCTCAGTATCATTGTGAGCTGTGTAGCTATTTCATTGGTAGGCAAACACTTTAGTTAGAGAATGACTGAGTTCGTGGTAGTACTATGGAGACACAGGTTACATTTATAAAGGTGACCTCATAATTAAGACTCTGGGACAAATAAAGAGATAACAATACTTATTCAGGAATTTAAAAGTCAATAGATACTGCAGAACAGGAGGTATTCATAAAGCACAGCCCCCAAACTTTATGGGAGCCACTATGTTAAGAATGACTATAAGGTAGGTCAAATTTGAGTATATTATTCCACATTTTTAAATTTTGGTCAAAGCATAATAAGAGTTCAATCCATATAACCTGTGTCTTAGTTACTCAGTATTGCATTTAGTGCCAGGTTTTGAAAAGAAGTTAAAATTCTACTCTGCTGATTATTTAAAAAAATATTTATTATAGGGGCTGGGATTGTGGCTCAGCAGTAGAGGGCTCATCTAGCATGGGTGGGGCCTGGGTTCAATCCTTAGCACCACATAAAAATAAAGGTATTGTGTAAAAAAAAAAGAAAAAAAGATAAAAAAGGATATATATATATATATATATATATATATATATCCTTTTTTTTCTTTTTTATCTTTTTATATTCTTTTCTTTTTTCTCTTTTTTCTTTATTTTGTATATATATATATGTATAATATACCCAATGCATAAAAGAATTGTGCTAGGTGAGCATCAGGTAATCATGTACAGATGGTCTTTTATGTGTACCCCCATAGATAGGGTCTCTGTTACAGACCATGTTTCTTTTGCTATTTCATTTTCTTTTCAAATGCCAAAACTTTCATTAGAATTTTTCTAGTTGCTACACTGTGTTAGCTTTCCATTACTATGACAAAATACCTGAAGTAATCAACTTATGGGGAGGAAAGGTGTATTTTGTTTCATGGTTTAAAAGATTTCTGTCATGGTCACTTGGCTCAGTTGCTTGGGATGGAGGCAGCACAATATATCATGGTGGGAGACAAGGCAGAGGAGGCCTGTTCAATTCACAGTGGCCTGGAAAGAAAAAGAAACAGGAAGGGGCTAGGATCTTAATATTCCTTTCAAGGGCATACTCTCAATGCCCTAACTTCTTTCCACTAGGCCCCTACTCTTAAAGATTCTGCCACCTTCCAATAGCAAACTGAGAACCAAGACTGTTTTTTTTTTTTTTAAGAGAAAATATGTACTTGTCCTTTCTGTTACTAAAATATGTCTTTAGTTGTTGGTGAACCTTTATTTTATCATTTTTTTTTGATGTGGTGCTGAGAATCGAACCCAGAGGCTCACACATGCTAGGCAAGTGCTGTACCACTGAGCCACAACCCCAACCCCAGGACCAAGACACTGGGGTTTGGGTCAACATTCCAAATCCAAACTATGACATTAGATTTTCTTCTATTTTTTATACATTAACACTGATCTTGCTCTCCCAAACTGATGCAGCCTAATTCCATCAGTAACCACTAATCAAAATAGCAAAATATTATTTTTCAATATATCTTTAATCTCTTCCTTTTGCTCTGCCAAATGCTCTCTGCTAGGCAGGTCTTATTGTTTAGTCAAAAACAACTCTGTGTATTTACAGAGAATAATCATAACTCATTTTTTTACTACTAATAAGTTTACTGTGGACAAACAGAAATAGTAAAAATTGCATAAATATAAAGACATAATTTTTCAAGATAAAGAATTAATGTGATACACATTTTTATCTGTGTTTTTGAGTGTGTGAGGTTTTTAATGTCAATAGTTAGCCCCCAGAAATGAAATAGAGAAGCATTATAAACATCAGAACACCTTTAATCTAGTTATAAAAATAAACTACATTCAGCTTTGACATTTTTGATATTTTGACATACATTGAAACAAGAGATATTAGAGTCACACTATCCAGTACTTTATCTCCTGTATTTAGCATTGAACTTCTAGTGCAAGATTAGACACACTATAATTTTAAATTCGCATTGGGTTTCAAAGATTTAGCCTAGTAGAAAAGAGTATAAAGTATATATTTTTATTGATTACCTATCAAAACAGTAATACTTTGCACATATTGTTTAAATACAATATATTATTAATTTAATAGGACTTATTTCTTCTTACTTTCACAATGTGATTACTAGAAAATTAAAAATTTTTACATATATGACACACATATTGTGTTGAATTGCCATCTTATTTAGAGAATGAATTTTGTTAGGGCATGAGATTGAGTGAATTGAAAAACTATGATGTCAAACAGGATTAGAAAGAATTAGTACATGCCAAATTAAAAAATGATTATGGGAGAAGGGTAGTCTGGCAAAATTATGAATAAGTACATTTCAGTGTTTTGATAAATGTAATGGATAATCTGTTAACATGTAAAACAATAGGATTAGCATCCCTGCATCCCTACCTTGTCTCCCATATAATTCAGGCAACTGGGACTGATTATCTTTAATCCCTGGGAAGTGATGAGCCTATAGAACCTAGAGAACAAAAGAATAAATGTTCATTTCTTATCTTCAAAAGCCTAGGACTTGGGGCATGAACAATGGATATGGAAGAATGCCCCAAGCATTCAGAATGAATTTCTCTTATCTTTAAAACTAAACAGAACTTTCCCCAGCTGAAGAAGAGTAGGGAGGAAGAGAGAGAAAGAATGAGAGAGTTTAGGTAGCATCATGTTCCTGCGTAAGGGGCCTCTAGACTGCATTTCACAGAGACCACCAACCTGAAAGTGGGAGAGGGAATAAAGTAATTCACACCCTGAAGACTTTGGTCTTACACAGCAAAATAGCAACATTCTGACCAACCCAGCCTGGCACTCAGTCTGCAGAATACAAATGATCATTTGATGGTTTATGTGAGAACATGGTCTTAGTTAGCCCCAGTGCCAGAGGACTTCATGACAGAGAGGATCTGCACGTTTCCCCTCAATAGGAACAAGGAAATGACTGAAAGAGCTCCACAGGGGGAGGACTATCAACAGGGGTGAAAAAGGTCCAAGTACCAACGGGTCCAGATGAAGAGCTGAGAAAAGGCTAGAATTATACACCTCCATGAAGCCTAGAGGATCTACAGCCAGATTTGCTTCTTCTGACTACTCTGGTCTAAATGATTGTTTCTCTTCAAAATATATAAGTTGAAGCCAAATCTCCCATGTGACAGTATTAAGAGACAGAGCCTTTGGGACATAATAAGGTCATACGGGTGGAGCCCTCATAAATGATTTTAGTGTCCTTATCAAAGATATCCCACAGGCATAACTAGCACTTTCCATGAGAGGTCGTAGCAGTTAGATGCTGTGAGAAATCAGGCCCTCACTAGACTTCAACTCAGAGGATACCTTGGTCTTGGACTTCCCAGCTTCCAAAACTGTAAGAAATATATTTCTGCTGTTTATAAGCTATCCAGTGTGAGGTATTTTCATCTAGCTGCCTAAATGGACTAGGACAGATTCCAAGAGTTGTTATTTCAAGAAGTACTGGAAGATACATGCAACTTGGGGAGAAAAAGAAAAAAGGAGGCTTGAAAATAGAAGTTAAATTATTTATGAAGTATGAAGATTATATTTCTTGCAAACCTGAATTTAACCCTTGAGCTTCATATCTCTTACTTGATTGATAAGATAACAAGGAACATTGACATACTTAAAATTCTGAAAGATTTGGGAAAGTTTTTATTTAGTTTATTTTTTTAAATATTTATTTTTTATTTAAAGTTGAACATAATATCTTTATTTTATTTATTTATTTTTTTTATGTGGTGCTGAGGATCAAACCCAGGGCCTCACACATGCTAGGTATACACTCTACCACTGAGCAACAACCCCAGTCCCCTCCTTTTTAAAAAATATTTATTTCTTAGTTGTAGTCAGTTATTTAATTTATTTTATGAGTATACATCTTAAAAGTAAGGGGGAAAAGATTTTAATATCATTTTGGTCCAAATCCTAGTAAAGCATTTGGCATCCTCTCTTTGTCCCCTTTTAACTGCTGTGTCACAATACTGATGTGTATCTTAGGCACTATATTGGAAATATTTCATATTGCATCACATCAGAGCTGACCTAAAGTCAAGTTTTACCACCATTTGATTCCTTGGTTAATGTGGGCATGACCAGGCCTCTCATTCTATAGACGCATTTCCCCTTGACAGTGAGTGAGTCATCTGTGGGTGTAGCCTCTCCTGACTCCATCCATTCTTCCTTTCTTCTCAACTGTGGTTCCTGACCAGGTGCTTACCCCATAGTTTATCTTCTTTAAGCTTCCTTTCTTAAAAGTCTACTTCACTAAGAAAACACATGGGATTGCTATAATAATTCGGTGACTTAATATGTGCAAAACAAGTTTGTAAATTGCACAGTGGTTACAATTATAAGCCAAGTTTATTCCTATAGAGCAGAAGTTTCAGATAGTGCTCTGAGAAGTCCAGTCATTCTGAGGATGCAGTGGCACTCTGGTACGTGCTTAAAAACTAGCTCAAAATGGACCCTGATTTTTTAAATACCATCCATTTCTGCATTGTTAATACTCCCACCCTGGCTGATTTCAAGCTAGCAACATTATGCCAAATAGACTGAAAAATTCCAGAATTTTAGCAATCAGTTATTTCAGAGCATAAAGAAGAGAGCCCCAAGGGCTAGGGTTGTGGCTCCGTGGTGGAGCACTTGCTTAGCACATATAAGGTACTGGGTTTGAACCTCAGCACCATATAAAAAAATAAATAAAATAAAGTTGTTTTGGAAGAAAGAGGAGGAGGAAGTGGAGGAGAAGGAGGAGGAGGGAGCTCCAGAATGAAAAGAGAGGCAAGGTTACCAAATTTTGCAAATAAATATTTGGAATATAGTTAAACAGCTAAAACTGTAACAGTAGGTCTATATGAATTTAGGTGGATATCCTGAATTTTATCTGACAGTTCTGTAGAGGACTGGTGTGTGTGTGTGTGTGTGTGTGTGTGTGTGTGTGTGTGTGTGGAGAGAGAGAGAGAGAGAGATAGGGGAGAAAGAGGGAGTGAGAAGGAATTTTTTTCTGGTATGTTGGGGGTATAAATGAGGGCTCTAAAATGGTCTATATTTCCATATTCACTCTAGCCTCCACCAGGGAGCCTCTGCTTTCACTGGATTGATATATAGTTTCTTTTCTCCATTGTCTTTTGTTTGGACAGAGAAATGTTATGGGAAAATATTCCCAATTTTTTGCTTCATCTTAACACTAAATCCTCTGGTCAAAAAGAGACTTTGACAAGCAGAATTGAAAAGTTAAAAGTAGCAAATGAACCTCTTTTGAAATTCGACATTATTTAAAGAGGATTTCTACCTTGATCAAACTCAGTTCCAACACTTTCAAAAGTTGAGTAAGAAAATCCAGTAATATTTTTAAAGATTTTAAAAGATTGGGAATTAGAATTTTATTTAGGTTTATGTATACTTTGGTTGTATGTAACTCCCTTAAAGAGGGATGTGTAAGTAAGCTGACAGCTGATTGCCTCTAATTGCTATATTGGGGTAGGATATACTCTGTCCATATATTTATATTAAATATTATATTAAAGAAATTTACTTTTATAGTGGGAAGAATAGAAAGAAAAATCACTTTTGCCACAATTGTTGTAGTTTGAGTGTGCTTGCTCTCCATAAGAAGAAAATATATGCATAAGACTGAATGATATATTTGTTTGTTTGTTTGGGTGGTGCTGGGGATTGAATCCAAGGCCTTGTGCATAAGACTGGATGATTTACCAAGGATATGTGTAAGTTGTCTAAGGCTGTCATAACAAATACTCCACAGTGTGACTTAACCATCAGAAATTTATTTTCTCATATTGTAGTCACTGGAAGTCCAAGACCAAGGCCTTGGCAGCTTTGGAGTCTCCTGAGGCTTCCCTCTTTGGTGTGCAGCTGGCTGCCTTCTGTCTGTGTCTTCACCTGCCTTTCCTCTGTGTTTGCATCACCAGTGTTTCTTTGTTCCAATCTCTTCCTATAAAGACATCTGTCAACCTCAATGGCCTCATTTTAATTTAACAACCCCTTTTAAAACCTTATATCCAAGTACATTCACATACTGAAGTGCTGGGGATTAGGACTTCAACATATGCATTTGGAGGACACAATTCAGCAAATAACAGCGTCCTTCTTTACGGCAAGTCTATTAAGTTGTAATATATATTTCTAATTCTTTCTCATTAGGAAAACCATCCATATTTGAATAATGCCAGTACACACAGAATCGGATCACACACCCTTTTGTCAAAGCTTGCCATCCTCTTCTTCTCTTGTTAAAATGTACAAGCAGAAGTCTGTTTCTTCTCCAAATTCATCTACCACCTTTTACAACTTGAACCGCTATGACAGGTTTCTTCATTAAATGTTTATATGCCTGCTGTCTCTCAGTTGGCAATACTCTTCTTACTGTCTCCCTTCCTTCAGTTCTTCTTCAATCAGATCTGACCTTCTCATAACAACTTCCCTACAACTATCTAATTTATAATCCTCTAACCTCATGTTCCTTGGCTTATTGTATTCTCTGTACCATTTATCACTAATAAATTTTATACTTTATTTACTGATCTTGTTTATTATCTGTTTCCATCATAAGTATACATAATAGATATTTGTCTGCTTTGATGACTGATGTATTCTTTCTATTTAGAATATTGTCTGGAAAATTGCTGATGCTCAATAAGCACTGTGAACAAAATGAATGAAAGAACACTGTGGTTCAATTTAGATTCATCTTTTTTCAAGTTCTCTTGTTTTTACTATGAAAAGAGGCAATGCAGTCCAGTGATCAAGAGCACAGGCCTTGGAGGCACAAAGAATTTGGCTGCTCTGCCTGCCAATGGCTGATCTTGAGTCTTTTCCATCCAAGGTTAACTCATTGAAACTGAAATTAATTACCTTTTTAAAAAGAGTAATGAGATTAACTGGGTTAAGTGGTTGGCAGGATGATAGATATGTTTTTATTCTAAACCCTGAAAAGCTCAGAGAAAGGGCTTGGGTTGTGGGTCAGTGGTAGAACTCTTGCCTAGCATGTGTGAGGTATTGAGTTCGATTTTCAGCACCACATACAAATAAATAATAAATTAAAAAAGGGCCCGTCAACAACTAAAAAAAACTTTTTAAAAAGCTCAGAGAAAGATGGTTACAATTGATTAACCAGTTCTGCTCTGGAAAGGATGGAGGTGGGAGATATCATTAATGCCAAATGATTCCCAGATTCAAATAATCAGTTCTTATGATCCTCAGGTCAAATTATGGATTTTTTCTTTCTATTTTTTTTTATAGAGATTATCTTTGAAAGCTACAAAATTATGACAATTTGTGTAGATTATTTTGGTTTCAAAACTGAAAAGTGAGTTAAAAAATCAGTAATTTTGTTTCTTTTTAAATATTTTTTAGTTGTAGTCGGACACAATACCTTTATTTATTTATTTTTATGTGGTGCTGAGGATCAAACCCAGGGCCTCACACGTGCTAGGCGAGCACTCTACCACTGAGCCACAACCCCAAGCCAGTAATCTTGGTTTTTACTATCATTAATATCCTTTTTTGATGGTTAAATATTCTGTTGTCATTTCTTTGCCCATTTTTGTCTTGCATTTTCAAACATTTCTTAGAGCGTAGTATGAGTTGGAAGGGATCTCTACAGTATTCTGTTTATATCCTTTTCTAAGGGAGGAAGGAAAAGTTCAGACTGAGACTTGCTACTAGAAGACCAGGAACAGATATGAAATGCAGAAGAAATTAACGCATCTCACCCCAAGAGCTCTGGAAAGTGGATACATTTCAGGAGATTGGCTGAATGAATATACCTTGGCCACTGCAAATTCATATTACTGAAAGGATCTTTGCCTGGAAACCCAGTTCTTCCCATTATACCACTCTGATTGTTCTCTTTACTAATGATGGATTACAATCCTTCTAAAGCTAGACCTTGGTCTCCCACTGAGAAAGTGCCTTGGTTGCTTAATCCTATCCTGGTAACAGTATGGACTTAAATGGTGCTCTAAGATTCCTCCTGATTTAAATTGACTTGCATTTGTGAGACCACATTTGAATTTGTAACCTAACAAAGAGCCACTGACTATTTTGAAAGAACACGACTTTCTCATGATCCACCCCTCTCCTTGAAATGCTTAAAAAATAATCTTTCTTCTAAGGCCTTTGTATTTCCTGAGACAAGCTTTCTTCCTCTTGCTTTTTCCTGAATGAGGAAGTACTTATAATCTCACCTCTTAAATTACATTTTAAGGCCTCACAAACCACAGTAAAGGAAGGGACAGAGTCAGCTCTAATTTCATAAACTATCTGTAAGAGAATTAATTGCAACCTGACTTATTTTTTTCTTTTCACAAAGAAGCTGTAAATAAATCCCATAAATTTTGAAGGAGGAATAAATTCTCTCTTAAAGGAGTAAAAGTGTAGTAAAATATTAAAATAGCACAAATTAAAGTTGACTGGAATCTCCTGTAAAACCAAACCAAGGAAAAGAGTAGTAAATATCACTCTGCAGAAAAATCAGTGTCTCTCCAGCAATAAAACCAACTAAAAGATTACATTTAAATATAAACTATATAAAGTCTTTTGATTCAAGATATAAAAAATGAAATCAGTCAAATATATTTATTAACCAAACATCTTTAGAAAACTGAATCTTCAAAGGTGATATTTATATAGTCTTACATCAAATTATTTGATATTAGTTGTTTGTCATTACTTAGGACACTATCCCCTCTACATTTTACATATAAAATCCTCATGAAACTTAATGACCTAATATTCACTAAAATATTCCTATGGAGAACAATTCTTTTGAATCAAAGACCAGAATGTGAGTCTTCCCTCTGCCACTAATTGGCATGTTATTTGAATTCTCTGTATTCCAGCTTCCCCTGGATGGGAACAACATTTGTATTCATCCTTATAAGGATGGTGAAAAGATTATGAGTTAGTACACATGAAGAATTTGGAGCAAGCTATGGTTTGAATACAGTTTATCCCTGCCAAACATGGAGTATTATTCTCTAGATGTAGCAATGTTGGGAAATGGAGCCTGGTGGCAAGAGTCTTGGGAATAGAGTCTTCCTGAATGGAACAATCTTTTCTCAAGGGAATGCCTTAGCTATTGCAAGAAATTGGCCCTCTTTCCTCTCTTTACATAAACCATTTGCCCTTCTGCTTTCCCACCAAACATGGAGCAGCATGAGACTCTCACCAGAGGCCCAATAGAAGACGGTGCCATGCTCTTGGATTTCCAGAACCAGAATGCAAAATAAGCCTCTTCCTTTATTAATTACCCACTCTCTCGAGTACTCTGTTATAGCAGCAGAAATGAACTTTGAATAATAGAAAACTTTTTAAAAGTTAGTCAATATTTATTGTGACAGTAACTATAAATATTATTTTGACTTCCTGAAATGTTATATTTTTGATGTCACTAATATCTTTTGACCTAAGCTGTCTCATCCATAAAATTATGACTATTGTGCTGAGTCATGATTTTATATTATTTTCCATTTCTAAAAAATAATAATTCTGGGATTTTAAGATAAACAATCTGAAGACTTATAAATTCAACTCAAATATTCTCATAGTGCCCCCCCACCCCGCGCTACTAAAAAGTAAATATGATAGAAGTGATCTAAATAATGGAAAGTAAACTGAAGAATTTGGATAGGGATGCAGTTATCTTTTAGACTCAACTCTAACAATGGCTAACTTTGTCATTTTGTAAAGTTACATATCTATAAAGATCAAGCCTATCATTTTATACCCATAAAAAATGAAGAATATAATGCTTTTAAAAGATCTCACAGTTTTCCCCCATGGGATTTCACAAATCCTTGTATTCTACCAACTTCTGTATATTATAGTAATTAGGTGCCATGGGAAGCACTTAAAATGTTACCAATCAGGTTTAAAACACAAGATGTAATGTGAATTATATGCCATACCATGTTTCCCCAGAAAGCAAATTTCCTTCCAAATTAATATAAGGAGAGAAAGAGCAGAAAACCAGAGAATCTTTCAGCACTTGGAAAACAAAAATACAAGACAAGAGTTATATAACCTACAGCAAGTTCTTTGGCTGTTTGTAAATTTTAGTAACCTCTAATTTACATGTGCTTTCTTTGGATTTTTAAAAGTCTGCCCAATTTTGTCTGGTTTGGGAGCATCATCTCCAGAGGTCAAACAGTTCTTTTGACATTTTGACAAGTTCTTCCAATCCATTTTTATGGACTAGAGCTTCACTTTCAGACCTAACTTCATTTTTTAAACCAAATGTCCTACTGCAAACTGTAAAGATTTATGGTGAGTGATCTACAGGTCTTCATCCTCTGTTTAATTTGACCATAGACTTGAAAATACTAAGTGATGTATCTCTTGATATGGGTAGTTGACATCTGTAAAAAAAAAATTTCAGACCCTAAAAAGCAGACTGAGTTTAGAACACTTAGTGAAAAAATTATTTGGCGTTAATTAATTAAACATTTTTCTAATGTCTAATATTGTTTATTATCTTTTTTGTATTTTATATTTTTGTGTTTTGTGATGAATTAAATAACTACATATATTTTGTTTTTTTGAGATTGCCAAGGTGTGTGTATTGAATAATTATTTTCTGTTCATTAGTTCACTGAAAGTGTTAATTTTTTTTTGTGTGTGTATTCTGTTTTGGAAGAATTGATCAATGTAAGACCATTTTTTTTGGAATATAAAATAAACCACATTTATTTTTGTTTAAATATACACAAAGAAAAAAACTAATCATTTTATTCCATATTAAGGAATATATTTTCCCTTTCTAAAGTGTTTCTAAAGTTATATAAAAATTAAAAACTACTTTGATAAATACACAAAACAGACACAGTCTTATTTCCTTGTGCTATACATTTTATATAGAACAATTATATGTTTAGAAACTGAAAGAAAACCTATTTTTATTTATTAGTCTATTTTAACTTTTTATAGACTCATATAATGACCCCAGTCATATAAACTTATCCAGTTAAAAATATATCTCTTTTTACAGTGACACTACTTATGAAGGTAGATATTTTTTAGATAGTTTTTCTAAGTCTGTGCATTGTTACTTAGAAACCTAAAAAAACTTTGGACATACTGGCAATAGTACTCTTTGCATCTTGTTCAAGTATATTATTAAAATCTTGGGCTGAGGCTGTGGCTCAGTGATAGAGCGCTTGCCTGGCACTCGTGAGGCAGTGGGTTTTATCCTCAGCACCACATAAAAATAAAAATAAAGATATTGTGTCCATCTACAACTAAAAAAAAATATAATTTTTTTAAGTAAGTTGATATTTATCTACCTTAATGAAGTAAAGCAAAATAAATTTAATTTATACAAATGTACTTCTAGCTTGAGAATGACAAAATATTTTATAAATATATTCTACATATGCATCCAAAATTAAACTCATATTATATATTCCCTTGTTTCATCTCTCAGAAGAAAAGTATTTTGTCCTAGGTCTCATTTTCTTAGGCATGCATCCTCCTTAAGTAATTGTGATTGACTATGTTACGTTCATAAATAACATATGCATCCTTTGAGATTTCTAAGTCCATAGCTTTATTTAGGAAGAAGGCATAAGTTTAAGACTCTTTTCAGATCTGTTAGAAACAGACTTTTGAGCAAATAAGATGTTTATTATTTTAGGAATCATATTCTGTTATGAAGCTACTTGCTGTTTATTATGCATTGACCTGCTCCACAGAGAACTAATGTAAATGCCTTAGAGTTAAAACACGAGATGGTTTTCCAGAGTTTGATGGCAACTCTGCCTAGATAAAGGATGTCTGAATAACAGGAGACCCATTCACACTGGTTTATACACATCAGTTGAAAGGAGATTTGGACTTGGACCATGTCTTTTGACTTGGCCAACAGAGAATTGGCCTGTTTCAGAGAGGAGAAGAATGATGTATACATGGCTGGTACTTTAAAGAAAACCCAGTTTATCTAGCCAGTCATCCAGTGAGGTGTGTTGTTGAGTCAGAGGGGAGACTTGCAGAAATGGGGCTCATGCAAACAACAAATTCACTTTCAGCCTGGCAGCTCAGAAATAGCCCACATGCGCTTGATGTCACCCTGGCCACAGTATCTGATAAATAAAATTATGAAGACATGTGTGGAGATTACTAACTTCAATATTTTAAAGACTTTGAGAAGATAAGAGTTAATTTTTTAAAGAACTAAACTTTAAAACAAGAGCAGGACACGAGGAATAAAGAAAACTGGAAAGACTGTACCAACTTGGGTACTACACTTCTCACATTCTGTTTTAGGTTCTGCCAGTGCTAATCTGAAAATAGCTGTGGATACTTACTATTTTATTTTCTCTTTAATTTATTCCCTTTATTCCCGAACACCCTTTTTACTTTATTTTTAAGGCCAGTGTTCTAAAATAACTCTATGATCTCTTGAAATAGTTCTATCACAGAGGGCTTATTGTCCAGATGAACTCTCTATTGTGAAAACATAAACAATCAAAATTGATAGGAATAATTTTAGATCAGGGATCTTGAGTCTCTTCTTTATATACAATGAGCTCACCTTGGAAAAGAATGAATTCCCCTCTTTCTAAAAGTGTTTCTTTAAATTTATAATAAATATTTTAAACATTGCATTGGCTAATACACAAGATCCAACATTCTTCTTTTTCCATTTTCAGTTTATATAATTCCTCCTCATTGTCCATCCCACCAATCTTAAGTTCTTGCTTATCAAATAGGCCTCTTTTCTTTCTCCAGATAAATCACATACTAAATTTTTTCTCATTCCCCTGTGTCCCACAGTCTAGCCCAAAGTCATAAAAGCTTTCTTAGCAATCGTGCCTCTCAAAAAACCTTTCTATTCTAAATTTCTATGCTTTTATGATCCAACACAAAAATTTTGGTCCTGGCCAATAGACTTCTTTAAAATAATATAATAGCTACCGAATCGTGAGAGCTTTTTATATTGAAAGCATTGTTCAGATGCTAAGCAAACATTATTTAATCCTCCAGCAATTGTGAAGTGAATGTGATCGACACTAGAAGAGACAGAGACTGAGGTCCTCTGCAGGAATCTGAGATGAACCTTTGTTTTCCACTGTGAAAATCCCCACTCTCTACCACTGTTACATCATTCATGGTACCCAGCAGAAAATAGGGTGTGTGAGCATTCATTTAAAAAATAGTGACTGACTTGATATCAGTGTGAAATAACAATTGTACCTGGATACAAATACTCTCATATTAATTCACAAGAGCCTTGAAATCTGGAAAGAGATAAGAAAGAACAACCTAAAATTCTCTACATAATCGTATTTTCATGACATCTGAGGAATTGCCAAGCCAGTTAATATTTGGATTGTCTTGTATTTCTATTGTTAGCCTATATTTCAGATAAAACTTTTACACTAATTTTGAACTCCACCTTTCATTGTTGGAAAGAATCCAGAGGAGTGCAAGTTGAGGGACAAAAACAGAAATGATGAGAAGATAATTGCATACTCAGTGACACCAGAACAATTCCTCCAAGACCTGATATAGTGAGAAGGATGGCATGAATCATAAGGTAAAAAACAGCTTCGGAGTTAAGCGGCTAACCACAGAAAAATGTGTGTAAGCCAATTAGTCCGTGAGTGAGACACCAAATCCACAAATGCACAGCATAAATTTTTTTTAAACACTTACCTGGGAATGATAGACAGTAATTGCGAAAATGAGATCACATAAAGTGCTAACTCTGTGACCAGGCTGGCAAGATGTTCACTGTGCCAAGAGTAAAAAAATAAATAAAATAAAATAAAAGGAGTGGGAAATTATATATTCCAGATGAATATGCAATTTACTGACTAGCCCCCAAATAATTTCCTCGCCCAGTTTAAGTCCAGAGGTATTTTTCAGTACTATAAAAGTATAAAAACAAAGCAAAATAAAATACAATTTCTTGTTTTCATTCATTCTTTTCTCTCCTCCACCAATGCTGGGAGGGAATGTGAGCACGGCAGAGGTGTGCACTGTCTGCAGAGGAAGGTGTTCTGTGAACCTGTTCTACGTAAGCTTTTCCAGGTAGACTAAGACTTTCATGCAATGTAAGAAACTCAATCATTTGACTTTCTTTTATATTTCACCTGAAGCTTTGAGTTTATTTAAAAAATTGCATGAATAATGAAAGATTTATACTTTACTCAGAAAAAGAACACAACTTACTATCCTGATCAGCATAGCAACTGCTGTTGTAGAACATCCCTCCAAAACTCCATCTTTACCAACCCAGCTCCATTAAACAATGACATTTCCCCTTAAAAAATGTTTTAAAATATTGTTCAGTCACATTTTCTAAAGCTTTTGTTTTTTAGTTTGGTCAAAGTTTATACTTGTAACAGGTAGTTTTATGTCATGTTAAAAATTGTACCAAAAGGGCATTTCAAAGTATTGGAAAGCTACTAATCCTGGTTATATAGCTTTGTATGGTGAATTTAATAAAAAGGGAATTATTTTATTCAAAAGGAAAACGAGTCTGTGAATTGGCCAATATTACAATATACACACAGTATTGTAAGTGGGCTTTATATGTTAATTAAAACTGAACAAAACTTGCTTGAATGGTATTTGTCCCTGATAATGAATTTTCTTTAGCTACTCACTCTACACATAACAAAGATGACAAGAAATAGTAATTAAATACACATTATAATTAGTTCTAAACTACAGGTAATTTTCAGTTTTAATTACACTTTTATGTAGACAATTTAGTTCTTTGATTTACAAATAATTCTGCATAAGGCAATTCTTTAGATACACTTTACACCGAAAAGAAATAACCAGTATGTGTGTTTTTGAAGAAAATTATGTGACATTTTGTGTAGAAAGACAAATCAGGTTTTATCAAATTCATTTTGAAATATATAAAATATGTGCAACTAAAGTTTGGGGATTTTTTAGTTTGAAATCAACATGAGAAGATTTTAAAGGCACATAATTTCTTAAGGAAATAAGTTCAAAATTACTGTTTCTAAAAATAATTTCTAGTATAAACATGGAAGTTTCTACTTCATATATAAATTATATTGATAAAGTTTATTTATAATAGTCTGAAAATTGATGCATAAAAAATTGGAAAAGCATGCTAAATTTGATATTATTAGAACAAAAATCTAGAGAAAAAGGGGGACTCTTAAATACCACTTTGTACTTATTTCTTGATTCATGAAATTATTAGTTATCCCATGTGGTAATGGCTCAATAAATATTTTAACATTTATTTCAAGCTGATTGTTAAACAATCTGAAAAAAACAATATCTACACTTTTTATTTGTGTAAACAAATAAAAAATTATTTGTAATTTTATTTGTGTGAACAAAGGTCAAAACAAAGCATATATTTATTTTTATGCATAAATGAACATATGATGAAATAATAACCCTAAATAGTAATCCTTGGGTTTCTCTATAATTCTCTTACTTAAACCACCCCAAGGGCACTCTAAGCCATAACAAAACAGAGTAGAAATTCAAAGACACTGCTGACCAAAGTTCAACACAGAAAGATCTAAGTTCATGCTTGAAAAGTCAATTCTGCCCATGGGGTCTAGTTAGATGGGTTTAGTCAGAAAGAGTGAGAAGACAAGAGTCTGCAAATTATAAAGGAAGAAGACTTTCCGTGTGACCTAGAAGTGAAGTGGAAGAACTTGGGCTGCACTTCTGCTAGTGGCAAAAGCAGACCCTTGCCATCCACTTCTTGGGGACATTTGCAAAATCCAGACCGCATAGTCAGGAAACTGGAAGTCAGAGTGCAAATGACCAAAAATGAATTTTCCAGAATCAGCTGGGAATGTTCCAGAAATTTGAAGCAATGGACAAATTCATGGGAAAAGACCTAGGAGAAAATATACCAAAGAGAAAGTCTTAAACTCTGAAGCAGTTAGTAGAGTTGAAGTAGGAGGAAGTCAAGACAAAATTTTGCATCATCTCTGTTTTAATGGTTTTTCAAGAAAGTATTCATTCATTGTTTACATAATGCAAAAAAATTGATTGTTGATATTACTTTTAAAGATGGAAAAATATATTTTAAAATGTTTTATGGACAGCTGATGATCTTTAAAAAAAATTTTGTTAAAGGATGAATGATTTCTACTGATATTTTTAATGAATTTTCTGGGTATTTCAAGAGATTTACAAATTGTGTTGATTATATTTAATTTCATATCAAAACATGACAACTTATTTTTCTTTGATACAATCATTTCTTTAATCAGTTATACTAATAATAGAAAACTTACCAGGCATTTTTTGAATTGGTTTGAAAGGAATAAAAAAATATCCAAAATTGAGAGAGAAAAGGGGGCCATAATCAAAGAGATTTGTGTACATATAGCAGCTATAATTTATTGACATTTATTGAGAATATTTTGTATGTAAATCACTAATTTTTAACTCTGCACATGAACTATATTATTCATTCTTCAAAACAACTCTATGAGGTAAGTGTTATTATTATCATTTTATAAATGAAGAAAATGACTCTCAAGAGTAGACAACTTATCCAATGCCACACAACTGGGAAGTTATGAAAAAAGTTGTTCTTAGAAAGTTTAACTCTAGATTTATACTCTTAGTCACTCCACTATCCTTCCTTCACATGTATGTAATGAAAATAACTGTGGCCAGATAAGAAACACAGAGGTGAGTAAAATGAATAAATGGTAAAGTCAAATTTGTATCAGACAGTTCCTGGAACTACCACGAGGTGGCAGTGGTGGCTTAGGATACTTTATGGTCTGCAGCAAGAGGCTTAAAGAATTGGCCTCAAAGAGGGATACAGGGTGGAAATGGTGTATATCTCTATTCAAATATATGGGATACTTACAAGTCACATGTAACTCTTAAAGTTACCTATGTTATTGTGGCTAAGGGAAAGAGTGAAAAATCATGTATTAACATCCTCATTAATGTCTTCTTTATAACCTCAAAATTCATCACTGTAATTAATATCATCATTAGCTTGATAAGGATATAACCCTCTGCCAGGTATCACCTATTTATCAGTTTATAAAGAGACTCCATCACTTTTCTTCACAGCCATGTAATAAAGTGATAATGCGACATAAGATAATTTTGGCATTAGACTATAATCAGATGATGTTTAGTTAAGAGATCTAGAATTACTGTGTCCTGTCTGCCTAACCACTCTGACTGGAACTCACAATAGGCAAACACATATGGAACTAAGTCCCACCACTTTCCTTGGGAAATTACTAGCTGCCGATTACGCTAGATCTGGAGCTTGCTGGGAAACAGGACAACCAACAACTATTTGGGCTCAAGTGCTAACTGGACTCTGCCTTCATGTAAGCTCCTATTCTTACTGCCAGTTGGTTCCCATAATAAAATACATGAGTTTGCATGAAAGTCTAAATGCACTTTTCTTGGGGTGATCAAAGCAAAAAAAAACTTTCTTTATTTGTGTGAAATGGTTTTTAAAGATAGTAGATAATATTTAGCAAACCCAGGTTCACAAACACTGACAAATTTATCCACGCAGAGTCAGAATTACATGTCCACCAAAAAATGTTAAAATAATATTTTCAATGGGATCTGTACTCAATAAGCTATAAAAGTCTTGGATTTTGTACAAACAAGAAAATTGCATTTCAATTAATGGGAGAAAAAAATTATTGTTTGGAACTGATGCTATTTAGAGGCAAATCAAATATTCTAAAGAATGAGCCAGTTTTGCCAATGTGGATGTGAATATTAATAGACAATGATTTTGTTGTTGTTACTTGCTTCAGTTAATGTAAAAGATTTAAGCATGCTTGGGAAAACGTAGGCATGCGATTCTGTGTAAAAACAGTGATGAATTTTATGAGCTCTAAGTACTGATCACACATTTCTAGAGAAAATTTAGTTCCCACACAGTATGTACTATAGACTGTAAGTGTAGTAGACACATCAGATACAATAACCTAACAAGTAACATCATATTAACATTCAAATGCAGATTATTTGCTTAAGTGATATTCTTGATCTATTGGATTAACACATATAGTAAAATTAACTTCATCTATTTCTCTCTTTTTGTAGTTACTATAAAATTTAAAATTACATGGCTCACATTATATTCACATTGAGTGACACTAAGCTATATTCAGAATTTCTTGGGGAGTTACACTAAATTCTGAAGAATTTTGAAATCTTATTTTGATCTAACACTCCATACAATGTTTAGTTCGGGAGCACAGAATGAAAGAAAATGTAATATATGTTTTCCCTTTTAGGAGAATGCTTTCCTGGGTTTTTACACTTATGCTTCTTACACATAATTCCCCTGACAAACACTTGATATACACTGTCCATTTTAATACCACAGATCTTCCTTGAATTTGTAACTGCACAGTTTTATGACCTTCCACAGAAAGCCTGAACCCTAGCATTCTCCTTCTCCAGAATTTTTTCTTTAAGTCCTTAAAAAGCTACTATTTCCCTCTTTCCTTTCACCTTCTCTACCGCATACACATCTGCTAACACTAATTGGCTTTCTTTCAGGTTTCCTAGAGGAAATGAGGCATTCTAATCAGCAAAGAGATTATCATTTCCTTCATCTACTTCTGCAAACTGTAAGAAGTTATCTACTTAATTAAAGATATGACATGACGTCTCATCTTTGTATAAGCGCATAAAGGGAAAAACAAATCCAGTGGGTTCATGCTTTTCTTTCCTTCAATTTGTGCCTCAGGAAAAAGAATCACAATTATTATAGAACACATGTCAAAAAGCTAAACTGAATAGACATATTTGTCAGTCAAGAACCAACTTAAAAAGTGTTTTTGAAGATTAGTCTGCAGAGAAAGACAAACTTTAATATTAAAATGCATACTCTGTAAGACTAAAGTGTTATGTAACAAACTGAGTTTGAAATTATTGTAATTGATGTGTACATGTGGAAACAATAGAAATCTACCACCTAGAAAATACAGCTGTCCAATCCTGAATCCTCTCAGGCAATTCACGATTCATTTTATATTAGAATCCTAAGCAAGAGAATATTATAGATCTTTAGTAAGAGAAAATTTAGCCTATAATGAATTTCCCTGTTATTTTTTCCCATAGACCTAGCAGAAATAAAAAAAATAGTTTTGCAGTAGTTTTAATGAAAATATTCATATCTATGTTGTGCATTGAGGGAAATCACTCCACTTTCTCATTTTATTAAATCAGAAAACTTGTAAGTCTAATAACTAGCACTGAAAAATATGTATCTTTGTCTTATATCTAGATTGATGACATAATGACATATCTACCTCTCCAAATATTTCTACTCAATTTTCTCTTCTACATCTAGGGATCATGATAGTGTCTCCCTCAATGGATTAATGTAAGGGCTAAATGAGATAATATGCTTGACACAGAGACATGCAAATACTGCTATTGTTACCATCATTGTCATTGTCGCCATTTGGTCACTTTCCTTTTATTTTTTAAGATTTTGGGGCACAATACCTTAATTTTATTTATTTATTCTTATGTGGTACTGAGGATCGGACCCAGCGCTTCACATGTGCTAGGCAAGTGCTCTGCCACTGAGCCACAGCTACAGTCCCACCATCTGGTCACTTTCAGCATATTTGTATTACTTTATTTTTCAGTAATATTTATTGGAACATTTTCCTGCACTTTGGTGGAGACACAGCATAAGTACATTTAACCTAGGGAAACTCCGCATTCTATGGAAAAGAGAAATTAAAATTTATTGGTCCCATTAATCTCTCTCAGACATATTTTTCATACAACGTACCTTCTACTTCAGGAATAAAAATGCTGTGGGACTAAATAAAAGATATTTTTGGACTCTTCCATTGAGCAAAATGTACTTTACAGAGGACTTAAGTAATTGTCAAAGATAATTTTTATAAAATCAGTTTTTGCCTTAAGTGCTAATTTCAGAACCTAATTTTTGATATTACGTGGGACTACAGGTTGGTAAAAATCTTCCTCTGCCTCTTAGCAATTTCTCTTCTGTTTCTGTGAATCTCAGCTCGAAAGTCCAGAGTCTGTTCCTGTACTTGACTGACCTGACAGAGAAGCCTGGAAGGCAGGTGAGGGATATGTCTTTAGCACCTTGTCAAAAAGCATCATTGAAGATTGAGAGTTTTCAATCTGTGATAACATCATTGATAAGATTCTAAGATAGTTTAGTTTCAAGCCACTGAACCAAACTAAAAGTTTTAACATTAAAAACTTTTCTCCAAATTTTGTTACCTCATAATTCAATCCAGAAAATAAATTGCTTATATTGCTTCAGTGGGTACAACAGAGAATTAAATAAATAATCTGAAATTTCAAGTTTCCTTTTTAAAAAAAAATTGAGAAAGACAGTATATACTAAGTCATGGCTTTCTGGAAAAAAATAAAAGAGTATATTAGTTAACTTTTCATTGTTGTGAACATAATGCCTGAAAAAAAATTAGAAGAGGAAAATTTTATTTTGGCTCATTTGTTTTAGGGGTCTAGTTCATGTTCAGCTGATTCTATTGCTCTGGGCCTGATTTGAGGCAGAACCTCATGGTGGAAAGATGTGGCAGAGTACAGCTGCTCAGTCCATGGCAGTAAGGAAGCAGAAACAGGAATCGGGGAGAAGATGAACCCTTCCAGGGTACGGCCCAGTGACTTACTTCCTCCAACTAGGTTCCACCTCCCAAATGTACATCTAGACATCAACGGAATAATCTACTTATAAAGTCAGAGCCCTAGGATCTGATCATTGACTAAAAGCCCCACCTGTGAACCCTGTTGTGTTGGGAACCAAGCTTTCAACATATGCACTTTCTCATCCAAATCATAACAAGAAGGGGAAGGGTTCTAAATCCCCAAGCTTTCTTTTGTATTAAGGTGGAACTTGGAATTTGAGGCATAGAGTTTTGCTATCAGAATCTTTGAAAAAAGATATAATAGAAGGTACTTACTTTCAGATAGAAAAATTCAAATAAATTTCTTCAATATCTGTGGTTAGAAAGTGAGACATATTTTTAAAAAAAGTGATTTGGGTTTAGATGCAATTGCTGCCTATGGTCTCTTGGTCAGAGTTTAGAGAGAAGGAGAGTCCTACAACTGAAGGTCTGGTCTGGTTTCCAGGTTGAATGAGGAAAAATCTAGGAACATTTCAGATTCTGCTTTGTTTCCTTCTGCGTATACAAACTGGAGATATCATACTAGAGCCATACAGGCAGAAGAAACGTCAACATTTGTAACCTTGGGTCAGCAAGACTACAGCCAGTGCACAGTGTGGATAAGTTCCCACTGTACCAGCAAGACTGTGTGAAGGGAGAAGTAGGTGTCTAAAATGAAAAGTAAGAGTAACTAGACAAAACTACCAAGTGCTTGTTTTGCCTTGGTCTGTGGAAACCACTGCAGGTCAAAAGCCCTAAGGAAAGGCCAGGGAGTCTCAGAAAATCAATCCTGCCTAAAAAATTGAGAATTCAAAGCCTTGCTGCCATAAAGAGCTTGCTGAGCTTCATGAGAGTAGTCGTCAGCTCTGCTTTTCCCGAGGGCACAGACCTTGAGTGCCACAATCTAGATATTTGGGAATATGTATTCTGCAAGGGCAGTGTAAATGCCTTGACCTGTCAGTTATTCCTCAGGCAGAGTTAGAAGGGCTAATTAAGGACCAACTGGGTCAAAACTCCCTTCTGTGTGTGCTCATGAGATTATATATCCCTAGATAGAATACTAACAGCATAGAAGAGATTTTAAAAATCCAAACTCATTTATTCTTTACCCTTAAGAGAGTTAACCTGAGAGCCTGAAACCTCAAGTTATTATTCATCATCAAGTTTTAGTGTCTTGTCTTGGCTTGGGAATATTTTTTTTAATCAGACGAATAGATCAAGAGCAAGGCAAAGTCAAATATGGAATGTAACAAATCCATATTTTCCCCCAACTTATTTGGAGTGTATGAATGTTAAATTACTGTAGAAACATCTGTGGGCTGTCCAGTCCTCCTCTTCCCTATACAAGCCCTCTCATGAACACAGTATGGAATGTAGACTTTCTATTCTATAGCAAATACACTATACTAATCCCTGCTGGTAGAAAAGATCAGACTATGAGCAGAAAATTAGCAAATATGAGTCAAATATAATAAAAATGTTACTTAGAATGTAGAGTGAGAAATAGAAAGTTTTAACATATAAATTAAGTAAAAGTGAAAAAGGAAATTTTATTCTCTCAGAAAAACTATCATTATTGGATGGTGGTAAATTGGCATGGTTTATTTTGACTACCATCCTACAAGTATTTAATGAATGAGGCAAGCCCCTTGGCTTGTTTCAATAACACCCACCCTGGTAGTTAGACATCATCCTCAAACAATATGCCGGCTTGAGAGGATGATTGGTAATACCACACACTGTGATCCTTTATAACCCCAGGGTGTTATTTTGAGATTTATTTTTAGTTATTTGATGACACATTTCTCCTGATCCACAATATTTTGCTCTCTTTCTCCTGCATTCACATCTGACCAAACCACAAAATGAGTGCTGGATAAATCATTTCATACTCTTGCCACTTAAAAATCTTTTCTGCTTATTTTTCTAAAATCTCCACTGGGTTGCCATTCAGATGTGCCTTTTATTTTGAGCTAAAGAGGCAAAAAGTTTTTAATTGCCCTGCAAATATTTATATCCTATACATCCTGTGATTAGGGCAATTACATTTATCAGTTTTCCACCCCCTGCTAAAGTAACCACCACATTATCACGAGGAAGCCATAAAAAAAAAAAAAACCTGCAGCACACTCATTCAACTCTGAATATAATGGAAGAAGAAATGCCATCATTCACAAACTTGAACTACAAAATTATTTCCCACCCTCAGAGCAATTGGTCTTTTCCCACCACTTATAGGCCACCCCTGTGGCAGGAGTTAATTGTTAGCTCCCAAACACCAGAAAGATGGTTCTATTATGATGTTTTGTCTTATAAATGCTCAAGTTATACCTGTAATTGCCTTGAAATACATGCCTTACTGTGCTTGCCTGTGTCTAAGAGCAGTTTAAAAGATCAGACTTGGAGTTTTAATAGCCCTGATTACTGGTTGTTACTTAGTTAATAAAGTGAGTGGGAGAAGAAAAAACAGTTAAATGTTGTGTCTCATTTATCAAAAAAAAAAAATCTTCTGGAACTCTTCACGGAATGATGATGTGATACAATCTGATTCAGATTTTGTGTTTTGGGGTTTTTGTTTCATAAAATAGATTTGTTTCATAGATATATATACAGAATTTCTTGCTCACAAACAGATCTTGCTAGTTAGTTTGAATATAGGATGAAACTATATAAACTCTGTCTCAGAGGTTTCATGGCCTTTGCCCTGGACTCCAATTCTTGGGACAGATTGAATTTCAAATCTGAAAATAGCAACAGCAGTGCCAGGTTGGTTGGGGAGTTTAATGTGGTTGGTTCTGCCAAAGTACATGATGAGCTGTTTTCTAAGGAAGTGGGCCATGTCTGAAACTCACTAAGAAAGAGGCACACTTGTGTTCTGTTTGCATGGAACAACAGTGACATCCAGTGCTAACACTGTTAAAAAGCCCCAAATGATGACATCACATGATTTCTTGGTAAATGAGCAAATATGATGACAAAGGAAACATGGCTTAGACAAGTGTCTTCACTAATAGCTGCTAATGACAGGGGCAGATGATGCTCAGGGATAGAGAGAACATCCGTGTAGCACACACTCCCAGAGAGCAGTGTGCACGCTTATGTTTTATGTCAGTCTCACTTTTGAGAATCACTGGCAGGGCACAGGGACCCACAGCACCCTCTCTGTTAATCTCTGCACCCTTGCTTCTATTGTGCTTGGCTTAGATAGTAACGGGTCCTTGAACTCTCAACACTCCCTTAGCACCCTCTAAGTTTATCTCTCAGTACCCTCTAAGTTGATCAGGAAAATGGAGATGGTGATGCCATTCTACCATTTCATTCCAAATACCTCAAGCTCAGTATATATTGTTCTGTAGTTATCATTTCTTCAGGTGGAAGATGAATAATTAGAGACATCAATAAAGACATAGAAAAGTCCAACTCAATTAGGATTATTTGATAATATTATAGGTTGTTTACAGAGAAGTCACTCTTTGGTGCTCTTTCTATCATTGAGAAAGCTACATTAAGTCTGTCTAGTTCTTCATATGCTGTGGGCATTTGCTAGATTGCCCTGTGTTAGGGAAGAACAACCTACTGATGATATAATACAAAGCCTTTCTGTATTTGCTTGACTTTAGTAACAATAACCCCCCTCAATTACTAGCCCTTAATCAATACAGCATTCATCTTATGCCTATTACAGAAGTTGTAGTGCCAGGCCTTGCTAACACACTACCTTTGATCCACATAAGACAGGTTTTGCCTCCATTTTACATATGAGGAAAACAAAGCTTGGAAGGGTTTAATAGCTTGCTTACATTCACAGACTGTTAACTGAGAACTGTAGGATAGAATCCAGACATCTGTCACCACTATGCTTTCTATTGGTAAGTACCCTAGGTCTTGTTTTACATCAGTTAATACATTAACATGTATGTTATAGATGAAATACATGAGTTTGCAGTTAAATTTTCATCTTTTTACCACAATGCATTATCAAGGGGAGCATAGCTTTGGATACACAGAAAGTCCTTCCCTTATATTAGTTTTAAATGGAAAGATGAACCCAATATAGCCTTCTTCTAAAATTCAGATCCCTTTCATTTCCTACTAGATGCTTTAAGAAGACTGGTGGAATGATGTTTTCTAAGAAAGTGAAGTTATGTGGGAACTTTGGATGCTGTATAATTTGGGGTTCTATGGAAGGCAGAGATCAAGTCTTTTGGATCTTTGCTTATAATATCTAATTAAATTATTTAGAGATCAGAAATGCCCAATGAAAGCTGAATTTGAAAACATATTGGATTTTCTTCTCTTAAATTTAGCTAGTAAGGAAAACATTTTAATGCCAGGAAGCAGAAAGAAGAACCTTTATTTATGCATTATCTCTATTACCATTTTCTCAGATCAATTAGGCTTTGTACTCTGAAGAATAAGCCAAGTCTCACCTGGCCAGGAATAGAAACACAGAATACTACTCTTAAGACTAAGGCAAGACTCCTGGAAGGATTTGAAGCATGAAGTTGAAGACAGACACTGAACTTATTTGTGAATACAGTTTCACCATAGCACAAGATGATTGGATGAACTAGAATCCATCCTTTTCTAAGTAGTCTTTTGTGAAGCAAAGCAAATGTCATGCAATTTAGGGCAAGGAAACCATCTTTGCTTCTGCTAAACTATATTTACTCTGAAGTAGGAACATGGATATTTTGTCAACTGAGTCCGTAGAACTTATTACTAAGGCTGGCATGCAACACTTAGTGAAAATTTATACCATTTAATCAGTGAATGAATAAATCAGTGGATGAGTTTCTTGTAAGGACTTTAACTTAAAAAACTGGGGCAACCTAGTCAAGGGGCCAGAAAAAGAAAAATCCATCTAACTATTCCCAAACACTGCCCAAATCACTAGCCACCAGCCACACATGCCTATTTAAATTTGATTAAATATAATTAGAAATTTCATTTCACATTCTCACTAGCTACACACACACACACACTCACACACACACACACACACACACACACTCACACACGGTCTAGTCCAAGCTTGGGAGCCTGCATCTTGGGATGGCCTTTTTTTGTGTGTGTTTTTACTGGTGCATTATAATTCTACACACTAGTGGGATTCATTGTGGCATACTTGTGTATTCATATAACCTGATCAACCAGTACTTTCCCTTTCCCTCTCCTCCTCTCTCCCCTGATTCCCTACTTCTACTCTACTGGTCTCTCTTCTATTTGTTTTTTAAATGGATGCATTGCAATTTTACATGGAAGTGGGATATATGTGACATATTTGTACACACACGACATAATTGGGTAATTGCACTTCCCAGTACTTTCCCTATCTTTCCTTCTCCCTTTCTCTCAATTCCATTCTTCTGCTCTACTGGTCTCCTTTCTATTTTTGTTAGATATCTTTTCTATTTCTTTTCTCTCTCTAGCTTCTGCATATGAGAGAAAAAAAAACTAACCCTTGATTTTCTGAGTCTGGATTATTTAACTTAGCATTTATCTGGAAAAAAAAACAGAATCTCATTCTCTTTTATGACTGAATAGTACCCCATTGTGTATTTATGCCACATTTTCTTTAGGCATTCATCTGTTGAAGGATACCTTGGCTGTTTCCATGACTTGGCTATTGTGAATTATGTGCTATGAGCATTGGCATGTATTATGTCTTTATTATATGTTGATTTTATTTCTTCTGTATAAATTCTAAGGAGTAAAATAGCTGGGTCATATGTTGGTTTCATTCCTGGTATTTTGAGGAATTTCCATACTGATTTTAGCCACAGTTTAAATATATGGTAGTCACATGTATCCTGTGGCTACCATAAGGTAAAATGCAAAGATAGCTAATTCCTGTCAATATTCAAAGCTCTACTGGACAAGGTTATTATTTTAGGGTACAAGTTTAAGGAAGAAAGCCAAGAATGTTTTTTAAGATTTTTGTTTGTTTGTTCATTTAGTTTTTATGATTGCATCCATCTCAGCTTATAGGTAAGAAAATCTTCAGGGCCCTGGAGCTTTAAGTGAATTCTAGAATTAGTCATATGTGTTTGGTTGGAGAATATAATGAGCTGTATTTCACAATAGCAAAACAACAAAACAAAACCCATTCTGAGGAAATCAGTATGGGCAGAAGGGAACCCCAACACCTTCCATGTTCAGTCCAGGATCTGGTTATTGGCATTAGAGTTTAGCAATTCTGTTTGTCTTTTGGGGACTCCTAGGATTGGGAACAAATTTTTACATTAAAAAGAATAATAAAATCTTTTCTTTTATTACAAAAGTTGATTGGGATAAATTTACAAAATGAAATGAAAATTACAAAAATTAGTTGCACTCCTAAAATGACTATGATTTAAAATAGATTTTGTCTTTTTTTCTAAGAAGTTTTATTCGATAGTTGTAATGCACCATGAACTCTTTTCTATGTTATTTTCCTTAAACATTCTTCTACAACATCTTGGAATTGAGGATATTTTCTTACATTAGGTGAACATAGTATAAATTACTCATCCATATCTTCTAATTGGACCCTTAATTAATTTCCATTTTTGAGGTCATTTTTTGTTGTAATAAACATTCTTGTATGAAATGTTCACATGTGCCCTTGAAATTATTATGAAGCCTGAGAATTCTGGATAAAATTATCAGCAAATTTTTATGGCTTTTTTCACTCATGTTGACAGAATTGACTTCCACATTCATAATTAAACACAAATCTATTCACTGAATTTTTATTAGAAGCATGCCCTTCTCACAAAAGCATATTTATAGGAGTTGTACTGTTGCTCTTGGAGTTCAACTTGTGAAAAGTGATGGAGGTTCATTTCAGTGGTTCAAATCCTAACATCTTAGTGAATGAATCATTATGCCCCATGGAACTGTGATGTTGAAACAAATAATGCATCCTTAATCAACAGGTATGTAAATTTGTAGAGATTTTATCAAAAATATTTGGAGAAAAAATAGTTACATTTTGCATCAGTATTGTTATTTCTTGTTTCCGAAAATAATCTACATTAAATTGTGTTAAGGGATAGAGATGGAGAGGTCAAATTGGAATGTATTCAGAATTCAATGTTGATACATTAAAGCTGGTGAAAGCCAGGACAGTTGGCAAGTTTATTATTATCAATAATTGAAAGCCTCTTGTTCATCATCATTCCCATGATTGCTTTTTCCCCCATAATTTGTTTATTCAGCATCATTGAGTGTCTGCCAACTTATTTGATCTTAAAATCTTGGGGCAAATGCATACATTAGTGTTGCCTCTCATTTTTAAAGCCTTATCAGTTAATTTCCAATTATTTCCCTAGGTTTACTTCATGTTTCATGATTAGGATGACATACTTTTTTTTTTGTTAACCCCCCACTAGAATTATCTTTGCATTTCTTGCTTAATGGTTAACCTACTCTCAACTCCAGTTTAAGTATCTTTCTCAAAGAAAATGCCTGATATAATGATTTAGTATGCCTTTATCCTAATTCTGCAGTCTAGCGTAGTTTTTTCTTTGTTCCTTTTTCTAATACATGTTGAGAATATTCTCTTCTTTGAGTCATAAAGTAGGTAAATACAGACACGTGAGGTCTGGTTTCAAATTTATTACTCATGTGAGATTTAGGTACATTATTTAACTTTTCTGATCTCAAATTCCATATCTTTAAAATTAGGATAAAAATAGTACTTTCTTTGAAGAATTATGAGGATTATATAAATTAATATTAACAGTAATAATTTCTTAAATGCTTTCAACAGTGCTCAGCTCTTGGTATTAATAATATTTTTAAATAAATAAAAGGAAATTTAGCTAAGCTTGCCTTTTTACCTATCAATGTCTTCAAAACATTTGTTTGTTTTTTTTCCTGCATACCCATTCATATTTTACTGCTTTTGATTTTTTGAAACAGATTATTATAAAAATCTGAAATATCCCCTTCTTTATTTTTGGATCAGATATTTAGAGTTCTCTTTCTAGGACTTTCCATCTTTTAGGCTGAATAATAAAGTAAATCATGATGTTAAAGATTGGTAACATTCTTCGAGGAGCATTTATTTATGAACCATAAATGATACTAAAAACTTAACCTAGAATGCCTTTAATCCTCACAAAACGGGATGGAGTTGTGGCTCAGCAATAAAACACTTACCTAGCATGTTCGAGGCCCTGGGTTCAATCCTCAGCACCACATATAAATAAATAAAATAAAGGTATTTTGTCCAACTACAACTAAAAAATAAAAAAAAAGAAAAAGAAAAATATCATCACAAAAACCTCTAAATAAGGGTAACTGTTATACCCATGTCAAATAAATAACCAGAGAGATGAAATCACTTTCCCAAGGTCACAAAAGCAGTGCCACCACTTTTGTTTTTCACTCTGCTTAGTGCATAGGCAGATCAAATACTTTGTTTACTTTGCATTGGTTACTTCCCAGTGAGATGCAACTTTTGTTGATAATGACAGTAATATTAAGAAAGCAACCATAAACAGCCAATCCTTTCCAAGAGTGTTGACTTCATGTAACTCTTCCAATGGTTTTATTTGCTGATATTTTAATTTCCATTTTACAGGTGTGGAAGTTGAGAAAAATAAGTTCTGGCTCCAAAATTGCACAGCTAGCAAGGAGCAGAGGCAGAATTTAGTACATAGACCTGTCTTTCTTTAAGCCTGTCTGCCAGGTTGCTTCACCAGGTATTGTTCAGGTTAATATGGATTTTTCAAAATGAATATTTCTATTGAAAGTATGTTCATGTATATGTGTATATAAGTCTGGATTCAAGGGAATAATAATAAAAGATGATCTTTTCTGATTGAATGGTTTATGGATGGAATGATAAATCATGCTACAAGGGTTACTCTATTGTGTTTTTTCCATTTATGACTACAGAAGTCTAGGAGACAAAGAGTCCGACTGCCAATCATTGCTGTTACAATGAGGGGGTGGTGGTGGTGAAAGCCTACAGATCTAGTTTATTGTTTTCTTAAAGCGTTAGTATTCATCCTTTACTGCCAGGAATGCCTGTGAAGCTCTGTTACTCTAATTTAAAAATGCTTCTGAAGAGGGCTCCACACTGTTTGCTCTGAAGTGGAACCTTGCTATTCTTATTTGTAAACTGTCAGCATGAGACAGGAACTAACCATCAGTAAGATTTGCTTTTACAAAAATATAAAGTGATTGGAAACCTCCAAACATCTATAAGTCTAACATCTTTCATTCCTTCCAGCTCTCTCTTTCTTGTGCCCTGTGAAAAGAGCATAGCAATCCCCAGGGGATAATCATTCATTGGTTGACTTTTAATTTTCAGATGATTTATTTAACTGCTGTGCTTGCAGAATCAGTTCAGGACTATAGGTTCTAAAGAACCAAATAGCATTGCAAATATTTTTCTCCCCCTCTTAGAAGTTTCCATATTTGAAATGAGAGCCTTCTGCCTCCTCCACCCCCATTTCAATACTCCAGAGAGCCAGAAGATGAAATCAATGTTACACTAAATAAGGATTGGATACAATGATCTGTCTTGCAAATCCTTTGGTATCTGCATTTAATGTGTGGTCTCCTCAGTATTTACAAATGCTGGATAATTTTCCTGGTCTCTTAGAATGAGAAGTGCTCATTTGGTGACACTACCCACAGAGTAGAGACGAAACACTAAGCAATAAGTTTTATTTTTTTATTTTTTTTTTATTGGTGGTTCATAACATTACATAGTTCTTAATACATCATATTACACGGTTTGATTCAAGTGGATTATGAACTCCCGCTTTTACCCCGTATACAAATTGCTGTATCACATCAGTTACCCTTCCATTGATTGACATATTGCCTTTCTAGTGTCTGATGTATTCTGCTGTCTGTCCTATTGTCTACTATCCCCCCTCCCCTCCCCTCCCCTCCCCTCCCCTTTTCTCTCTCTACCCCTTCTACTGTAAATCATGTCTTCCATTTGTATTCTCTTGACTTACCCCTCCTTACCTCTTATATGACATTTTGTATAACCCTGAGGATCGCCTTCCATTTCCATGCAATTTCCCTTCTCACTCCCTTTCCCTCCCACCTCTCATCCCTGTTTACTGTAAATATTCTTCTCAAGCTCTTCGTCCCTACCCTGTCCTTGTTTACACCCCTTATATCAAAGGAGTCATTTGGTATTTGTTTTTTAAAGATTGACTAGCTTCACTTAGCATAATCTGCTCTAATGCCATCCATTTCCCTCCAAATTCTATAATTTTGTCATTTTTTAATGCAGAGTAATACTCCATAGTGTATAAATGCCACATTTTTTTTATCCATTCATCTATTGAAGGGCATCTAGGCTGGTTCCACAGTCTTGCTATCGTGCATTGAGCTGCTATGAACATCGATGTAGCAGTGTCCCTGTAGCATGCTCTTGTTAGGGCTTTAGGGAATAGACCGAGAAGGGGAATAGCTGGGTCAAATGGTGGTTCCATTCCCAGCTTTCCGAGAAATCTCCATACTGCTTTCCAGATTGGCTGCACCAATTTGCAGTCCCACCAGCAATGAACAAGAGTGCCCTTTTCCCCGCATCCTCTCCAGCACTTATTGTTGTTTGACTTCCTAATGGCTGCCAGTCTTACTGGAGTGAGATGGTATCTTAGGGTAGTTTTGATTTGCATTTCTCTGACTGCTAGCGATGGTGAGCATTTTTTCGTGTACTTGTTGATTGATTGTATGTCCTCCTCTGAGAAGTGTCTGTTCAGGTCCTTGGCCCATTTATTGATTGGGTTATTTGTTATCTTATTGTCTAATTTTTTGAGTTCTTTGTATATTCTGGTTATTAGGGCTCTATCTGAAGTGTGTGGAGTAAAGATTTGTTCCCAGGATGTAGGCTCCCTATTTATCTCTCTTATTGTTTCTTTTGCTGAGAAAAAACTTTTTAGTTTGAGTAAGTCCCATTTGTTGATTCTATTTGTTAACTCTAGCGCTATGGGTGTCCTATTGAGGAGTTTGGAGCCCTATCCCACAGCGTGTAGATCATAACCAACTTTTTCTTCTATCAGATGCCATGTCTCTGATTTAATATCAAGCTCCTTGATCCATTTTGAGTTAACTTTTGTGCATGGCGAGAGATAGGGATTCAGATTCATTTTGGTGCAGATGGATTTCCAGTTTTCCCAGCACCATTTGTTGAAGATGCTATCCTTCCTACATTGCATGCTTTTAGCCCCTTTATCAAAAATAAGATAGTTGTAGTTTTGTGGATTGGTTACTGTGTCCTCTATTCTGTACCATTGGTCCACCCGCCTGTTTTGGTACCAGTACCATGCTGTTTTTGTTACTATTGCTCTGTAGTATAGTTTGAAGTCTGGTATCGCTATACCATCTGATTCACACTTCCTGCTTAGTATTGTTTTTGCTATTCTGGGTCTTTTATTATTCCATATGAATTTCATGATTTTTTTATCTATTTCTACAAGATATGCTGTTGGGATTTTGATTGGCATTGCATTGAACTTATAGAGAACTTTTGGTAATATCGCCATTTTGATGATGTTAGTTCTGCCTATCCATGAGCAGGGTATGTTTTTCCATCTTCTAAGGTCTTCTTCTATGTCTTTCTTTAGGGTTCTGTAATTTTCATTGTATAAATCTTTCACCGCTTTTGTTAGGTTGATTCCCAAGTATTTTATTTTTTGGGGGGATATTGTGAATGGAGTAGTTGTCCTCATTTCCGTTTCAGAGGATTTGTCGCTCATATACAGGAATGCCTTTGATTTATGCGTGTTGATCTTATATCCTGCCACTTTGCTGAATTCATTTATTAGCTCTAATAGCTTCTTTGTAGACCCTTTTGGGTCTGCTAGGTATAGAATCATATCATCTGCAAATAGTGATAATTTAAGTTCTTCTTTTCCCATTTTTATGCCTTTAATTTCTTTCGACTGTCTAATTGCTCTGGCCAGTGTTTCGAGGACTATGTTGAACAGAAGTGGTGAGAGAGGGCATCCCTGTCTTGTACCAGATCTTAGAGGGAATGCCTTCAATTTTTCTCCATTCAGAATGATGCTGGCCTGTGGCTTATCATAGATTGCTTTTACAATGTTGAGGTATGATCCTGTTATCCCTAATTTTTCTAGAGTTTTGAACATAAAGGGATGCTGTACTTTGTCGAATGCTTTTTCTGCATCTATTGAGATGATCATATGGTTCTTATTTTTAAGTCTATTGATGTGGTGAATAACATTTATTGATTTCCGTATATTAAACCAGCCTTGCATCCCAGGGATGAATCCTAATTGATCATGATGTATAATTTTTTTGATATGTATTTGAATCCGATTCGCCAGAATTTTATTGAGGATTTTTGCGTCAAGGTTCATTAGAGATATTGGTCTGTAGTTTTCCTTCTTTGATGTGTCTTTGTCTGGTTTCGGAATCAGGGTGATGTTGGCCTCGTAGAATGAATTTGGAAGTTCTCCCTCTTTTTCTATTTCCTGAAATAGCTTGAAAAGCATTGGTGTTAGTTCCTCTTTAAAGGTTTTGTAAAACTCTGCTGTATACCCATCTGGTCCTGGGCTTTTCTTAGTTGTTAGTCTTTTGATGGTTTCTTCTATTTCCTCTATTGTTATTGGTCTGTTTAGGTTGTCTATATCCTCCTGGCTCAATCTGGGCAGATCATAGGACTCAAGGAATTTATCTATGCCTTCACTATCTTCTATTTTATTGGAGTATAAGGATTCAAAGTAATTTCTGATTATCTTCTGTATTTCTGAAGTGTCTGTTGTGATATTGCCTTTTTCATCCCGTATGCTAGTAATTTGGGTTCTCTCTCTTCTTCTCTTCGTTAGCATGGCTAAGGGTCTGTCAATTTTATTTATTTTTTCAAAGAACCAGCTTTTAGTTTTGTCAATTTTTTCAATTGTTTCTTTTGTTTCAATTTCATTAATTTCAGCTCTGATTTTAATTATTTCTTGCCTTCTACTTCTTTTGCTGTTGTATTGCTCTTCTTTTTCTAGGATTTTGAGATGAAGTATGAGATCATTTATTTGTTGGTTTTTTCTTTTTTTGAGGAATGAACTCCAAGCAATGAATTTTCCTCTTAGAACTGCTTTCAATGTGTCCCATAGATTCCGATATGTTGTGTCTGTGTTTTCATTTAACTCTAGGAATTTTTTAATTTCCTCCTTGATGTCTTCTAAAACCCATTGATCACTCAGCAACCTATTGTTCATTCTCCAGGTGATGCTTGCTTTTTCCTTTCTTCTTTTATCATTGATTTTCAGTTTCATTCCATTATGATCAGATAAGATGCATGGTATTATCTCTACCCCTTTGTATTGTCTAAGAGTTGCCCTGTGACATAGTATGTAGTCTATTTTTGAGAAGGTTCCATGTGCTGCTGAGAAAAAAGTGTAGCTACTTGATGTTGGGTGGTATAGTCTATATATGTCAATTAAGTCTAGGTTGTTAATTGTGTTATTGAGTTCTATACTTTCCTTATTTAACTTTTGTTTGGAAGATCTGTCCAGTGGTGAGAGAGGTGTGTTGAAGTCTCCCATGATTATTGTATGTTGGTCTATTAGACTCTTGAACTTGAGAAGAGTTTGCTTGATGAACACAGCTGCACCATTATTTGGGGCATATATATTTATGATTGTTATGTCTTGTTGGTGTATGGTTCCCTTGAGCAGTATGAAGTGTCCTTCTATATCCCTTTTGATTAGCTTTGGCTTGAAATCTATTTTATTAGATATGAGTATGGACACTCCTGCTTGTTTCCGCGGTCCATATGAGTGATATGATTTTTCCCAACCTTTCACCTTCAGTCTATGTATATCTTTTCCTATCAAATGCGTCTCCTGTAGACAGCATATTGTTGGGTCTTGTTTTTTGATCCATTCTACTAGCCTGTGTCTCTTAATTGGTGAGTTTAAGCCATTAACATTTAGGGTTATTATTGAGATATGGTTTGTTCTTCTATCCATATTTGTTTATTGATGTTACTAAACCTGATTTGTTATCCTCTTTGACTACTTTCCCCCCTTTACTGTCCTACCTCCCATTGTTGGTTTTCAATGTTGTTTTCCATTTCCTCTTCCTGTAATGTTTTGCCAAGGATTTTTTGAAGAGATGGTTTTCTAGCTGCGAATTCTTTTAACTTTTGTTTATTGTGGAAGGTTTTAATTTCATCTTCTAACCTGAAGCTTAATTTCGCCGGATACACGATTCTTGGTTGGAGCCCATTGTCTTTCAGTGTTTGAAATATGTTATTCCAGGATCTTCTAGCTTTCAGAGTCTGTGTTGAGAGATCAGCTGTTATCCTGATTGGTTTACCCCTAAATAATCTGCTTTCTTTCTCTTGCAGCTTTTAAAATTCTCTCCTTATTCTGTATGTTGGACATCTTCATTATAATGTGTCTAGGTGTGGATCTCTTATGATTTTGCACATTCGGCGTCCTGTAGGCTTCTAGGATTTGGGATTCTGTCTCAATCTTCAATTCTGGGAAGTTTTCTCGTATTATTTCACTGAATAGACTGTTTATTCCTTTGGAATGGAACTCTGTGCCTTCCTGTATCCCAATGACTCTTAAATTTGGTCTTTTGATATTGTCCCATAATTCTTGGATGTTCTGCTCATGGTTTCTTAGCAGACTTGCTGAGCTGTCTATGTTCTTTTCCAGTTGAAATACTTTGTCTTCATTGTCTGATGTTCTCTCTTCTAAGTGATCTACTCTGCTGGTAGTATTCTCAATTGAGTTTTTAAGTTGGTTTATTGTTTCCTGCATTTCTAGAATTTCAATTTGTTTGTTTTTTATTACCTCTATCTCCCTGTGAAATTGATCTTTTACTTCCTGGATTTGTTTGTCAATGTGATCTTTCATTGTCTGATTTTGCTGTCTCATGTCTTCCTTGAGACTCCAGATCATCTGAAGCATATATATCCTGAACTCTTTATCTGATATTCCATCTGTTGCAGCTATTACCTCTTCTAAAGTTGAGTTGACCTGCATTGCTTGTGGTCCTTTCTTTCCTTGTCTTTTCATACTGCTCGCGTTTCTTTCTGCTTGGTGCAACTGTTGTGTTTTGAAATTTACCCCCTATTTATTTATGTTGCTCTTGTATACTTGAAAAGTCTCCCTTGCAGGTGCGGGCGGCGGCTGTGCCCCTACTCCAATTGGGGTGACGTGTCTACCACGCTGGCGGCTCTCTGGGCCTGTTCCGGGAGTGGAAGGCGGCTCTGCTCTGTCCCTATTCCAATTGGGGTGTCGTGACTACAATGCTGGCAGGTCGCTGGGCCTGTTCCGGGCGTGGGCGGTGGGCTTGGCTGGCGGGATTCCACCTAATGGCAGTCCCTAACCTCCCTGCTTGCTAATTAATGGCTTCTCTGAGGCGCCACGCCTTCTGTAGCTGCGGGGCAGGCCGCGCGGATCAGTTGGCCTGGATCTCCGGGGTCCTGCTGCTGGCTGTTTTGATGTTGCAAGCTGTTGGAGAGTGGTGGTGTATTCTTCAGCTTTCCCGGATGGTGGCCGCTGACTGCCTGGATGGAGTGTCCGCTGTTTTGATGTTGCACTCTGAAGGAGAGTGGCGGTGTATCCTTCAGCTTTCCCGGATGGTGGCCGCTGACTGCCTCGGTGGAGTGTCCGCTGTGGGGGATGGGACTGTACCGCTTCCTTCCCCTTCTGAGAACCCGTGCTCGGCCCAAGGGTCCGTGTGGGCTTGGCTGGTGGGATTCCACCTAATGGCCTTCCCTAACCTCCCTGCTTGCCAATTAATGGCTTCACTGAGGCGCCACGCCTTCTGTAGCCGCAGGGCAGGCCACGCGAATCAGTTGGCCTGGATCTCCGGGGCCCTGCTGCAGGCTGCTGGGATCCCTGGCACTCTATCACTTTGATTTTTTCTGCTTGCCCCTCCCCCAGTGCTGGCTAGCCAGGTTTCCTTTTGGCTGCTACTGGGAGGAGGGGTTGGAGGTCAGGTGTCTCTGGTTTCCCCCTAGTCTGTATGGAGGCTCAGCTTGATACTCCCTCTCCCGGCAAGCCTAGGAGAGATTTTATGCGAATTCCCGCTGTCTGGGGGGTGAGCTGAATGACACCGACCTGTTTTGATGTTGCACTCTGAAGGAGAGTGGCGGTGTATCCTTCAGCTTTCCCGGATGGTGGCCGCTGACTGCCTTGGCGGAGTGTCCGCTGTGGGGGATGGGACTGTACCGCTTCCTTCCCCTTCTGAGAACCCGTGCTTAGCCCAAGGGTCCGTGTGGGCTTGGCTGGTGGGATTCCACCTAATGGCCTTCCCTAACCTCCCTGCTTGCCAATTAATGGCTTCACTGAGGCGCCACGCCTTCTGTAGCCGCAGGGCAGGCAACGCGAATCAGTTGGCCTGGATCTCCGGGGCCCTGCTGCAGGCTGCTGGGATCCCTGGCACTCTATCACTTTGATTTTTTCTGCTTGCCCCTCCCCCCAGCAATGAGTTTTAGAAATGAAAGAAAGAAAAATAAATAAATAAAACCCTCTAGTGAGTTCAATCTTGGTAATTAAAGAGCAAAACTGAAACTTGGATCCACAAGGCTTATCTTGAGTCACTTTAAATGTCTATTAGGCCAGATATATATTGTCTGTGAGAACTTACATTTCAGAAAGAATAGCCTTTGAATTGGCTGTGTGCTTCCATCCCTCCTCCACCAGATAATCTGTTGAAAAATGAATGCCTTTGAAAAATTTCTCAGGTACAGAAAGGGAGAAGCAGGGTAACACAGGAAGGTGGGCATTTACCCTTCTTCCTGCACAGAAAGGTCACAGCAACAGCCTTTAGCAAATGTCCAGCTTTAATACAATTTCAGCCTGCAGGAATCATTGTTTCTGAGAATAAAGTATGCACAACTACCTTTTGTCCATGAAGACTTTACAGATTTCTCTTCATCTTCCATGTCTTTTTCTGACAAGATATTGTACAGATTCTTTTTGCAGATCAACTGTCACACTGGTCTACAACTGCTGGTTTCCCAGTGTGTTTCCCAGTATCAGTTCTTAGAGGGCAGGGATTTGTCTTTTCTCTAATCCCATAGATAGATAAATACCCAGAAAATGTAGGTATTTGTTAAATAAATGAATGAATAAACACATGAACATGAATAAATAGAAACAATATTTAACTGACATTAGTATACAATTATTTGCTTAGATAACAATAAAAATTATTTAAAATGGTTTAAGATATGAATTATCTTTGAGAAGTCAGAGTTTCTAAGTGGGGAAAGAAAGTACAGATTGCTGCCAATTTTTTAAATAGGAAACTGAGAAATGTCTTAGAAATCTCTGGAGGCTTTTATGTTAATCATCAGAGAAAAAAACATGGTATTTCATCATTGAAAAAGGTGATAAATACTTGGAGCTTTGCAAAATAATTTAGCTAAATTTAGTTTATGTAGTTTTATCTGATTGGCTTTTATAAATTATGAAGAGTAGCTTTGGGAGTGGGAAGAAGTAAAAAAATGTAGTAATACTTCATTTATATCTTTAGGAAGCTTAAGATTTAGCATGAGTCAGGACGTAAAAAACTCTAGAAACATTTAGATAAATGCTAAGTTATAAGATTGATTGATTCTTGGGGGGATCACAAAATCTTCATAGGGGGAAAGCATGGAAGAGTGGCTTAAGAGAAGAACACTATAAACAGATTTCTGGGTTCAAATTTGAATGTTCCCCTCACTAGCTTAGCATCCTCGTGCAAGTTACAAATCTCTTTTTTTTTTCATTCACATCCTCATCTATTATGTGGGGTTTCGATAATAACAGCAACTACCTTAGAGGATTAGGAGAGTCAATGTGTACCAGGTGTGTCAAATGATGTCTGGAGTATAGTAAGAAAAATTTGCAACTCTTTCTGATCATAGTAAATAGATATTTGCCTGAGGCATAAAATGGGGAAGGGCAGTGAAGAAGTTTAACATTTGCAAGGTTCAGAAATTAAAAACATGGGATGCTTGAAGCACTGTAGAAGTTCAAAGAAGTTGGATCGCATGGTTCACATGTCTGGTCTGAGGCTCTGGCTGTAATGGCAGACAGCTGATAGATGGAGTCTTAACCTTTGAGCCCACCCATGTGAATTCTTCCCATGGAGTAACCCCACACAGGGAACTTGCCAACTTTTGTTATTATAAAAGCTTCTACTTGCCTTAACCCTCTTTTTAAATTTTAAACTGAAACAGATTTTTAAAATATTTAACCTACTTTAACTCTTAGTGTACTCATTCAGTTTTAGTTCCTTTTAACTCAAGTTTTATTTACTTCACAGTGATATTCATAAGCTTTTAAATAAGGAGTGTACAAAGGGTGAAAGATGAGTTGGGGGCAACTTCAAACCAAGGAAGTTAGATGCACTTAGCTCTAGTTCAGAAGGACACTTCAGGCTCTAGTGGCTCCTTTGACCTAAACCATTGTCCTTCAAAACAAGGAATAGTACCTGTGCAGAGACAAGTAAACTGACATTTTTCCAAAAAAAAAAAAAAAAAAAGTCTGATTTCTCAATGGAAACTCAAGCATGTCTTCAGAATAGTTGTGATTTCTTGTTTTCAGGCCTGCCTGTAAGGAAGCCTATTAAATAAAATCCACAGTTTCTAGCACCATCAGCCTCCCATTTAGTTGATAGCAGGAATCTGATTATGCTGGGAAGAAGCTTCTTCATCTCTTTAATTTTAAAGCAAGGGTTTCCCACCTCTCACAAATAGACTCTTTTCTCTGGTTTTGGGGGAGATGAGAAAAAAAATACAGGACAATTTTCACAAAGCTGTTTTCAATTTAAAAGATACTTGACTCTGAAATTATCTTTCTTTTTTTTCCTTTAAATCTCAGTCTTGTAATGAGTTGATGGCAACAAACAATATACAAATAAAAAGTACCCAAATAAGATGATAGCATTACTGTGCTCCCTGATCTTTAAAATTCTTACTTGTAAATTCCAAATGTTTTTTTTTCTAGAGAAAGATAAAATACTCCTAAAGTTTTCATGAGATTTCTTAAAGGAAGGCTTAATCTAGCCTATTAAATTGAGTTACTAAAATTATGTTTATATGTTCTTGCTTTCAACTATTTACAATAACATTCTTAAAATTCATGATACGTACTCAACACACATAGCAAAGACACAATCTCTTTTTAAAAAAAAAAAAAACTATAAATCCTAGATTTAAACCTCTTCTTCAAATATCTATGAAAGTAAAAATGCCTCCCTCCTTCTTCACCTGAAAGCCTACATGTCTTAGAATGCTAACTGAAATGCTTCACTTTCATGAAAAGCCATTAATTGTTTCCTCCTCCTTCTTCCAAAACTTTGGGATATTGTTAAATGGTTTAGATATTAGGCGCCCCAAAAAGCTCAGGTGTGAGACAATTCAAATACACTCAAGGTAAAATGATTGATTATAAGAGCTTTAATCCAATTAGTGGATTAATCACCTGGTAGGGAATAACTGGTAAATGAGGGCAGGTAGGGTGTGGCTAGAGGAGGTGGGCATTGGGGGTGAGCCTTTGAGGTATATATTTTGTATCTGGCAAGTAGAGCCTCTCTCTCTGCTTCTTGAAGCCATGCTTCCTGCTGCTTTCCTGAGTCACACTTTTCCCGCAGTCCCCCCAGGGAATGGAGCCAGCTGTCTGTGGACTGAAACCTCTGAAATCATGAGCCCCAAATACACTTTTCCTCCTCTAAAATTGTCCTTGTCGGGTTTTTTAGTCACAGCAGTGAAAAAGCTGACTGAAACAGATGTTGACCATATTACATTTAGTACTCATAGGAGAGATGAGGACAAACATGGCACTCTTGGGCAGCAGTCCAGAGTTATATTGGTTTTCTAGGATTATATTAACAAAGTATCCAAAACCATGTGGATCAAGACAACATAGATTATTGTCTCAAAAGTCTTTAGGTCAGAAAAATTAAGCTACTTATAAGGCCTTGCTCTCTCTAAAAGCACTAGGGAGAAACTATTCTATATTTTTCTCCTACCTTCTAATAGGCTCAGGTATCCCTAGACTTAGAGAAGTAGCATTCCAATGTTGGGCCCCAAAATGACTCCTTCCTACCATCTTTCCTCAATGTATGTCTCTTTGTGTCCCAATTCCCTCTTTTTAAAAATGTATTTGATTAGGGATCACTCTGATGACTTCATTTTAAGCTTAACTCTATTTACCAAGTAAGGCCTCAGTCTGAGGTTCTAGGAACTAGGATTTCAGGTCACAATTCAACTCAACAATAATCCAGATGATTAGTCCATTAGGATCCTAGGTATGAGATACATGAAATAAAGTAGGAATATGTCTTAAAGGCACCTCTTACTAAATAAAGAAATTAGATATGATCTAATTTGAAAAGACTGGGAGATAATTAGAACAGGAGTGATATGATCATATGTAAGTTTTAGGAAATTTATCTATTCATTCATATCTTTGTTTTACTTTCTCAATATTTAAAGTCCAAGGGGATTTGAAGGGTTAAATGCTATCTCCTGGATTCTTAGGGCAGATAGAAGAAGACTATGTTTCACCAAGACCACGCTTGATAGGAGTTTTGCCCCCAAAGTAAAAGTGGTGTGATTTAGAAAGAGATTGGATGCTAAACAAAAGCAAAACCAAAACACAATGAAAGAAAAAAAAATACAAAACAGAAATGATGTTGTTTAATTAAAAACTGATTATTTAAAAAGTTCATATGAATTCCAATTAAATCTAAACATTTGTACAAGAATGTATCAATATAATGGGGTATGCATGCTTTAGTTATTTACTGCTGCTCACAAAATACATACAAAGCTTATAAACTCGGAAGATAGCCATCATTTTATTTTATCTCATGATTTAGGGCAGGGTTCAGCTGTGTGCTGTCTCTGCTCTTGATGGCATCAGCTAAGTTAGTTTTATGTAACTGGTATCAGGCTGATCTGGAGCACCCAAGATGGCATATCACATTCTGTTCACTTGAGGGGAACGATTGGAAGATCCGAATCATCTGGGACTATTGTCAATTGAAATATTGACCAGTGGTGTCTTCTTCACAGTCATCTCAGATCAGTGTTATCAGAAATTTTCAAGATGCCAGAGAAAGTTGTAAGCCTTCTTATGTGTCCTCAAGATCAGAATGTAACGTTTTATTGATTAAACACTTACCAAGGTTATTCTAGACTCAAGGTGAGAGGAGTTAGCTTTCACTTTTCAATGGGAAGCATAGCAAAGACTTTGCAGTCATCTTTAATCTATGAAAGTTAAATATGAGGATAACTGTTACTAAAAATCCTACAGGTACTTTGGGAGATTGTTACAAAGGTAGGTAAACATTCAAAATCTAAAGAATTACTTAGCAATAGCTATATTTTTATAGTGTTGTACAGAGATGTTGTCGAAATAAAACTAAATCTGTGTTCTGGAAAACATTACAGCTAAAGACTACGGCAATTTCAATCTAATGTATGAAATATGATATGTCAATAGCTTTGTAATGTTGTGAACAACCAATAAAAAAAATAAAAAAATAAATAAAATAAATTAATTAATTAATTTAAAAAAAGAGAGAGCAAGACTACGGCAATTTTGAATTGATAAAGCTGACTTAGTTAAATCACCAGCTTAATGTCTCCAAAATATCTTCTACTACCATATATCCAATGTAGTGAAACTAAAATAATATGAGGAAACAACAAAAGAACACTATCCACTTAGAAAAGGATTAAGTGTTAAATATGCCTAGGCTGATTGCAGTCAACATCTCAATTTGTTTCTCTTTAGAAATATACTATATTTTAAAAAGATACTGTATTTTAAAACTTTGGAGGTTTTCCCATAACTAGTTGAGAACAAAAGTTCAGACTTTAGGGGATATTTAAGAACTCAATTCTTGTGTACTCACTCTGCTCTTTTCTTAGCTTTACATGGTTCCATAAAACACAAATAGCAGTTTTATTGTTGCTTTTCTATTGTTTTACAAGCTTACTGTTGGGAACCATGGTCAGGATGCTGTCAGCATTTTTAGACTGGCACACACAAAAACATTCGATCCAAGAAGAGAGGCTCAGCTTCACTGATATCCTATAGTGTTTTGTTTTGGGAAATGCCATGCTGGTGATTATAAAGGATGAAGTCATACATTTTTACCAACCACATCCTTCCATTATGGCAATTCTAATTGCAATGAGCTGTGGAATCAATGGAAGAAGGAAAGAAAATCCGTCCAATAAAATAAAAAGGGAACAAAATAAAACTTCCAAGGTTTGGCAAACTTTTGATAGGCACACTTTTGTTTAATTATATAATATTACCAAAAAACATGGTATATTATGGTTCTAGAAGAATAAAGAAATAATAGAAATGTATTCATTTTCATTTGGGGATTTTGAATCCATACAAATATATTACTATTATTATTATCAACATCATTGTATTGTGTAAAGTTATTTTCTTAATGAACTTATTGGACTCACTGATAACAATTAGTCTCACAAATCATTCGGCCTTTCAATTATTACACTGATATTAACTACTTCTTTACAAATTCTTCTGCCCACTATTTTTACTTTTTTCTTACTGCTGAAACAACAAGTCTCAGGTGAGACTTTAAAAGATTGTTCTTCAGTTTTAAAAATAGTTATTTGACCTAATCTTTCAAAATTTACTATATGGTGGAATAAATTTGAACTTCATTTCATCAAGTTGGGATTCAGTTTGGGTTATTTAATTTAGCCATAGATTCTAATGAAGTGGAATTTAGACATTCAATTTAGCCACAATTTTTTACTTTAAAATTCTATTCACTCTCCTCCTTTGAGGATAAACTAGTTGCAATTCAGATTATATATTTAATTCATGTTAAACTTTTGACCATATATTGAGCTGAATTAAACTTATAGACTAGTATAAATTCAGGACACCTACAAGATTAGGGGCTTAAAGTGGTTGGTACTAATGCATCTGAATATATACTATACAGAAATGCTTAATGGTATCATGAAGAATGCTATTAATGCCATGATAAAAAGAATCTAGTTTCAAGTCTCACTTTTCCCTGCAAAAGAAAACAAATATATACCCCTCCTTTTTTACCTTTGAGAGACTTTAGATCATTGTATCCAATCACAGAAAGAACTAAAATTTATATCTTACAATGGTAAAAACCATTTCATCATGATTTCTTTAATTTGGAGAAAATAAAAATTGTTTCAGATTCTTTAATAAACACACACACACACACACACACACACACACTCAAATATCTATATTTTATCCAATAGAATGTAGTGGATTGCACCTTCCAGAGGTCTTTCCTTTGATGCCATTGATGCCAGAGTCACAGGTTAGCAGGTTTGGGCAGAGGCATCTGTAAGATCCTTGCTTAGCATCTGGGTGGCCATGTTGAGTGACAGCTGTCATTTTCCCTCCCAAGGATCTTTTCAGGAAAGGCTCACCACTCCCTCAAACCATCCACACCCTTAAACTGCCTGCATTAGGACCCACCCAACTCTGATCCCTTTATGATCCCATAAAAGCCCCCAAATCCAAGCCTGTTCTGCCTCTTTCTCCTATACAGAGATGTGCCTTTATTTGTCAGAGTGACGAACTTTCTTATGTATCTCTGCTGGGTCTCTGACTCATTCTTCACTGGCCTGTCTCCTACTTTATTACTTTCCCTTCAGCATCAAAGCATGAAAATAGAGTCACAAAGATGTTGGACACATTTTGAATTGGTAATGAGACTCTTTTTAAAAGAACCAACCAAATGTTGTAAGAATAAATATATAAGATCCTTTTCTTCAATAGATATTTTTGATGGAAATCAGAATAGTGGAACTAAGGCAGCAGATGCAGAATCAGGGGTGAAAATTATAATGAAGAAAAACACAGGTATTTAGAGCAAGTTTGGGGAAGGCTCTGGATTTGGGGATGGGATAGCCAGACAAACATGCACAGATATCTCATTCCACAGTTTGGATTCTATCATTCTCAACAGATTCCTAAGTTTCTAAATAGTATCTGAGTGAAGGAATCTTATACTAGGTGGGTACAACCAATTCTAGTGCCCCGAGTAAGCAACCCACTAGGTAGAGAGAAACTGATGTGATTCTATTTTTGAAAAACCAGCCTCGACCTCAGAGCAAAGCCTGTCCAAGGAAGGGGGGAAAGACCTTGTCCTTGGAAAGAACCACAGAGTACTTCTAGGCACATACCCACCTTGCTGAGTTGTTTGTTTACAAATAACAGGAGAGATCTGTGGAGCCAGGTGTCCCTGACTCAGTTAGGCTAGGTGAGGACCCATAGCAACCCCTTAGCAACCTCCAATCAGCATGAAACAGGGAAAACACCTAGGATGACAGATGACCCTCCCAGTAGTTTATGGTGGTTGATAACATTTTGGCAAACCATGTAGTTCAGCATGTACTCCCCTCGTGGCTTAAACCAATCAGTTCAAACAAATCCCCCTCTTATACTAACCAATCACCCCTACCCAACTTGTTCCTGCCACTGAATGTGCTTATCATGTTTTAGAGTTGTTTTATGATTTTTCCGCAGTGTGTGATGATTTGCTAAGAGATGCTATGATGTATGTGAAGTCCCTGCCTTCCCCAAAGAATGCATAAAACTGCTGCAAACCCTGGGCTTGGAGCCTCTCGGTGTCACCAGTTGCTGTGTGCTTGCAGAGGACCTAGCTAGCTTGTAATAAACACCTCTTTGCTGCTTACATCGATCTTGGTCTCTGGTGGTCTTTTGGGGGTCTGGAACTCAAGCATATCAGATAGTAATGAGAGAGAAAAGGCTAGGGAGTGGGGAGTAGATAAAGGACAGTAAAGATCGACATGAGGGCAAACATTAGGACAGCCATTTGAACATCCCCTGACATGTTATAAAACAGTTCCTGTTTCTCAGAAAAGACATAAATTTCTGTTCAGAAAGCAACATCATAATCTATAATCTGGCTGCACCCACTGCAAGACAATTGAAATATCAAAAATCAATCAAGAGGAGTTTTCAACTTCTGCTTATATGCCTTTAAAAGAGGAAGTGAAATTATCTAAATGGGGATATTTTACATTTCAAAATTTTGTTTATATTGCCTGGATAAACAGCCTTATGCAAAGTCTAGCATTTGGCATTTTCCCTCTTTGCGCTTTTCACCTTAACCCTATCCCAGAGGACATTTCTATCCTGATTCTTTTTCCTTGTGTAAAGGAATATAACAAAAAGTAGCAAGATGACATAGGGATAGATTTAAAATTATTTCAATAAACATAGATACTACTAGCGTAGATGCTACTAATGGTAGATACTCTTTCCCCCCAAATTCAGGGAGTTTCTATAGGGCTCCAATGAGATTAAACAGTACTCATCTTTAACTGCTTTAAATCTTCAAGATCTAATATCACTTTTTATACAAAAAGAAAAAGTACTCCACCCTTGTTCAGGCACTTCTTAGTATTAGATTATATGGGATACCTCTTAAATATTTTAGTAAATATGAATCATTAAGTGTTTGAGGAAGTGTGATTTAACAAAAAAGATAAAAATGTAGGACTTTTACATCAATCAATCATCAAAGTTCCTTTCCCCTGTAAAGGAGTTCCTCTCCTTTAGTCAGACCCCATGTTCCCTCCCTTAAGGTAAACAAGATGGGAGATAAAAAAAAAAAGGGGGCATTCCAAGAACATGCCTTTCTGAACATAATCAACTACTAAAAATATAAGTAACTATTTAAATAATATATAAAACTAATATGGTAGCAGTTTCTTTCTATTCACTGAAACTAATGTAGTTTGTAAAAACTGTTATCTATGTGGAAGTATTTTCAGTTGTATTTTTTTTATTAAGAAGTTTGATTTGGGAGTGTTTCATATGCAAAAATGATGGAATCAGATGATATCAGATTATAACCTCAGAAGAGCAAAACTCTAGTATTTTATGCAAAGTGCAGTAACACCAGCAATAACATTTTTAAAGTAGGAAAAGTGACTCTATGATTGACATTTGGACTAATCAGGTGGCAGTAGAGCCTCTAATCACATGGCCCCCAAGCTCTTAGTGCTTGGTAACCAAATGTGGTAGTAACTGATGTAGTTCATTGTAAACAACAAAGTGTGAATTACCTGTAGTTAATAACAAATAACAAAATAATTAGCAGATATCCATCACAGAATTGTTTTTGAGTGGACAAAACCCCCAAAATGACTGAAAATTTAAACTAGGTTACAGTGAATACTAAAGTGGGAAATTTTGGAAGCATGTAACTAGCTTTATGATGCTTCCCTACTTCTGAAGAAATATCTTCATAGCCTGAATTTTGGTTCAGAATAATTGGGAAGCAATTAAGCCCTGCACAGAGTCACATCTGGAACTGTGCTGCAGAGATACCATCTACATAAAGTATGACCTGATCCTTGCTTTACTGAGTTGGGCAGCGGTTGCCTCCTGCCTGGATGGTTCACACCAGAGGCCTGGCCACTTACAAGCTACATAAACTTGGGAAAAGTCTCTGAATTTCTGGGCCGCGGTGTTTTCATCTCTCGAATAGAAATAAAATAGAAAAATTCTTTTTGAACCAAAATACATGGAGCTGTAGAAATGTCAGTAGCCATAATACCATTGTTTTTTGTGCTTAATTTTTGTGAAAGTTGAGTGTTTGTAGTTCTGTGTCATCAAATTTAGTAGCCACTACTTACCTGTGGCTACAAAGAACTTTAGATTTACTTAATCCAAACGAAGTCTTAGTGTAAGTATAAAACACACTCCCAATTTTGAATATTTTAGCATGAAAAAAGAATGCCAAATATCTCAATATATTTAATTCTCTTTCAAAATGATAATAATTTTATTATATTGATTTAAATAAAATATTTTGGGCTGGGGGCCTAGCTCAGATCCTGGGTTTAATCTCCAGTGTGTGTGTGTGTGTGTGTGTGTGTGTGTGTGTACCTATGTACACAAATATTGACAGTTAAAATTAATCTCATCTATTTCTTCTTTCTTTTAGAAATTTAAAATTGCATATATGCTTCACATTTGTAGCTCACAGTGTATTTCTATTGACCAAACTGACTATGCAGATGATTGTAGTAGATAAAAGGTAGATATAAGAAAAGTATTTACTTAGAGTGTCAGATTTTATGTTTTTTTTAGGATTAAGAACCTTAATATACTAGTAAATATAATTAATGAGAAAAGTAAGCTGTAAGAGAAAGAAAGCTTAAAAGGTTAATTCTATACTATTTTTTATTATGTGAATCTAACAATGTGGTCACCTACTGTGAAAGCATTATTTGTAAGATCATAAAAAAGTTTAAAAGATTATTAAGAAAAAATTAGAAACTAACCCAGAAAAAAATACACTTAGGCATGCATTCAATTGATGTGATGAGGAATTCAAAACTTTCATTTGCTCTAATTTTAAGGCATTTTAGAATTTAATAAGCCATAAAATGCAATTAATTTACATAATATTATGCTCTCATATTTAAAATTAGATATCTTCTGTCTAAAATGACTCTTATAAAACCATATAGTGCATGGGGTAGAAACAATACTATGCCATCTCAAAAAGATACTCACATACCAATACCTAGAATTTATAAATATTTCATCTTCTATGCAAAAGAAATTTTGTCTACGTAATTAAATTGTGGATTTGAAATCCTAAGATTATCCTGTATTATCTTAGTGGTCAAAATGTGTTCATTTATAGGGAGGCAAGAGGATCTGAGTAAAAGACAGATGTGATAACAGATGCAGAGGTTAAAAAGATGAAGGATGAGGCTGTAAGTCAAGAAATGCAGGTGAATGCTATGACCCAGAAAAGGCAAGAAAATGGGTTCTTTTCTAGTCTCCAGAAGACATGCAGCCCTTTCTATCAGATACATTTTGCCTCATAAGACCCATTTTAGACTCAGACCTCCACAAGGGTAAGAAAATAAATGTGTGTTGCTTTAAGCCATTGCTAGTGATAAATTGTTATGGTATCAATTAGAAATAACAGTAAATAACTGCTGCTAGCTGATTTGAAAATTATAATTATTTGCACATATATCATGTCTTTCTCATATTGAAGATACTTCCTATCTTCTTCAAAAGGTCAGTGTGAATATAGCATAAGATAAAATATAGTGAATGCTTTAAAAGTATAACACATTATATAAATACATAATATTGTCAATGTTTTAAACATAGCCTTATTCTATAGGTATGATATTAATATATATATTTGGGATTGCTTAGAACTTATCTACTAAGAAAGAATGCATGAATATATATGGGTTAATTTGGGTTCACTATGACAAAGATTTGTGTTCTAGAATTCATTTGGGAGATTATTCCCAAGAAATTTGCAAGGACTAGAAAGAGACAGACAAAAAAAGACAGGCACTAGAGGGTTAAATTTTTTACCCAGGAATTTGCTATTGTGATAACTGAAGCTTTATTCCTCTGTGTAAACCTAAGAGCCAACTTAGAGCACAGTGCTTCAAATGATTACTCTTCTAGAGTCAGGAAACTGAAGTATTTGTACACCAGCATCTGTCAGTCATTTGTTGATAGCTATTCCCAGAAGCTGTTAATTCTTTTTTTTTAACATTTATTTTTTAGTTGTAGTTGGACACAATACCTTTATTTCACTTATTTATTTTTATGTGGTGCTGAGGATCGAACTCAGGGTCTCACAGGTACGTGGTAAGGGCTCTACCGCTGAGCCACAACCCCAGCTCCAGAAGCTGTTAATTCTCTTGCATCTCTGGCCTGCTCTAGGGACAGATGACAATAACCCTCTTCTTGGCCAAACCTTAGTCAGGACTATTGCTCTTCCTCTTGACTGGGCTTCAGCCTTGACCTGTTGTAGCAAGAGTCTTGCTAAGCCAGTTTAGTGAGAATCTCCTTCACCTTGATATCTATTCAAGTTCCTCTTGTGCCAAACTGATACTTGACCAAGTTCTTCTTTGTAATTTTATCCACTGACTCCCTCATACTGCCCTTTGGTCACAAATCTCAAAATGTGTTTATTGAGTTTAGAGCTGAGTTCAAACAGTTATTATAATAGCTTTGACCCCTGTTACAATAGATTGAATAAAGTCTTTCTTGCCTATTTAACTCTGCCCTGTGCAAATTTTCTTGGATACAGGCATATGAGTCTCAGGCTTCTAAGAGAAGCTCTCAGTCAGAGAATTACAGGTGTTGGCAATGGGAAGTTGGGCCATTTGAATTGGTAAGTGAGGGGATATAGATAAGGAACTAACACACTAATCTCAGTGACCTATTGACTTTAAGGATAGCATTCCTTTCTCTAAATTAATAATTTTTATAAACTTCAGTTTCTTCTTTATGTAAAATGAAGATAATAGCCAGTGGAGCATGCCTGTAATCTCAGTTGCTCAGGAGATTGAGGCAGGAGAATCACAAGTTCAAAGACAGCCTCAGCAACTTAGGGAGACATATCTTAAAATATAAATAAATAAATAAATAAATAGGGCTGGGGCTGGGGCTCTATGGGTAAGTGCCCCTGTTCAATACCTGGTACAAAAAACAAACAAATTTTAAAAAGATAAAATAATAATTTCAACTGTACAATATTACTGAGCATAATAAATTGAAATTGCATGTAAATGCTAATCATTTAAAAGTATTCCAGATGCTTAAATAGGTAAGTTTGTTTTGAGTCAAACAAAGGATTGGAAAGCCAAATAATATACATCAGAGATCTTACTTATATCAAGTTTTACTAATAATTTCATGGAAATATGCAATTACAAGGCAGAGAAGAAGCAGGTAAAGTCTGGTGCACCTGTATGCTTACTCAGGTCCTTCTTGGTGAACCTGTGTGCCTACTCCAGTCCTTCTTGTATTAAACACATGTTCTCTAACTCAGAGCTCTGAATAAAGTACCTAAATAGTGTGTGGGTTGCTCACACACAAGGGAGCATTCTAGAATGCATTAATATATTATGAAATATTTCTCTTTTACATGCTAGAGAGTTGGAGTGATCACATGATTTTATCTTGGAAGCCTTAAGCAATCCTAAACCAGTAACATTATTAAGAGAATTCCACAGATAAGGATGTACTATTGAACTCTTTGCCCAGATATACAGTTGATCTATTTCTAAGGAGGCAAGATTGGTCATTTGGAGGGAAATAGATCACAATCTACCTGCTTTAATTCCTTCCTTCTCAATTCAAACAGGAAAACCTCCTCCTTTGCCTTATTTTATCTTAATGTGTTTCATTCATTAATCTGGTTGCCTAGGATTAGAAGTCAATGTACTAAGTGTTTACTATATGTAGGGCTCTTTTTCAAGAGTTTTACCTCTGTCGGCACCTTTAATTCTCATAACAACCTATGAGGTAAATATTACTTTCATGCATCCATATGGGGAAACAGAAGCGCAGAGAGATTGTGTAATATACTTAAGGACTTCTATAAATAGTAGAAACCAAATTCAATCCAGGTAGTTTGGACCTAGAACCTGAGCTCTTTCTTAATCACTACTATGCCACCTTACTAGATAAAGGAATCCAGAAGGAGCAACACAGTTTGTTCAATAATTTAGACCCTGGACATGTGTCAATATTCTCAATAAGCTTCCAAGTGAACAGAACATGCTACTTATAAGCATTCAACCTAAGGTACTATGTGAGACATCTTAAAAATATGTTTAAATTTTATTATTCTCATTAATCATCAAAAATTACTATATTAATTGGGAAATATATTTAGATGAGACAGGAATATAGAAATTTTTACCATCATAAATGTGTCAAATTGAACATTGATTTTTCAGTATGTCCAATCTCTATTTGTCTAATTCCTAGACATTTTATTACTATTGACCTAGCCCTAATTTATCTCATCCTCATTATTCTTACAATAATATTATCAGAATAAAGGATAAAGAATAGAAAAACAGAGTTAATGTTTTATACACTGAAACATGCTGAAGAATTTTTAATAATTAGTATAACCAGCATAAAAAATATAGGGAATTCTAATTACAATGTTTTATATTTTTAGGAAGAGGTTTATTAATCTATTTGTTCATGTAATAAATATTTACTGAATCTCTATGTACTAGACATTATTTTTAAGTGTTCATAATATACTTTTTTATTGATTTTTTAAAATAAATAAATGATGATAGAATGCATTACAATTCTTATTACATGTACACAGCACAGTTTTTCATATCTCTGGTTGTATATAAAGTATGTTAACACCAATTTGTGTCTTCATATATGTACTTTGGATAATGATGTCTGTCAAATTCTACCATCCTTGCTAATCCCCTGTCCCCTCCCTTTCCCTCCCACCTCTCTGCCTTATCTAGAGTTCATCTATTCATCCTATGCTCCCCATCCCTACCCCACTATGAGTTAGCCTCTTTATATCAGAAGAAATATTTGGCATTTGTTTTTTTTGGGGGGGGATTTGGCTAGCTTCATTTAGCATTATCTTTTCCAACACCATCCATTTATCTGCAAATGCCATGATTTTATTCTATTTTATTGCTGAGTAAAATTCCAAGACATTCTTTAGATGTCAGAATAAGTACAGAACAAAGACAAGAAGCCTGTTCTAATGCAATATATATTTTGGGGAAGTGTGGCCACTGATACAGACAAAACACAACCCAGTGGAAAGAAAAATATAGTACAGAGTACTAGGAAAAAATTAATTTAGGATGTTGTGATAGTGAATTACTGGTAGCTTCCTTAGAACAGGTGGTTAGAGAAGAGCTCTCTGGAGTGGTGTCAAGGAGCTAAAATTTGAATGATAAGGAGGACCCAGCCAATCACAGAAGCATAGAACCTAGAGTGTACTGGGCAATAGGTGGTTTAAAGATCTTAAAGAATGTGCTTGGCATGTTCTAGAAACAGAAAGAAGGCTGCAGGGTAGGAGGCACATAAGTCAGGTAAAATGCAGTTCACATTGGGCTTGGTAAGCCTAGGAGATTGCAGATTTCTTTTTCACTGTGTTGGGAAGCACTGTAGTAGGGGCTAGCTTTTTAAATGTTGCACATTTTAGAAGATCACTCAGTTGGGATGTGAAGAATATGGATTGTTGGAAGTGTCAGTTAAGGTCTGAGTTTAGCTGCATGGAATTAAAAAAACCTAATAACAGTAACTTATTTATATAAGACAGTTTTCTTTTCCTCACATAACATAATATCCAAAGGCATCCAGTCTGAATTGCTGAAACTATGGTCAATTCCTTGAATCTTTTTCTTCAAGGTCAGTAATAGCTCCAGATATCTGATCTTTTAAAACTTTCATTAAAAAGAAAAAGGGAAACCCACAGAATAGGAGAAACTCTCTTGTGATGTTTTTGAGCAGTTTATTCAAGACATCTTACCTAAAATTTTCTTTCACAACTCAGGGTTTAGTACTGTGTATACTGCCATTGCTATAGTGAAAAAAAGACTATTTTTGGAATGATATTGGCCAAATTATACTGTTATATTGTATGTTATGTTGTTTCTAGAGGTGTAAAATATATTCCATTTTTAGGTTACTAACATGTAACAACAAATCCCACCATTATGTACAACTGTAATGCACCAATAAAACTTTTGGGGAAAGAAAAAACTATTTTGAGTTTTGAGATACACAGTGATTCTTCCATAAGAATCATGGTTAGTTATTCATCTCTCTATGTTTCTGTTTTCTTGGGTATAAAATAATAAGAATAAAAATAATAATAGTGGTAACTAGATATCCTATTACTTTTAAAGTTTAAATGAGATGATCCTAGAAGAACGTTTAGTGTAATTTGTTAGGAGCCACAGCAAAAATATTGATATAGGCACCTTTGGATTTAATGACTGCCAGCCAGCAATTCACATTCATATGGTAATTGGACTCATGCTGTTCAGCTGGGCCCATTTCAAGACTCAGGTTACTCATGTCACTCTTGTAATGGGAGAGTTCCCATTGGTTGGAAAAGGATGGTAGGAGGGTGTTCCGGGGGAAGTGGAAACCCCCCCGGCTCAGGTAGAACACACACGTGGCGGACCCACTTGTTAGGGGACGCACACGGCCTCTCTCTAAATAAAACTTTGTCTCAGTTTGACTGGCTTGTGTTTTTGTGCCCAACCGGGTTGCAAGATTGCAAGCCTTCGAGCACTGACAGCTCAGCAGGGAATCGCTCAGCAGGGGTGCGGCAGGCAGGGCTCGGCGATAGAGGTGGCAGGAGCGGAACTCAGCCGACCCGGGGCCGGGCAGCCTTCGGCATTTTGGTGGCCCTGTACTGGGAACGCCCAAAACTTAAAGGTGAGTAATATCGCTCGCCCCTAAGGAAAGGCGACAGAATGGGTATTTCTGTTTTGATTTATTCTGCTTTTATTTCAGGCTCTCTAGCCTTACAATTTTTTCAGATGAATTGGGATAAATGGTTAACTCAAGGTTTGAAGTTATTCGGCCCTGAGAGAGAGAAAATTGACATAATCATTTTCCTCCTCTCCGTTTCTGTTTCATTCTGTTTTGGCTTTCTTCTATCCTATCTTATTGGGTTACGTTACCTTTATAGTAGATTAGAATCTAGTAAAAAACAAACTGAAAAACTGTTAAGTAAATTGTTAGAGGTCCAGGCCATGGCAGAAAACATATTAGGTCAAGCAAAACAAAAGGTCTCTCAAGCTAGTCAGATAGAAGAAAATTTGAACAAGGCAAGCTCAGGGAAAAAACGGTCATCAGATAGGGAAGCTGCTACTAACTCCGTTTCACCACCAGAGGGCATAATTCAACCAACAGCTTTACCTGCCTCCATAGATGATGAAAGGAATCCTGAGGCGGGACCCCAAAAATTAGCATGCCCTGTAGTTGAGCGGGGAGAAGAAAGAGAACGAGTTTACCGTGCCTTAGATTTCAAAATAGTAAAGCAATTAAAGGAAGCTGTAGCAACCTACGGCCCGGCCGCTCCCTTCACAGTCAGTATGGTCGAATCTATTACCAGCTGGGACTTAACACCAGCAGATTGGGCTAACGTGTGTAATTCTGTGCTAAATGGAGGACAATATTTATTATGGAAAATTGCCAATGAGGAATTTTGCAAGGAGACAGCTAGGCGAAATGCAGAAGCAGGTTACCCTGAACGAGACCTGAAAATGTTACTGGGGAAAGAAGAATTTGAAGGGCAGATGCAGCAAATCAGATATGATCCTGGCGTATACGCTCAGGTCGCCATAAATGCAATTAAGGCATGGAAAACTTTGAAGGGACAAGGGGATTTTCAAGGTCAACTATCTAAGATAATACAAGGAGTTAATGAGCCCTACGCTGACTTTGTAGCTAGACTTATTGAAGCAGCCTCTGAGACATTTGAAAATACAGAACAGGCAATGCCATTTATAAAACAACTGGCTTACGATCAAGCAAATCGTTGCTGCAAAGAGGTCATTAGACCGTGGAAACAGGAAGATTTAAACACATATATTAAATTATGTAGAGACATTAATGAACAAGGACAAGTCATGGCAGCTGAAGTAAAACAGGCTTTAAGTACCAAGCCAAAAACATGCTATAATTGCAATCAAGAAGGGCATTTTAAAAGAAATTGCCCCATAGGAGGAGGGTTTAACAAAGCTAGGTATCAAAAGAGTAGAATCCCGGGTATTTGCCCACGATGCCATAGAGGGAGACATTGGGCTAATGAATGCCATTCTCAAACCACCATAGAGGGTATTCCGTTATCAAAAAATGGACAAAGACCAAGTGTCTACCCACGATATCGTGGAGAAAGGCATCAGGCCCCGTTGTCAAAAAACGAATTGGAGGGCCCAATGCCCCGGGGCCCAAAACCACAAATATACGGGGCAATGGAGGAACCCAGCAGCACCATCAAGGTGGTGCCCAGGATGCATTATCCATTAGATCCCTCATCAGACAGACTAGAGGGAGCGCAGGGTTGGACATCTGTGCCTCTGCCAGAGCAGTATTAACTCCAGAGATGGGAGTTCAAATCATTCCCACAGGAGTAAAAGGACCTCTTCCCCAGGGAACAGTAGGCTTATTATTAGGACGCAGTTCTTCTACACTTAAAGGACTTATGATAAGTCCTGGGGTAATTGATCCCGATTATGAGGGTGAAATAAAAATTATAGCTAGTTCTCCAAGAGGTATATCAGTAATTTCATCAGGAGACAGAATAGCACAGTTATTAATAATACCAAGCCTACATGATAAATTTTCCAGTTGTAATGTAGAAAGAGGTTCCAAGGGATTAGGCTCCACAGGTGTAGATTGGGCTATGCTATCTTTAAATTTAGATTCTCGCCCTATGCTAAAATTAAATATTCAAGGGCATGATTTTAATGGACTGCTGGACACAGGCGCTGACCTCAGCATCATATCTCGCCAGGAATGGCCTAAACATTGGCCATTACAGCAAGCGACCCAAACGCTTAGAGGCCTAGGAGTGGCAACTAATCCCCATAGAAGTGCAATGGTATTAGATTGGAGGGATACTGAAGGATGTGAAGGAACTATACAGCCCTATGTATTGGACCATCTCCCCATAAATTTATGGGGACGAGACGTCCTAGATCAATTAGGATTGACATTAACAAATAACGTCAATCCTAACGCGCCCACTACTAGGGCAAATCAAGGCTTTAGAAAAGAAAAGAGATTAAGAGATCAAGAACAAGATATAACAGCACCAATTCAAGTAGATCAAGAGATAGATAAACATGGATTGGGTTTTCAAAAAGGGCCACTGAGACAATCAAAATAACTTGGAAATCAGAAAGACCAGTGTGGGTTCCTCAGTGGCCCCTAACTAAAGAAAAGATACAAGTAGCCCATGATCTGGTCAAACAGCAATTAGCGGAAGGACATATACAACCTTCCGTATCTCCCCATAATACTCCCATTTTTGTTATTAAAAAGAAATCTGGTAAATGGAGATTATTACAAGATTTAAGAGCCATCAATAATGAGATGGTTATTATGGGACCTGCTCAATCAGGGATTCCCCAATTGTCTGCTCTACCAAAAACCTGGCATGTTCTAGCTATAGATATTAAAGATTGTTTCTTCTCAATTCCAATTCATCCCGAGGATAGTCCGCATTTTGCATTTACTATCCCTGCACTGAATCATGAAGGTCCTGATCAGAGATATGAATGGAAAGTACTCCCTCAAGGGATGGCTAACAGCCCAACTTTGTGCCAAATTTATGTTGATAAAGCAATCCAGCCACTTAGAAATCAAAACCCTGAACTACAAATATTTCACTATATGGATGATGTGTTAATGGCACATAAAGATAAAAAAAAATTGCTAGAATGTTATGCCACGCTTACAAACTTATTAAAAAATTATAATCTAGAGATAGCAATAGATAAAGTACAATTAAATCTTCCAATTAATTATTTAGGAGTTCTATTATCCTCAACCATGGTCCGTCCACCAAAAATTCAAATACGAGTAGATCAACTCAAATCACTTAATGACTTTCAAAAGTTATTGGGAGATATAAATTGGATAAGGCCTTATCTAGGCATACCAACAGGAGAATTAGGACCTTTATTTGATATTCTAAAGGGTCCATCAGATCCAAATTCACCCCGCATGTTAACACCTGAAGCTAGAAAGGCATTAAAAATCATTGAAACATATATGGAAAATATGCATTTGGATAGAATTGATATAAGTTTGCCTTTATTATTTATTGTACTACCGACAAAAAATATTCCTACAGGGGTATTTTGGCAAGAAGGTCCATTATTATGGATACATTTATCTTATTCTCCTAATACTATTCTTACTAGATATCCTGAGGCTGTAGGGCAATTAATACTCAAAGGAATAAAAGCAGCAAAAGGAGTGTTTGGGATTTCTCCCAATAAAATTATTACTCCATATACTATGGATCAAATTGATGAGTTAGCTAATGAGTTAAATACTTGGGCAATAATCATGTGTAAATCTAGTGTTGCATTTGATAATCACTTGCCATCTAATCCTTTGTTGTCTTTTTGGTCTAAGCATCCTGTAGTTTTTCCAAAATGACAAGAAAAACCCCTATCATAAATGCTCCAAATATATTCACTGATGGGTCAAACAATGGTACAGCAGCAGTAGTTACTCCTGATCAAACTTTTACATTTTTAGTACCCAAACAATCAGCTCAAAAGGTAGAGCTTAATGCAGTATTGCAAGCTTTTATGATGTTCAAAGATTCTACATTTAATTTATTTTCTGATAGTCAGTATGTAGTTAATGCTACGTATCTCTTGAAGATGCTGGTAGGATTTCTCCTTCCTCTACTGTTTTCTCTTTGTTTTCTGCTATACAAAGTCTAATCTGGGATAGAAAGGATCCATTCTTTATAGGACATATCAGAGCACATACAGGATTGCCTGGAGCCCTTAGTTTGGGTAATGAACTAGCAGATAAATCTACACATGACATACATATTTTCTCCACAATAGAAGAAGCTATAAATTTTCATAAAAGGTTCCATGTCAATGCTAATACTTTACAAAAACGTTTTAAAATAACTAAAGAACAAGCCAGACATATAATAAAACAATGTCAAAATTGTGTGACATTTTTGCCACAAGTTAATCTTGGAGTCAATCCTAGAGGACTGATACCTAACCATATTTGGCAGATGGACGTCACACACTTGCCAGAATTTGGAAAATTAAAATATTTACATGTTACAGTTGATACTTGTTCTGGATTTTTGATGGGCTCCCTTCATCCCGGAGAAAAAACTAAAGATGTTATAGCTCATTGCTTACAAAATTTTGCCACTGTGGGTGTTCCTAAACAGTTAAAAACTGATAATGGCCCTGGTTACACTTCCAAGTCTTTTAAACAATTTTGCTCATCATTTGGCATTACTCATATAACAGGAATCCCATACAACCCACAGGGACAAGGCATAGTTGAAAGAGCTCATCAAACTATAAAAATGTACTTATTAAAACAAAGGGAGGGAATTAGTAAGGGGTATATATCCCCCAAAGATAAACTTAAAATAACCCTTTTTACTCTAAACTTTCTAAATTTGGATTCATCAGGACTTAGTGCTGCGGAAAGACATATGTATCCGAAAAATGTACATAAGCCTAAGGTACTTTGGAAAGATATTCTAACAGGACAATGGAAAGGTCCGGACCCAGTAATAGTCTGGAGTTGGGGCTCCGTCTGTGTTTTTCCACAGGAGGAACAGCAACCAATTTGGATTCCAGAGAGATTAACTAAAACAATTTCTACAGAAAAAGAAGATGATTTGACTCAAATCCATAACAGCTGATATCCAGAGTTCCAGCCTGGCTATTCTTGCATCTGCGACAGTGATTTACCACGGTGCCTTTTTCAATATCTATTTTATTATTTGCATTTTTCCCACATCATAAAGTTCTATTTTATTTTATTTTACCTTATTTTTTAAGCTCATATAAACCTAGGTTAATGTTTTTCTGATCAGTTTTATTTTTTTTTACTGTGTTTTATTTATTTTTTTTTTTAACTGTAAAGTTTTTAAACATTGCAATGGAGATTTCACCTAGCTATAGCTACAAGGCCTTTATTTACTATTGTCTTATATGTTCTATGTTATGTATGCTGTTTTGTGTTGTATGTCTGTATGTGTGTATGTCCATATTTCATTTATAAGGAGCGCTCATGTATAAATAGATACAAGTATTCAAAAAAAGAATTAGTCACGTGACTTATATGGTTTAATTTACTTTAGGTAAACAGCTGTTATTAAATTTTGTTTTTAAAGGTGGTTAACAGATATGTTTGTTTACTTTCACCTTTCCTTTTCATTATATTTCATAATTCTGTTCAGGATAATGTCTCTTTAGCAACATGGCCATAATTCCCATCTCCATCCCAGTGCCGGTGAAGACTAAGACCAAACTACAACTTTTATGATAGCTATCACTATAAACTGTATAAATTGATACATCAATCAAAATAACTCAATAAGACTGCTCAATCAAGGACTTAATTTACTTTGGGAGGAAATGAACATATTGATAGACTCCTCCAATTTGAACTGCTCAATCAAGGACTTAATTTACCTTGGGAGGAAATGGACATATTGATAGACTCCTCCACTTTGAACTGCTTACACAACTTGTCTGGACTATGTATCACCTGTATGCATTGTGTTCTATTTGTTGATACAGCGAACTGGTAGTGCTAAATATCTTAGCCAATGTGTCACCAGTGTTTCCATAGGAGCCGTCAATTGGCTTGGTGTCGTGGAAATTCTGCGTCTTTCTCCCTTCTGCTAGTGATGGTCTAAATTTGGGGGCCAACAGAGGTGAGGCAAGAACCTCACCCCCCCACTGGCACCAAGGTTAAATTTGGGGGCCAACAGAGGTGAGGCAAGAACCTCACCCCCCCACTGGTGCATAGGCCTATTACACAGGTATGGCTATATACTGGACCGGTAGTCAGTGACGGGTATGATTCGGTTACAGTGGTATCAACCTAAGCCAGGAGACTGACCCAATAAGGTCAGTTTTCCCATGACGGGTAAGAACCATATGTGAATTGGACATACCTAACAGGCACGGTCCCTAGCCACATTTGCCTGTTGTTTATTTAAACAGTAGGGGGCAGATGTTAGGAGCCACAGCAAAAATATTGATATAGGCACCTTTGGATTTAATGACTGCCAGCCAGCAATTCACATTCATATGGTAATTGGACTCATGCTGTTCAGCTGGGCCCATTTCAAGACTCAGGTTACTCATGTCACTCTTGTAATGGGAGAGTTCCCATTGGTTGGAAAAGGATGGTAGGAGGGTGTTCCGGGGGAAGTGGAAACCCCCCCGGCTCAGGTAGAACACACACGTGGCGGACCCACTTGTTAGGGGACGCACACGGCCTCTCTCTAAATAAAACTTTGTCTCAGTTTGACTGGCTTGTGTTTTTGTGCCCAACCGGGTTGCAAGATTGCAAGCCTGCGCGCACTGACAGCTCAGCAGGGAATCGCTCAGCAGGGGTGCGGCAGGCAGGGCTCGGCGATAGAGGTGGCAGGAGCGGAACTCAGCCGACCCGGGGCCGGGCAGCCTGTGGCAGTAATTCTTGGTATGCAGTAAATAATCAGTAATTGTGATTTATCAGAATGTAAGCTTCATGAAGGTGGGAATCAAGTCTGTCTCAAGCAAAAGCTCAATAAATATTTTGGGGAATGTTGAATAAATAAATAAAAGCAGTAAATTCTCATGAAGTTTAGAGGGCATAACTGTGGTTGCACCACAGCAGGTACAGTATATGCATTTGTGTTAAAAATAAATACCCGAGGAAAAGAGCACCAGCAGAGTGCTTTACAAACATATAATTAACAGAGCCCAGATTAAACTCGCCTTGCATTCTCTGGATTTTTGGAAGAAAACTCATTGCTGGTAATGTTGTCCCTGGAGTATCGCCAAGATTTGAAAGTCCAAATTTGCTTCAAATGATATTCTGTGAATACAGGAAATTGTCAGAGAAGAAATAAGTTAACTCTTAAAACTCAAGGGTTTTGAGTTAGTTCAAAAACAGAAACTATGTACAATTTTAGAAGTTTTTCACTTTGGGGGAATGATTTATAATCAATTTAGGAAAAACACTTATAATGAACAAACTGTTACTAATCCTTTTGAAAGTGGGGACTACATTACAGAGTGATAATTTTTTTCTTAAGAAACATCAATGGTTCTTTAATTATCAAATCAGTTTATGAGGTCTTAGAACTTTTTTTTTTCAATAACTGCACAGGAAGGACTGTCTGCCATCTGCTAATTCTTTTTTATCTATGTCCAAATTTCAAGCTTATTATTTTAGTCCCACTTCTAAAAGGAATTTCATGTCATTACAAATTAATTGTACAGAAATAAAATAAATGAACAATTTTATATGAGCAATTTCAAAACAATTAACTCTGGGGAGGAACTCAGATTGTACCACTGAGTTACATCACCAGTTTTTTGTTTTGTTTTTGACACAGGGTCTTGCTAAGTTGTGGAGATTGGCTTCAAGCTTGTGATCCTCCTTCCTCAGCCTCCCAAGTTGTTAGGAATACAGACATGTGCCAACAATCTGGACAAAAGAATAAACTTTCTAAAGCGCTATGACTATGCATGAGTTTCTGAGGCAGAGGAGAAAAAAATATAAGCATATCTCTTTTTGGTAGGAGCCAGAAAGTAAGTCAAGTATTTTATGAGAAAGTTCTTGAAGGTCATGCAAATGAATTTAGATACTAATTGATGACCATGAGGAGCCATTGAATAGTTTCTAGAGGGGTAAAATATATTCCATTTTTAGGTTAGAAATATAATTCTTCCTGCAGATTGTAATGGATTTAGGAAGTCATGTGTTTAGAAAGGTAAGTAAGAAGTTATTGAGCTGGTCAAGTATAATGCAGTTCTTATATAGGCTACCTGCAGTATAGATGCCTGTGAGTAAAATAATTCAAGTTTTATTTTAAAATAAGAACCAAAAGTACTTCACAGAACCTGGATACAGAGAAATACGGAGGAAGAGGAAATGAATGAGGGTACTGGTTATTGGCAGAAGACAATTCAGTGGGCCATTAATTGAATAGCAAAGAGGAGGATATTCGGGAAGATATGAGTAAATTTTAAACATGCAATGCATCCCCTGATGTCTCATTAGAGGTTGAATGTACAGTGAGAGTATTAGAGTAAGCTGGAAAGAGCACAGAAAGCCAAGTCAGCAGAGCACAAATAAGTTTCAAGTTTACAGGGCTAAGGGAGCCTCTGGCAGAGGTGGCTAAAGAACTAACTGACCTGTGCAAATACATAGGTACATAGGACAGCAGGGTGAATGTGGAAGAGGGAGTTTCATGCCCAAGTGTTGTGTGTAACACTAAAGAGGCAGGCTGTGTCCACATTTGAAAAAGGGAAATCTGGTGTGTTCACTATCCTAAAGAGCCAAGACTTTATGTGGCACTAATGGGAAACCACTGAAAGTTTTTAGCAGAGAGCAGTAGGATTCTGGTGGCAGTTATGATGGATGGCCTGCTAGGAGTCTGGATGGAAAGAAAGAGACTAATTAGGAAGCTCTTGCAATCATTTAGTGAGAGATAATTAGAGTGTTTACTAAGATAGCAGTAGTGGGAAAGAATGTGAGGACAAAGGGTGGAGATATATTTGGGGCTGGTTAGCCAAGAGGGCAGAAGGAAAGTGAGGGGGTCAAAGATTATCCCTGGTGTTCTTATTTGGGCAGTTGGAGAAATAAAACTTGACAATTGTGGAAATGGAGAAAGAAAAGGAAAAAAAGAGATCGAGAAGATAGGGCCAAATAATTAGGAAGTAATGTGGAAAGAAAGGAGCATGAAATGTACTTTAAAAGTCGATCAAGAGCATAGAGAGTACAGGAAGTGCAGACTAGTGCCAAAGGCTTTTAGCTGTCAACTAAGTTAAGAGCCAAAAATTTCTCCTCTGCTTTAATGACCAAGAAGACAGTCTCTGGGTGAAGGCAGTTTCAGTGGGGTGGTACGGACAGAAACCAGACTGCTGTGGGAGGAAGGCAAAGGAGGAAATGGTGATAGTCTAGACACCTTCTTCAGAAAGCTTAGAAAATAATAAAAGAAGGAGACAGAAAGGGAACGAGACAAAACAAGACTATAGGATACAGCCAATTTTTTTTTCCTGAAAAAAAAATACACACATATATATGATAAATATTTTCCCATATAACATATCTATGACTATGTATGTGGCCATATATATGTGTGATCATGTATGCATGTATGTCACACACACATATATGTAGATGACCTATCACCCCTCATCAAAACATATGCTAATCTCTGCCTATAAATTAAATTTAATGATTTAACAAATAATGTGAAACAAATTTGAATTACAGAATTAGAAGATTAAGATCATTTAATATAGTGGTGAACATTTTTAAATAAAGCTGGATCTTGAAAGTAACAATATTCAATATCAAAGAATCACTGTGTTACTATTTTTATATATTTTAAGATATTTTAGTTAAATATTATTTTGTCAAATAAAAAATTAAAGAATACAATACTGCTTAAAAAGAGGAAGTCTTTCCCCACTCTTTCCATTTTCCATATGTTATTTATCTTTTAGAAATAGGATAATTATTTCCAGATTTCCACTTCACCTCTGATGGCCTCTGGAATGTTGACTTTACATGGGCTTTTGTCTTATTGTTGTGGTGCTAAGCATTTCTTTAGAATAGGATTTTGTATACTGAGGATTAACATTCATGGAAGAGCAGAGCACATTCATCAAGCAGAACACATCTGCAGGAACTTCATGGCCTAATAAAACAAAAATGTTTTCCCTCTGTTTAAAAACAGAACATAGCTCTGCTAGAATGAATGATGTTTTCGCATGTTAACCATCTCTCAGGTTCTTTATTTATTCATTAATCCCTTTATCACATAATGCTTAGCATCTGTGTCTACTAGGTACCAGGCATTGTTTGGATCCTAAGAGAAGCATACAAACAACATATAAAACATCCCTACCTTTGTGATCTCCTGATCACAAATCAGATCCCTAACTCTAAATTTTGCATGGATGCTCTCTCTGTACTCAACTCAAGCTCTGATGCCTCATGTCATTCTACCCTCGCCCAAAATCTGGCATCTCACACTGAGTGACGATGTCTTTTTCCATATGGATTCTGTCAAGGAAAAATGGTGTGAGGCAAATCAAGATTAAAGATTTATTCAGCTGATACACATCAGGAAAGACTTGAAGATCGGGTAACTCCCCTTACAAAGCAGGATAGGAGTTTTAGAGGACAAGGGGAGGAGAGGTATATGTGTACTTGTGAGTCTAGCCCAGCTTGAGGTCACCTTAATCTTTAACTGCTGCTAAACTTCCAGGGGAATTGATTGGAAATTGTTCTTGCTTTAATGCCTCTTGCTTTGGTTGGATCTTAGGTTCCATCCCTCCTGACAACCATCACAACAGTTCTTTTGGCAAACTTTGTAGTTTTTCAAGGTTGGTTCTGCAGCAAGGAAGGTAGCTACAAACTAGAGGAGTTATGAAGGAAAAGTGGAGGGAAAAACAGCAAGTGAGGCAAGGGTTGAAGCAAGGGAAGCAGGGTTCTGTTTTTTCTGTTTACCAGCCCTCTTGAAGCTGGTCATGTCTGACTCCTCATGCAGGGAGTTCTCTGTGGATGTGCCCTTTCCTCTGACTGTGTTCCAGTAACCACGAGCCATCTCCTTAACTTTCTCTTCCCACATTTGTCATAAGATTAGGATGAAGTTCTGAAAGTCAAAAGGAGGAAAGAAAAGGGAGAAGAAATGAATGAAAGAAAAACAGGAGGAAGACAAAAGGATTCTCAATCACTTCTTTTCAATTCCCCTAGCACTGAAATATATCTCCCATCTATAAAACTTCAAGGATGCCTTGGAACCTTCACAATATACAGTTGTTTGTTAAGATTAACTATAATATTCTATATTCTAGTTAATTTTTTCACTTACTATAGGTATGGCCTTGGGGATAATACTTAAATCTTTCAACCTAACTATATCAGTTAAGTATATATGATTGTAACAGTGGAAAATGATGACACAACTGACAGAGATCTAGGACCAATTAGTTAACTCAGAAAGTGTATTGGGTTATAGAATTTGAGCATGGGAAAGAAAAGCTAATGCCAGGAAGGATGGAATCCAAGACCCAAGAGCTGGATCTTCCTCAGGGCTTTATCTTGTTTTGGTTACTCTTTATTTATTGGTTCTATTCTCCTTTACTGAAGCTGAGCTTTCTTCATGTGAAAGGGAACAGAACACTAATATCCTTTGACTAGCAGCTCAGAGCTCCAACACCAAAGAGAAACCAGCCATATGCATATAGGATGCAGCAAGGAAAAACTTAAGAGATGAATGCAAATTTTGGTTCAACTTGGCCAAACCCAGACAATGGTCACTACCCACTTCATATGGTTTCTGTAAGTATTAACACTCAGCCAGTCTATATATATAAGCAGGCAAGGAACTTTAGAATGCAGTCACAAAGCAACTCTATTTCTTCTCCCATTGTCCTTAAAACTCCATTGGGAATACTCTTTTTCTCTCTTTTCTCTATACCTGAACTAAATTTAGATAGATAGAACAATTTTTTTCTGGTTCATTTAAGTCAAAAGAAAAATCTCATTTCTTAATGGAAATGAGTAATATAGTATTTAACTCCAAACTAAATGCAGGTATGAAAATTCTATTTTTCATTTTCCCAAGATATATGGATGATCTGTTTGTCTCTTCTTCATATTTAGTCCCACAACCCTTAGCTTGCCATGATTTCTAATCTCTGAATTTTACCTATAAGGGATAGGTGATCCAGGTAAAAAGTGGCTGGTACTATTGCAGTGTGGCTGGTCATATCATGGAGGAATATGCAATCGAATCATACAGATTTGCAAAATGTCAAAACTGAATTTTCTATAAGATCTTATTGCATACTTCTCAGATATTTCTCTGAAAGAATTTCCATCTGGAATTCCATTGGTTCAGGGATGTTTTTTCTGGTTTATCATCTTCAAATACTCTCCCAGTCTTCAGTTATTGCAATTCTTCTGATGAATCACTTGACACCTCAAAATGGACTTCTTGAATGAGGTCACTTTCAAGAGGGTCCAGACTGTGTTTCTTATTTGACTCCAATTTGGTTTAAAAGAAGATTAAAACTGTAGGAATAGAATTTTACGAAAGTTATAAACATGACTCTCATACAATACACAGTGAACATCTGTGAAAGATTTATTTAACTCATTAATAAGAGAACCAGTAGGATGTGAAGCCAGTTCAAAGAGTATTTGAGAAACTATATGTAGGTAATGAAAATGTTTGAAAATATATAGTAAATTACATACAAAACTAATATCCTAAAGACCAATAAAAGTGTAACTTCAGGATTGTCTTTTATACTAGAGAGAAATGATTAAATCCCAAGAATCTGCAGTTAAACATGTGATTTTAAACATGTGATTTTAACTCTTTTATTGGTAATTTTTAGTTATACATAGCATTAGGGTTTATTTTGACATAATTATAAAAAGCATAGAATATTGTTTGCTGTAATTCAGTCTTCGGTATGTCCCCATTCTCTTCCCTCCTCCCTCTCTCCCTTTCCTCTACCATAGTGATCTTTATTCTATTTACTTTTAGACTTTTAAAATATATAGTTAGTGTCTTTTGCATCATTTCTAAATTTTGTAAAATTTTTAAGTTTGTTTATGCTGCTGTCATGGCTGGGTTTGTACTTTCCTCACATTGCAGCTCTCCTTGCCTCAGAAAATATTGCCAATCTCTGCACCTGAACGTACAGGAGCATGTATCATGCTAAAATCTTAGACCCCTCTCAAATGACCAGAGGTGGAAAAAACACTCCTTCCTCTCCTGGAGGAAAGCAGAGCAATGGGGAGATACAACATCACAGACCTCTGAAGAATCCTCCAGTAGCCTCCTCAGTTCTATTAAGTAGGAGCAGGAGCACAACAATTTTTACTATCTCTTACTTTGGCCTCACTTTGCTGATGTGTTGCCTAGGATATGAGTACCTGCTATTCTTCCTTAAATGTTTCTGGTGAAACCTTTAGCCAGTAAGAGGTGCATTCCATATTCCATATCTTCTTTATATGAAGCTGTCAGTAGCAGGGCCAGGTGATCCCGAGAGTGAATGCCTCCTTCAAGTCTGATTGCCTCTCCCTTATCCCGCCCCTGCTTAGTAAAGTACCTGGTACTTAACACATACTCCCTAAATGCTATAATCTGAATTTTACTACAGTTATTGTTGTTGTTACTTCCTGGAGACTAAAAGGTTCTCATTTTTTAAGTTGCCCATTTACAATCTCTTCAGAAATTGCCTTTTCAGATTCACCACCAGTAATTTTTTCCTACCAGTTCTGTCCCTTGTGCTCCTGCTATACCAGAGTAGCTATTGACATGGACATTGTGGTTGAGAGCATGCAGTTTGTGGTCAGGCAAATTGAGTCTGAAACAACTATGGGAATTATCAGTTTGGACTTTGGGCAAATTACTCAACCACTGATGGTTTCAGTTTTCTTATATCTAAAATAAAGATAATAGAAACTTCTTCATAGACTGTTATAATACTAAAAGAGAGATTGTACTTAAAATACTTAACATATAAGACATGTTCCATAAATAATGGGTGTCCTTTTTATGATTCTGAATCTACTACCTTCTGTATGATGCTAGATTTGGAAACTATTGTTAAGTTTTTCTCAAATTAGCAGTGATTCATAATAAGTATACTGTAAGTAACTGGTTCCTCTGATGTACATAAAATAGTCATTAATTTATGCAGTTTTTTTTAAAAAGCAGACATATATTATGCAGAAAAGTACTCATATACTATTCTCACTTTGCAAATGTGAACAGCGGGATGGAAATGTTAACTGAGTTGCTTAAAATAAATTATGTGATTCATCAGTAAAAATAAAAAAAAATTCAAGTGAGTGATTTTTTTCCTCTTAGTAAGTAAAGGTAGTAGTAAGTATAGGGAAGATATTTAAGATCACAATAAACAGACCATTTATAATTTTTGCTATACTTTACACAGTTTACTACTCCCATCTTTATTATTTCTTTCACTTTCATTGAAAAGTTGTAGCATATTTTTATGAGACCATTGTTTAAGGCTCAAGATTTAATCTCTAGTCACTGTTCTGGCTGTGTGATTTTGCTGTCCAGACCGCAGGTTCTCACATGTACATATAAGGGAAGTATAGTAGAGTTAACCCAGTATTTCCCAGAAAATCTGATTTTGTTACCTAGTATCCTCACTCAATAGAAGTAGCTCCTGGAAAATACATCTTTCAAAACAGCATTTCAATGTGTCAAACCAATAACTAAATCAGATGAAGAAAAAGTAAGAAATAAAACTATTGGAAGGACACACAAGATAACTATTGTTTTCAGACATTATATTTTTATCCCTTAATTATCACACAGAACCAGTTAAAAGTCTTACTCCGATGAAATGAAGTTGAAGTAACTTAGCTTTTTATTTTAATTGTTTAGAGAGTATAATACATAGGTATCATTTACAATAGCACCACAAATATAAAAATATTTGGAATCTTACATAATAAAAAATGTGTGGAAATGTCTGGTTCGATGTGATGACTACTAAGAAGCTGTGCATATGACATAATTAAATAGAAAGGAAACATTATCCTGACAGATTCATATTGTAAATATATTGAGACATTTCATACTTATAGTAGTACATCATTTCCCATCAAATTTCAAGTGTTTTTCTCAGAGGATAATTTGATGAAAAAAGTTATTATTATATCTTTCTTAAATTTAAAGAAGCAAGCCTTGGCAATTTTGCAACTGCTCCCAGATTGCACACAATTAGTAAATGGGGCTTCTACAATTTAAACCCAACAATTTAAATTCACTCAGATTGAACATTACTTTGCCCAGAGCACAAAGTGACAATGGCATAGAATTGGTTTATATATATATTGGTGCTAGGGTAACCCAGAGGTGCTTTACGGCTGACCACATTCCCAGCTCTTTTTGATTTTTTATTTTGAGACAGGGTCTCAATAAGTTGCTGAGGGCCTCAGTAGGTTGCTGAGGGTGGCCTCGACCTTGTGACCCTCCTGCCTCAGCCTCCTGAGTCACTGGGACTAAAGGCATGTGCCACTGAACCTGGCTTGCTACTATATATTTAAGGGAATAAGAAGGAAGGGGTTGCTTTATCAATTAGATAAATAAGTATGTTTATTTCACATAACGCAAATACAAACTCCAGATGGAATAAGAATTAAGTGGGAAAAAATAGCAATAAAACTTGCAAAAAGAGAATTAATGTCATCTTTTGTTTAGGTAAAACTCCCTAATTCTGGATGGAATACATTAATACAGCAAATACAAATGCTGTCTGTTATTTGCTAAATGTCATCATACTAGTGTGCTATGATATGATGGCAAGCAACAGACAACCAGTCTTTGCTCTAGGCATTACCCAAATAGATATTAAGTCAGTATTTACTTGCAACTACTACTGGGTTACTCTGAAGACTATTGACAAACATATCTGACCTAGCAGTCCTGATTGGCAAAGGCATCCCCCAAGAAGGGAACATTAAAGATAAGATGTGAAGATGTGCAGAAGACAGCCAATTTGGAGGAGACATGAAGAGGTGAAGGGAGAAAATTGCAGAAGAGGAAATGTCATATACAGATACTGTGTGGCCTGGAATTGTGCCTTTTGAAAGCTATGGAAAAGGGCTAATAGACAACAGCATATAATGAGGAGAGACAGGTAAAGTGTGTCAGGGATGAAATTTCTGCATACATGAACATTTACAATGTTTATACATTAAAATCACTTATTTTAAAGCACAAATGACAAACTGATGAAAACATTTTTTAAACATTTTTATTTTTTAGTTGTAGTTAGACACAATACCTTTATTTCATTTATTTATATGGGGTGCTGAGGATTGAACCCAGGGCCTCACACATGCTAGGCAAGTGCTTTACCTCTGAGAACACAACCTGAGCCCGTGATGAAAATATTTTTCACAAGAGAATTAGTTTAAAAGAGTATGTACACAGTGAAAATTATCCAAAAATTGTACCTAACTATATAGAAAAGTGGATCAAAGAAAAAAGAAAAAGAAAAAGCTTCCGAGATTTTGGTAACAAAATCAGCAACTTATTGAAACCTTGTCTCAAAATAAAAAATCAAAGAGAGCTGGAAATGCGACTCAGTGGTGAAGCACCTCTGGGTTAAATCCTTAGCACCAAAAAGTCATTCAAGAAAAATGACGATTGTTTGAGAGAGAGAGAGAGAGAGAGAGAGAGAGAGAGAGAGAGAGAAGAAAGAGTACTTTTTAATATTTATTTTCCAGTTTTCGGCAGACACAACATCTTTATTTGAAAGTGGTGCTGAGGATTGAACCCGGGCTGCATGCATGCCAGGCGAGCACTCTACCGCTTGAGCCACATCCCCAGCCCGAGAAAAATGACGATTATTGAACATAGAGAATATTTTATCTCACTGTATTCAATGGGTGGGTATATCAAATTCATAACAAGTTAGTAAATATTAATCAAGGTATTTAATGTCAACTGAAATGTATGCTCCACTAGTGAGGAAGGTCATCTTTTAGAACACATTTTGTCAGTATATGACAAACTCTTTATGCAACCATTTCTTGACCCTGTAATTCTATTTCAGTTATCATTTGATCCATGTGTCTAGTCATTCATCAGAGTGTAACCTGGCAGCATTCCACAAGAAGAAGAAAAAGAAGGAGTAGAATAATAGGTAAAATTAGAAGGGGCCTTTAAGAAACCATTAATTTTCACAAGTTAAACCTATGAGCTCTCAAGCAATTTACATAGTAAATAAAATAGACCTAATGTATGTATCTGCACAGCACACACACACGCACACACACGTGCACACACACACACACACACACACACACACGGGGAAATAGAGAATATTTTGTAGTAACTTATTTTGTGTACACAATATCTACTGGAAAGAAATACTAGGAAAACAAATGGATGTTCAATTTTATCTTATCCAGGGCTCTTTTGAAAAGCATAAAACACTTCATCTTTTTCTTTTCTTTGAAAAATATTTTGTATGTGAAGGCAGAGTATAAGCTAGTTACTAAAGAAAAAAAAAGTTTCCAATTGCCTGGAGTCAATTTAATGCTTAAATAGATGGAATGACATCCATGGTAGGCAATTTGTTTCACATTCCTTCTCACTAGAGAATAATGAGTTTTAGTCCTTTGGATTTACAGGGTAAAACAGGAGAGAAAACCTGTCTCTCTCTAAAATATATGCAGAGATATATTTTTAATCTTTCAATCTAGATACACACACATACCTGCACACACAGAGAGGATATATTTTTTGAAAGCTTTATCTTGACTACTTGATTTCTCATAATTTATATCATCAGCACTGAAATGGCAATTTGAAATTAGGGCAAATTCATAAAATGACCTATGTGCAAAACAAAATATGAAAGTGAATTTTCCTTTAGGTTTCTCATGCCTGACCTTCCATTTCCACTTAAGCTTCCACCAGAGTCCAGACTTGTATTGTTTCATGGTTAGATTATTATAGTACCATAACTGCTCTGTCTCTATTGATAATGCTTTACAGAGTGCCAGGTTAATTTTTCTATATCATACACTTTCATTATATTGCTGTCCTCTCAAAATATATCTACCATCTACAGGATAAAATTCAAATTATTTTGAAAGACATTCATTATTTTCTCCTTTCCAGCCTCAACCTTTTTTCTTAATCTTGTTGCTTGATCTTCTAATCTATAATCTTCATGTTTATCTCCTGTCCCACATTTTCTCATTTTCTATCCTTGTACAGTTCCATTTTTCATGCATGATATACTATTTCTATGGCTGTCTTGATAAATTACCAAAATCTCAGAAGCTTAAAACAATACAGATTTATCTTACTGTTTTGGAGGAAAGCAGTCAACACTGGTCTGACTGGGTTAAACTCAAGGTTTAGGCAGGACTGCCTTCTGTCCAGAGTCTTTATATGAGATCTATTTTCTTGCCTTTCCAACTTCTAGAGATTGCACTCATTCCTTGTGTCAAGGTCCCTTCCTCTTCATAGCTGGAAATGACTGGTTGAGTTTTTTTCACATGGGATCCATCTGACCCTTACTTTTCTGCCTCCCCTTTCCACATTTAAAAACCCTTATGTGTCCATTTAGACAATTCTATAAAGTCTATTTTCAGATCAACTCATAAGCAGACTTCATTTCTTCTGCACCTTAAACCATTTTTGCCTTATAAATAACGAGGTCTCATATACTAGGATTAGAATATGAACATCTTTGGGGGACCATTATTCCACCTACCAAAAATGGTCTGACCATTTTTCTCTTCCTTTGGAACTACAGATCTTTGGTTATTTTTCAATGATTCACTCAACTCTTTTATGAAGCCTTCTCAGAATGCAGTTAAGCACAATGATTTCTCTTTCCTTAGAAATGTTATGAACAGTAGTATCACACTTACCAACTGATGACAAAGATACCTTTTGGGTTCCGTTCCTGAAAGGTCCTTAAAGACCTTTCAGGAATGGAACCCAAAAGGTATCTTTGTCCTTACTTGATCTTGTTCTTCCACAAAACAATAAGTCCACATACAGAAGGGCCACCAGAATTTTCTTCTTACTTTGGACCATTGGAAATGGTATGGGTGAACCTACCCATGATAATAGATAACAGTGAATTCTAGTGTAGACTGTGTCACTTAATCAATACATTTTTTCCATTTTTTTTAACCTCTGGGAAATCTCAGTTTTCTTATCTTTGTATGGATGTCATTAGACACTGTTCTCCAAGTTACCACATACTGATATTTATTGTGTTCTCTGAATAAACATTATAGACTTTGAATAACATTCTGTTCTTCCAAACTTACTAGAATTAGCATCACATAATATCAAAGGTGCTGAATGAGCATGTCAAATCCTAAATGTGCTTATCCTAGAGAAATAATAGGTAATAAATAATATATCTAGATAAAATCTTTATACAAAGATGCTCATGGTCAAATCACTTCCCAAATCAAAAGCAATTTAAATATATAAAGATATTTAATTTCTAATAGATAAATATAATAATATTGTTCAGCTTTTATGATGTATATTCTTAAAGATTATCAATAATAAAATGCTATGCTTTAGGATAAAGTGTTCCCCCCTAAACTCCTGTGTTCATGCACAAATATTCAGAGGTATTATGCTTATACTATAAGATCTGTAACCTAATCAGCCCATCCTAGTTTGTATGATCTAACTAGGTGGTAACTGGAGGAATGTGGCTGGAGGAGGTAGACCACTAGAGGGGTGCCTTGGACAGGTTCATCTTCCATGTGGTCCCTTTTCTCTCTCTTTCTCTCTGTTTCCTGGGCACCATGAGGTGAACAACTTTTCTTGCACTTTCTTTCTGTCAAGATGTCCTGCCTCACCTTGGACCCTGAGCAATAGAACTGGCTGACCATGGAGTAAAGCTGTACAACTATGAGCCAAAATAAATTTTTCTTCCTCTAAGTTGTTATATATATATATATATATATATATATATATATATATATATATATATTAAAAACAACAATATAAAACTATTTTATATACACCATAATGACAAGTAAAAAACAAAGTTTATCTTTAAAAAATACTGCAAAGAAAAATACCAAATAGCATAAGTGGTCATGCTATCAGAAGATTTAAAAATACATTTTATATACCTTTCTTACTTTCAAAATTAAACATTTTCTAGCTTTGATAGCTTATCTTAATATGTAACTTTTACATGTAACTAAATATGCAATATTTATTGTTTTGAAATTTATACCAAAGTTGTCAACCTCTACTATGAATAAATTCAACAAACACTTACTGGAGATTTATTAAGTACAAAATGTCATGCTGGGCAACAAAGATAAGAGATAGTCCCTGCTAAATGGAGCTTATTTTTAACTATAACATTACACATGCAAACAATCTCAAGTCCGGTCATGATGGCACTATTGGTGGTACGTATCAGTATAATAGACTTTCAGAGAAAGGAACAATACATTTTTATTAATTTTTAAATTTGTTTTAATTAGTTATACATGGTAATAGAATGCATTTATGCACTTTGATATATCATAAATAGATGGGATATAATTTCTCATTTTTCTGAGTCGTGTATGTTATAGAATCATATTGGTCATGCAGTCACATATATACATACAGTAATCATGTCTGTTTCATTCTACTATCTTTCCTATCCCCACATCCCCTCCCCTATCCTCCCTTCACTTCCCTCTACCTAATCTAAGGTAATGCTATTCTTTTCTAGTGCCCTCCACCTTATTGTGAATTAGCATCAGCATATTAGAGAAAACATTCAGCCTTAGAACAATACATTTTTATGATGTGGTCAAGGAAGTCTTCATAGGGGAGGTGACATTTGCAGATTTTTTTTAAATGTGCAGGACTTTGGTAGTTTCTAACTGATAAAAATGTGTAGTATGATTATTTTTTATTTACACAAATAGCATAACGTGTAAAATATATATTTCTTATATAAGATCAAAGAGCGCAGTTCAATTTTATGTTCTAAAATGTAAATTTCATGTTCTGAAACATTTCTTTCTTGACAAAAAGAAAGTGAATTTCATTTATTGTGGTCAGGAACCCATTGCCTTTGGACACTGTTGGGAAAAAGAAACTATCTACTTTGTTAATACCGACAATGGCCTTTACTTTTGTCTTGATAAGGAATAAAACCTGAAGCTGGGTTTGATCCCCAACACACACACACAAAGAATATCTGAGCGATGAAATTGCAACAAGTAGAGTTTTCTGGGGAGAGGCAGCTCCGCTTAGAGCTTTCCCATCCAGGTATGGGAAGATGAGGCTTCACAAGAGCCCTAGAGCAGGGCCATCAAAGAGTCCAGGAACTTGGATTTCTACAGAGCTCCCCAGGGGGTTCTGGTGGTTGGCCAGGTTTAGAACAAACAACAGAGTAAGGCTGTGCCTTTCATTAGCTAGCAGCATGAATAAGTATGGAAGGGCCCCAAGAGGATTTCCTTGGTCCTACAAAATATTTATTAGCTGGATCAGTCTCTTGAACCTTGAACATCTGAAGCTTAGCATTATTTTTTTTTTTATATTGTTGCTTCACGTGTAGATGATTTCATCACTAGGCTATAAACTTCTCAAGGTGAAAACTAAAATGCTTGTTTTTGTTTCTTTTAAGTCCTCTGGAGTCTCTTCTGTGCTTTGCATGGTTAGTTTTAACTGGTACTCAAAGAAGGAACACATGAATGAAAAAGATCAATTGTCATTTCTTCCTCACCTAGAAATCTGTACTTGAACTAGAGGATTCTATCAAAAGTCGTTCCTTTCCATGAAGACTGTAATGTGTGCATGTATTCAGGTAGATGTCTTTCAGAGATCCATTGCTCTTTAATACTATTTCTTACTCTCCTGACGAGGATGTCTCGTATACTTAACAAACCAAGATTTTTCACGTTTCTGTTTCTTGTGTTTGAACTTTTACCATTCTTTTTACCTATTTATATGTTCCTTAATCCCCTCAGGGAAAAATTCCTCCTGCAAATTTGCTATAACATGGCAAACTTTTGTGTGGACAAAAAAAATGTATATGGAGGGGCTAGAGTTTTTTCTCAGTGGTGGAGCACTTGCCTGGCATGTGTAAGACCCTGGGTTCGATTCTTAGCACCACAAAGAAAAACAAACAAACAAACAAACAAATAAATAAACTAAAAGTCCTTTGAAAACTAAATATATATATATGGACCAAAATTAGTCCACACACTTATGCAGAATTCAGAGAATTCTAGCATTCTCTTGATTAAAAATAAAAAAGTTGAGAAGGAGAGAAGAGGTCAACTCTGATTGACTATCCTATGAAAATTCCTATCCAATGAATATATTTTCACCTCAGCTATGGCATATTTTTAAAGTTAAAAAAGACAGTAAAGAGATTCATATAAGCAATATAACACATCCATCACATAATTATGTCAGATTTCACAAGGCAAAGAATACTCTAGTATATATAATACCAATTTATTTTGAAACCTGGCTGAGTACATTTATGTATGAATTGATTGGTTGACAAGTCCAACAAATGACCTTCATTGTTTGTACAAATGTCTACAAAGGAAAGCTCATCAGGTCAAATTTATAATAAGGGAGATCTTGGGAAGGATGCACATTGCTCTAATTAGTAGCTCTACAAATACTTGGAAAAACACCCAAGAGATTTTAAGTGAAATAATAATTTCAAAATATCAGACTGATTGAATTAGTCCTGCTAAAGGTCCTACCATATTTCTCGGTCATTTCTGTCTCCCTCTCCCCCTCTCACCCCCTTTACTTTCCCTTAATCAGAGAATATTAAACATTGGCAACTCTCCTTAAACTCCCAACAATTTTAATGATTTTTTCTCAGTTGGGGACCTTACCTCCTTCACTGAAGCACCCACCTCCAGGTCTACCCATTCACCTGTCTGTCCCTGTATGTTCTGCCTGCCTTCCTCTCACTATGGATGAACTATCCATGTTTCAATATAATGTGAAACCCTCTACCTGTTCAGAAGCTCCCAGCCTTTCTTTTTTCCTCAAGTATATCTCTCCGCTATATGTAACATTTCTCTGCAACAACAGTTTTCCAACCTCTACTGAATCATAACCTTTAGCATGAAAATTTTCAATACTTTTCTCATCTTAGCAAAACAAAAACCCTCCTTTGAGATCACATTCTACTCCAGTTACCACCATGTCCCTTCTTTCTTTAACAGTGAAGCAGCGAAACCAGTGCCTGTGCCCTGTCTCTCAGTGCTGTCCTCCTATCCTCACGTGGACAAGTGCATTGAGCTGTCATTTTTTATCACTCTCCTAAAACAGCACTTGTCAACACAACTGTTGTCCTCTGTGTTGCCTCTGTGTAGATTTGATTTTCATTACTCATCTTATTTGATCAGCAGCTGATAGAACTCTTTCCTCTTTTCTTTTGGCCTCCAGCACACCTCTGCTGGCTTTCATCCCACTTCATTTCTGATTCTTCTCTACCTCTGAAGATATATTTTATCTTCCTGTCCTTGAAAGCTGAATTTTCCCCAAGCCAGTTCTTCCATTACTTCTCTTTTTAAAGTGCATTCATTCCTTTGATGAATTCAGTTTCACACCTTTAAATAACTGACAACTCCCAAATTTATATACCATTCATTCTACACCCATTTCTTGAATATATCAGTTATTTTCAAACTAGTAGCTCAGCAATTCATTACAAATGGAAATTAGCTAATGCCCTTTCTCTACTCAAATCACCCATGGCCTCTCTCGTCACTCAAAATAAAAACCTGAGATTTCTCAGTGGTCTATAAAGCTTCTCTGAGCTGGTTCTCCCACAGCCTCTCTGCCTTGCTTCCTTCTGTTCTCCCTGTCACTCTCTCCATCCTTCTGGCCTGAACTGTTTCCTGTTCTTTAATCTTGGTGACTGTACTACAGACTTAATGCATTTGGACTTGTTTTTACCTCCATATCTCTCTCTCATTCTCCAACTCTTTAAGGTCTTCAGTCAAATCACTATAGCATATGACCCTCACCACTTCATCGTATGCCCATTTTCTGTTTTGCTCTTCATAGAAAGCATGTTTAGCATATTCCAACTAATATGCTATATTTTTTAATTATTTACTCATTGTCTACCTACCTATACCAAAACATAAGGCCCGTGAGAAGAGGAAATGTCTGTTTTGCTGTTTGTTGCTAAATTCTTCACACTCACCACTTGGAAAACACTGCTTGCTCAATAATGTTGGTGTTTCTCAGAGTGTGGTGCCCAGACCAGCATCATCAAAGCTATCTGGAAGATAGAGGTATGTGTTAGAGATCAAAATTCTTGAGCCCAGTATAACACTACTCAACACAGAACTCTGGGAATGGGGTCCAACAATCTTTTTTTTCTTTTTTTTACAAGCTTCCCAGGTGTTTTTTGTTTCTGCTGATATTTGAGAATCACCGTGATAAATATTTGTTGAATGAGAATAGACATGAGAAAACTTGTGTTCTTGTTAACTTTTTTTAATTAACATGCAGTCATACCTTTTGGGTTAAAGTGTCATGCAAATAAATGAGTAAAACCATTTTATAGAATTTATTTTTTTTCTGATGTGATTCATAAATCTAATAAGAAAAAGATTTTAGTTTATCATTTATAAAATAAGAGGCATATAGCTTATCCTAAGCCACAAATTCAAATCTATTGAAAAGTGGTAGATTTGCAAAGTCATAATTGAATTTATAGAATTAATTTATGGTTTTGATTCAATTTTAGTTGAAACTTCTGTTAAAAATTGGCTCCAAGAATTTTGTCCTATGATTTAAAAAGTTAAAGCTTTTATTAATCAATTTGCTTTCTTGGTATTTCCCTTTTTGTTCCCTGCAATCAAACAGATCACATGTAAGCATCTACTTCACATCTGATGTCTGGGATACATTCTCTTCTAGTAAGACAGGACACAGAGTGAATTATTGTTTGTGAAGTCTCTCAGATTCTGTGAAGTAGAATGAAAACTTCCTCCCTTACTCTCTAAGTATGAAGTTATTAGAATATTTTCTAGGGTGAGCAAATGTTTCTGTTAGCCCAGGATAAAATCTGTTCATGTTTGATGTCTTGATATAAAATAGCATCCCTCAATATAGACAGTGCCCTGGTTTCATGATAATTTATAAGGCCACCCTACTTATTTTGTATATTTTTATATGATATATAAAGCATTTTAAATAATAATGTATTATTACTTAATATGCATATTAAAAAATAATGAGAGTATTTTTTGGTGCTCCTAAGATATATATAAAATAAGAAATAACTATGGAAGTTGATGTATATATTCAATTTGCTTATCTATAATAATCAATTCAGTATAAAATTATCACATTTTCACCTTATATGTGCAATAAAAACAAAGCAACCTTATAAAAATAAAGTAATAGACATAACAGAGTAAAAATAAATATCTATGAACAAAATTTTAATTATCTCTAATATTCTTTAGAAGCATTGTCTTTGGAAATTCATTTAAAAATTTAGACTTTATTCTTCTGATGTAATAGTTAGGAAGGAGAAATTTGAATATAACATGTATAAATGAGTATTATATATTTGACTAAGAATTTCCACATATTAATGTAATGTTTTGCTTAGATTTCATTGGTCTTTTCCAATTCTAATACTTAATGCCCACATCAATTTTCATAGTTGTTATGTTTCTCAGTGTGTATTACCAAGATAATGTTATGATGTCACCACAACAAGAACAATAAAATTACAGGTTACTTTGTCTGATATATTTCCTTTACTAGGCCAACCCTCTCTACTGTTTATTTGACTTTATGCAGGTACAACATTATGATTTTAAAAAGTGCCAGCAGATGTGTATAACAATTAATGCTGAATATGATTCTAATTTCTAGGTCAAATTCCATGGTTTTTGGCTTGCAGCATGTCCGTAGGCCAAAATTAAGGGTACTGAAATAAACATTGCAAATGCATTTATCTTACTGAATAAGTATACCAATGAGATTAGGTGCCTTCCCTTTGAGAATTCAGATCTCACATGAAAATCATGACTTTGACACTATTCTTTTGGAATAATTTTAAAAGTTGTCTAGCTTTTTAAAATTTTAATTGTTTGTGCACACTAATTTGCTAAGAATTTAAAATTCATTAAAGGAGTGATATAATATATTCTAGGCTTGGCTAGTATATATAGTTTTAATTAAAAAAAAGTACTTGTTAGTTGACAGGAATACCCACCTGTGAAATAATTTATACTGGAATTTTTAAGAATTACTTCAATTATATGATCAATTATGTAGCTCTTTTAGACTATCAGGATATTTGTGACAAAATATTTGTTTACCTGTTGCATTTTCAGTATTGTTACACTTCCCTGCTTGGTCTATCTAATCAGCCCCTGTCTGGCAGTCTGTTCATTACAGTTGTGCTGGCATCCCCTCTTGACCTCCATGTCCAGAACAGCTGTGTGGCATTCCACATGAATAACAAAACCAGCTGGCGTCAACACATTGACCTTCTCATGACACCAATGTAGGCTGTTTGTATACATAATCATGGCCACAGCCTGCTTATGTATGTACCAAGTGTGGGTTTGGTTACAATTGGATTCCTTCAGTTTGTAGTTCACAGTTGACCTTAAAAACACCAATTTGAGCTACTCTTTTCTTTCGTCAATAAATGCTATTAAAGCAGTCTCAATTTGTAAAGTGCTGAATTTTTATGGGAAAAAAATCTTGCTTTCGTCCAATGCCACTCTCTTTAATGAGTTGCTCTACAATTGAGACGTGCATATACTTTTTTTTACACATAATTTTAATAGGTACATGTATTATGGCGAGATTGCAATAAATCACCAAGTTGATCTTAAAGCAGGAGACGGAATATTTATTCACCAAGTCGAGGTCTGGATCCACCAGCCGGAGGTCTGGATTCACCAGTTGGCTGGCCAAGAGGCAGACTGCAAGTCTACACCCTTCAACCCCCTCCTGGGGAGTATACCTTTTATAGTTCAAAACCGTATTAATCATAAGTGGCTGCTACTATGGTTCGAAGTCATAAACAAATGTCATGAGGAGTAAGTCAAAACATCCCTAGTTGAGTACAAGTTAAAGAATGGTTACTAACATTCGGACAATCAATCTCTGACAGGGTACATTGTCCAACTAAAATGGGAATCAAAAAGAGAACAATTTTTACATTGTATAAGAATTGTCATTTTGTGTTGTCAAACATGCTAGCTAAGAAACTGTTGATGGGCACAGAGGCAGGGCTTTCCCACGGGAGAAGCATTTTTTACATGACAGAGTCTTAGGGTAAAATGGAGTCTGTTTGGTCATTACCCATATAGCCTGGGCCATAACACATGATGACACATCCTGGAGCATCAATATTTCTGTTACTTTCTGGAAAATGTGTTAAGGCAAACAATTGTTATAAGAATTGAATGAGATACAAAACACATGCACAGTTTTAAAAATATGAGCCTTCAAAAAGTTAGTTTTAAGAGTCTGGTTTCAGGCTAAGCAGACACTTTGGAGCAGAGGTTTGTTCTATTCTGGGTATCAATTATGGCTATTTTTGTGCAAAAGTGTGAGACTGGCAAATCTCAATGTCAGTGATTTTTCTGACTTATTTAGCAAGCTAAATAAATACACTTTTAAATGCTACACTTACTCTGCCAGAGAAAAAGTAGTCTTAAATAAAAATTGCTCTTTGTCTATATTGTAACAAATACCAACTGTATTCTGAGTATTTAAATTATCCTGTTTAAATAATTTAAAAATATTTTATAGATATTTACTATATAAGCATATATATATATATTTTTTTCTTATAGCTATAATATTTGGCTTATCTCAGTATTTCAAAAAATATCAAAGCAAATTCTTTATATCCTTCTTTTATTGAACTCTCTATAAGGTATTATATATTTGGTTACTTAAGGATCATGTCATACATATGTATGTATATGGTGTGTGTGTGTGTGTGTGTGTGCATGCATATGTGTTAAAAACAGTAAATGCTCAGTAATATTATGTTAGTGGGGGTCGGGGCTGGGCCTGTAACTCAGTGGTAGAGTGCTTGCCTAGCATCCATATAGCTATGGGTTCTATCCCCAGCACTACAAAATAAATAAATATTTTGGAAATGAATACACTGTGAATTTGATTCTTGAGAACTGATTATTAAGCCTTACTGATTGAATTATTTAAAAGCTTCTCATTGCTTTATTCTAGAGGAAATTCAGGTGAGTTTTTCCCCTTTGATACTATAATCTCAAGAGATACAGATTTGTGTGTCTGTGTGTATTTGTTTTTATTAGTGCACTATGTCTATACGTAATAGTTGGGATCATGTTGATAAAATCATACATGGAATTTTATTGACTTTATTTCAGTCCCTGGTTCCCTCCCTTCTCCTCCCTTTCTCCTTTCCCCTATGCTCTTCCTCTACTCCACTGGTCTATGTTTCACCCCTTTATTTGATTTTAATTGGTGCCTTACAGATATACATAAAGGTAGAATTCACTATGGCATTTTTATACAGGCATAGAGCATAATTATGTCAAATTCATTCTGCATTTCCTCCTGTTTCCCATTCCTCATCCCTCCTGCTCTATGTCCTTGAACTCCACTGCTCTTTCCTATGTTTTTACGAAGACAGACAGATACAAATTTTTGAAACCCTAAATGCACCCCTCCTCTAATGTATATTTGTGAGAGTGAACTTTAGATATACTCCCTTTTGTTTACTGATTAAACAATTAGAACATAATATTCACACCCTCAAATAAGCCAAATCATTCAATAAAATTGAGTATAACTGAAATTAAGGATATCTAAATACAGCTACCTGAAACCTTGGGAAATTTGAGTGATAAAAATACAATGGCTGAGAGCATTTTAACCACAGAATTTTTTCCTTTTATACATAGACAGTTTCAAGGTTGTTGAGTTGCGCCTTGTGGTCCCTACTAAAATGCTTATATGTTCAGGAACTACAAAGTTCACAAGCCAGGTCTTTTTTTTTCTTTCTTTTCCCAAAATGAATCCATATTTGTAACCCACTTGTAATGTCTGGTTCAATTCCCAGCCAAACAAGCAAAGACACTTTCTGAGCAGTGATAGCAATTCTATACCTGTTTGTTTACAATTTGTCTGACAATGAGTCAGAAGCCTTCAATTTTTTTAATACAAACCTTCTCAGATTGATTTAGCAAACTGCAATAATTTCCTGTCTCTCAATCTTTATAATCTAAGAAAAGTGACTGCTGTATTTTCAGTCTTCCTGTCTGATACAGAAGAGATACTATGTATTTCACAGAGAAAATAATGTCTTTTCTATTCAGTTAAGTTGTACTGACTTATCACAAAAACCTGGTTTTTGGTTACATCATTGCTCACAAGGTTGTCCTTGCCTGAGGAAACATGGCTACTCTGATTAGCAGTAAGCCACAGTTCTTTCTTTTTGATGCAACAGGACTGTGAAATTAAGTGTGCTTGGGTGAGCTCTTTCAACAAGCATTAGTGATTGGACCCTGGCCTTCTACAAAGGCTGCCCCAAAGGAAACCACACTCATTTACCAAGAGACTAGGGAGGACTTCTGTGGGTTTACTCTTGATCTGTTTCCTCATAAGAAATTTGCTATAATTGACAATCAGGCTGGTAACACACAGGATGCTCTAGTCTAAATATTTAAAGGTGGCTTTTTTTTTAATCTAATGAAGCACAACTTAAAAAAAAAAATAATCAACAGGAACATAGTATCATAGTTACAAACAATTACCAAAAACATAAAAATAAATGATAATGACTATTGCACTGGGGGAAAAGGAAAGTTAAGTTGATGTAGATTATTCTGTTAAATATATGTGTATATCCAGCTAAACGCTGTTAAAATAACTACCCTGAGTTCCCTAGCTTGTCTAGTTATAGTTGAGACAATGTACCAAGGAGGATATTGATGAAAATAGAAATTATTAGCTCTCAATAATTAATAAGTAATTTCTAAAAATATAATCAGAGAACACGTATTATTTGTCTCCTTGGGACACGTGATCACCTTGACAATGAAAGGGTATTATGTCTGAGAAATATTTGATAGATCCATAAAGTCATTGCTTTACTTCTCTCCCTTTAACCTCTTTATCAAACTCTATGCACTTTCTACTATGGCCACTCTCATTAATTGTTTTCAACCTTGGTACCTGTAAATGTAACCTTAAATAACTAAATGATTTTAGTATATTTTTGTTTGGGAGTCCAAAATCAACAAAAATAAGTAATTCAGGAGTGGATTTTGGCCTCCACGTTTTGCTCACTTCTTCCTCCCTTCCCACTCCCTTCCCACCATTCCATAAGCTCAAGCCATACTTCTTCTCTTTCTCAAAATTGCCAAAATCATTCTTCTATTCAAGACTTTACTTTTGCTGTTTTTCTCTACCTACAATTTGTCTTTTCTTGAGTTTTGTTTCGAACAGGGTTGACCCCAAGAGTGCTCTACCATCAATTTATATCACCAGACCTTTTTTAAATTTAATTTTTAATTTTAATTTTATTTTTCATACAAAATCATTTTTTTTGTACTGGAGGTCACTCAATCACTGACCCACATCACCAACCCCTTTTTATATTTTTATTTGGAGACAGGGTCTTACTAAGTTTCTTAGGATCTCAATAAGCTGCTGATGCTGACCTTGAATTTGTGATCCTCCTGCCATAGCCTCTGAGTCTCTGAGATTATGGATTGCTCTACTGTACCCCTGGCTTAGACAAAATCTTGGTAAATTACTGAAGCTGGACTTGAATTTGCAGTTCTCTTGCCTCAGTCTTTCAATTCACTGGGATTACAGTCCTGTGCGATGGCGCCAGCTTCTTGGTTTTTAAATTAATGTGCAGCATTTAGCTCATATGTCAATGCTTCCAATAGAACTCCACAAAGTCCTCCCTAATTCATGCTTTAAGTTTTATCCTGTTTTATTTTCTGCATAGCCTTATTTTAAATATAGTTTGGATATTTGTTTCTTGCTTAACAGTTCTTTCAACCATGTTAAAACTTTCTATTTGCCAAACCTTTGTCTCGATTGTCCTAGCTCCTGGAAGAGTATGTAGCATCACATACATACACAATAAAGCCATCTATTCACAAATTTTCATTAATCAACTAGCATGTTAGAAGCACCATTCTAAGCAAAGGAAATGAATAAAACAATTAAAACAAATGATTAAATAAATAAAACATTACTAGAATACCCAGTGAATAGGTTCTAGATGATTTCAATTCTTATAGGGAAGTTTATTTTTCTTTTTAATTTTTTTTTTTCATTTTGGGGGGTGGGTACCAACGATGGAACTCAGGAGCAGTCGAGTTAAGGCCACATCCCTGCCATATTTTGCATGTTATTTAGAGACAGGGTGTCACTGAGTTGCTTAACACTTCGATTTTGCTAAGGCTGGCATTGAACTTGGGATCCTCCTGCCTCAGCCTCTATAGCTGCTATGATTACAGGCGCCTGCCACCAGCCCAGTAGAAGTTTCTTTTAAGTATCTTTGAATTTCCACATTTGTAAACAAATAAATTCACATAAATGTATTTGGGATTTTTAGGGCTGTAGCCTAGCCTACTGGAAGGAATACAGGCCTCGTACCATTAGATCTAGATCGTAACCTTGGCTTCACCAGTACTGCTAAGAATGAGGTATTAGACAATGCATGTTATGTGCAGTTATTAGAAGCACAGAACCTGGAGGGAACAGGTTTCAAGGATAGGTATTCATCCTCTCTGTTACTTCATTTCCTTGTGTTTAAGATGACTATATCTTATACCCTACTTCACTGGGGACTGAAAATCAAATTAGGCACAGAATGAAGCATTTCCTAGTAGTTTAAAAGTATGTATAATGCATTATAATAAATGATAACTGGTTACTCTAATTCTAAGAACACCAAAGCTGCTTATCCTCAACTTTGGTGTTCTTATCTCCAAAACAATGAAGATATACTAGAATTTCTCTGTACACCCCAAGTGTGTTTCAGAATACTCAAATTTTATTCACTCTGCTGATATCATTGGGATCCCTGACACTGAAAGTTTTCTGCACTTTTAACAAATGTGTCTTCCAGAGACATGTAAAGACTTGTCTCTGGACAACCCTTTTATTTTCAGACCAAAGAAATGATTAAGAACAAACATGGAATGATACTTCCTCTGATCTGCTACTCATAGTTTTGAGAGTCATTTTGCCTTGTTTGACCATTCAATCTGCTGCTTTCCTGGATGTTATGTCTTCGTTTTTTGTTTTACTCTAAGTGCATACAATTTCTAAGCCTATTTTTCAGAAACCTCACTTATTTATTTATGTTTTGGATGGATAGTTTTGGCTCAATGGAATTTGTGAGTCCACCCCTTGATACATTGCTTTTGACTTTGACTGATGGAGAAAATAGCTTTGGGTGGGTAGCCAGCCAGTCTGACTAGTCCATTGGGCACAGGATCCCTGGTCACTGGATCACTAATGCCTAATGCCTCTCTAATTATAGACATGTTCCATCCCTAGCTATTTAATGGCTTCACCACAGGGAGTGACTCCACATCCTGACTGGAAGCCTACCTTCATTAGCTTAAACTGTACATCATAACCTTCTCATTTATAATAACCCAAGGGGCCTCCTTCCCAGAACTGTAGCAATGTGACAATCTTAGTATGTGAACATGGAAACAGATAAGAATTTATGACTTTCAAATTTAAAATTAAAAGGTAAAACTCTATATAATATTGTTTTTGAAGAAGTTTTTTATGCTAATAATAGAAATGATGTAGGGATTTTTGTTCTATCCATTTCTTTCTTAAAATGCCCATAGTAATGCTGTTGAACTTGTGTAAGAAGGGAGACATTGAAAAACCAACCTGTAGGAAGACTTAATACTAATTAAAGATTTAATACATCTCGAAGTGAAAAGAGATCACTTAAATGAGAATTTTGATGTCCAATCTGCACCTATGATAATACTAATAATAATTACATTTGCTAACTTTTATAGAAAACCTTTCATATGTTGAGCAGAATAACAATCACTTTAGATGATTGGAATCTGCCCAGCTATTTCTCTAAACACTACAAGGTATGTTGTCTTCATTTATATCGGAAGAAAAGTGAGTCTCAGAAACATTTAGTAAGTTACCAAGGACTCAGCCTTATAGCAAAACTGAGCTTTGAATTCTTTGCTTTTTTATTCTAAACTCTATGTTCTTTCACCCCACCTACTGTCTCCTTTGGGCTTTGCTTCCTGACACTCACATAATGTCTAGACATTTAAAAAGATAGCAATGTTCTGGTCTTTGATTTTTTTTTCTGTCTCTGTGATTTCAAGAACATTTGATCTTAAACTTCTATCACATTAATAATATAATGTTCATAACAATAGCAGTAGGTTATATTGAACATTTATTATGAGTCAATGAGTACATATTACTCTCATTTTATCTTTAAAGTAATCCTAACATCTTCATCTTCAGGAGATATTGCAGTTTAGAGAGGTTACAAAATGGTACATTGTCACTCCTCTGTGATGAAGTTTGCTTTCATTACACTGCCTTTCAAAGTAATGATTAATTGTGTCTCTAACATGTAAATGTATTTTAAATTGCTTTGATTGCAAGGTGAGATTCTTGTAAGCAGGGAGCACAGACTAATTTTCCTATCTATTAGAATTGTGTCTGGTACAAAGTAGCATTCAATAGCTATTTGTTGACTGATGATCAGTTTTAGTTATATTTCAGTAAGTCATCTGCTTGTGCAATACCAAGAGAATGGTGACTAGCTGATGCACAGGATATGAATGCATGACTAAGTCATATACTTCAGATTTCTTGCTTCATACATTTTCTACTTAGAGTAAATCCTTATTTTTAGCAATTAAATCTGTCAATTCTATTTCATATTGACCACAACATTTTGTGAAATGTTTTGTAGTAATGGAGGAAACAAATCAGATTTGTTTTTTTTTGCCCTTGTTTCTTCTTTTTAAAGCTTATTTGAAGCATGTTTGTATTTGGTCATGGAAATATTTTTATTATGGTTGCTTTAGTAATATGTGTATCACACTAGTGTTGAATCTATTGATTTTCTTTTCTCACTCTTATCAAAATTTTCCTGTTTCATGATATGAAGAATGATTTTTTATAAGAAACATTTGATGTGTTTTAAGATTCTAGGACTAATTTAACTAAGAGTTGTGTTTTGCCTGCTTCATCTGACACCCTGCTGGAAAGGGAACGGTATACACTCCCTCTTAGTGCCACTGAGATGGAAGTACAAATTACCAACCAACCTCCATTTATACCTGCAGGACAGTCTCTATGATATTCTGAATAATGGAGGTGGAACTCCAGGCTTCCCAGTAAGATTTTGCCCTTGCTAGCAAGAAGAGGATGCCCCATTGCTGTTCCCCACTGGTCTTCAATTGACACCATGTGAGGCCTGTGTGAACTTTTCACTGCTGGGTGGTGGTGAAAGTTCTAACTTTTCATTAGATCTCTTATGACATAATCCCAGTGTAGCACTTTGTTAAACCAAGCTGGAAATGGAAGTCCAGATCCACATTTGGTTTTCTTGGATCTGAGAACATGTTACAGCCCTGTGGGGATAGAAGTTCTTGATCTTTAATGAATCTTTTCTGAGAACCAGACTGGCAGGGAGTTTGAAGCATCTCATTATAGCCTCAGGGTGAAGTCTAGACTTCTACTAAGGCTTGACTCTGAAACTTGGGGTGGAGTCCCTCTTTTCCTGCATGAGTGGAGTGAACAGCTATTGCCTAAAAGTTTTCATTCTTGCTAGATTGTCCTTCTCCTAGAACTGTGACTCAGATACCCAGCTACTCTTGGGGTATTTATTTACTTTTATTTATTTTGTATCCATTTACATTTCTAGGCTGGCGTCCTCAGCAGTACCCACTCTCAAATATATCAGGAAAAAAGGAAAACCCAGGGAATTCACTGATGTGTTGTTCCTAAAGTTCAAATATGCTTCCCTAGTTTATTTTCTCTTCCCCTTTCAGTGCTCTCATGTTATTGATTTTTTTAATATATGACAGCAGATTGTATCACAATTCATATTACACATGTAGAGCACAATTTTTCATATCTCTGGTTGTATATATAGTATATTCACATCAATTTATGTCTTCATACTTCATATACTTTGTATAATGATGTTCATCACATTCCACCATTATTTCTAAGCCCCTTCCCCCTCCCTTCCACTTCCACCCCTCTCTCCTATCTAGAGTTTGTCTGTTCCTCCCATACTCCCCCTCCCTACCCCACTATGAATCATCCTCCTTATATCAGAGAAAACATTCTGCATTTATTCTTTGGATTGGCTAACTTCACTTAGCATTATCTTCTGTAACTCCATCCATTTACCTGAAAATGCCATGATTTTATTCTCTTTTATTGTTGAGTAATATTCCATTGTGTACATATGTCACATTTTTTTTTATCCATTCATCTACTGAAGGCCACCTAGGTTGGTTTCACAGTTCAGCTATTGTTAATTATGCTGCAATAAACATCTATGTGGCTGTGTCCCTGTGGTATGCTGTTTTTAAGTCCTTTGGGTATAGATGGAGGAGAGAGATAGCTGAGTCAATGGTGGTTCCATTCCCAGTTTTCCAAGGAATCACATTACTGTTTTCCATATTGACTGCAACAATTTGCAGTCCCATCAGCAATCTATGAGTGTATCTTTTCCCCCACATCCTCACCAACACTTATTGTTGTTTGTATAATAGCTGCCATTCTGACTGGAGTGAGATGATATCTTAGAGTGATTTTGATTTGCATTTCTCTAATTGCTAGTGATGATGAACTTTTTTTTTCATATATTTGTTGATTGATTGTATATCCTCTTCTGAGAAGTATCTATTCAGATCCTTGGCCCACTTATTGATTGGGTTATTTGTTTATTTGGTGTTTAGCTTTTTCAGTTCTTTATATACCCTAGAGATTAGTGCTCTCTCTGATGTGTGAGGGGTAAAGATTTGCTCCCAAGATGTAGAGTCTCTATTCACCTCACAGATTGTTTCTTTTGCTGAAAAGAAACTTTTTAGTTTGAATCCATCCCATTCATTGATTCTTTATTTCAATTCTCATGCAACAGGAATCTTATTAAGGAAGTTGGAGCCTAATCCCACATGAAGAAGATCAGGGCCTACTTTTTCTTCTATTAGATGTAGAGTCTCTAGTTTAATTCCTGGGTCCTTGATCCACATTGAGTTGAGTTTTGTGCATGGTGAGAGGAGTTTAATTTCATTTTGTTGAATATGGACCTCCAGTTTTCCCAGCATCATTTATTGAAGAGGCTATTTTTTCTCCAATGTATGTTTTTGGAAACTTTGTCTAATATAAGATAATTGCAATTTTGTGGGCTAGTCTCTGTGTCCTCTATTCTGTTCCATTGTCTACCAGTCTGTTTTGGTGCCATTACCATGCTGTTTTTGTTACTGTTGCTCTGTAGTATAGTTTAAGGTCTGGTATAGTGATGCCATCTGCTTCACTCTTCCTGTTAAGTATTACTTTAGTTATTCTGGGTCTCTTATTTTTCCAGATGAATTTCATGATTGCTTTTTCTATTTCTATGAGAGATTCCATTGGGATTTTGACCAGAATTACATTAAATCTGTATAGTGCTTTTGGAAGTATGGTCATTTTGATAATATTAATTCTGTCTATCCAATAGCAAGGTAGATCTTTCCATTTCTAAGGTCTTCTTTGATTTCTTTCTGTGAGGTTCTGTATTTTTTATTGTACAGATCTTTTACCTCTTTTGTTAAGTTGATTCCCAAGTATTTTTTTTTGAAGCTATTGTAAATGGGATAGTTTTCCTCATTTCCTTCTCAGAGGGTTTGTCACTGATATACAGAAATGCCTTTGATTTATGGGTGTTGATTTTATATTCTGCCACTTTTCTGAATTCACCTACTAGTTCTGGAAGTTTTCTGTGGAACTTTTTGGGTCTTCTAGGTATAGAATCATATCATCAGCAAGTAGTGCTATTTTAAGTTCTTCTTTCCTATGCATATCCCTTTCATTTGTTTCATCTGTCTAATTGCTCTCGCCAGTGTTTTAAGAACTATGTTAAATGGAAGTAGTGAAAGAGGGCATCCCTGTCTTATTCCAGTTTTTAGAGGGAATTCTTTCAATTTTTCTCCATTTAGAATGGTTTTGGCCTCGGGATTAATGTAGATAGCCTTTGGAATGTTGAGATATGTTTTTTTTATCCCTAATTTTTCTTGTGTTTTGACCATGAAGGGTTGCTGTATTTTGTCAAATGCTTTTTTTGGTGTCAATTGAGATGGTCATATGATTCTTATTTTTTAGTCTATTGATATGATGCAATACATTTATTGATTTCTGTATGTTGAATTAATATTGCATCCCTGGGATGAATCCCACTTGATCATGGTGTACTTCATAGCTCTCATGTTTATAATAATGTCTAAGACTTTCAACTCTACTCATCAGAAGGAATAAAAAGAAATCCTTCTACTTTATCTTTCCTGATGCAAAAGTTATTAAACATCATATTTAATTGCTTCACACTTGATTTTTCTAGAGATGCCATGGCTTTCATCTGTCAGTTGATTAAAAAGGAAAGTAATGTTTATAAAAATTGTACTTAGAAAGTTCTAACAGGGGCTCCACCTCAAACTTCAGACAGCCAAACTTCAGTAGAAGTCAACATTTCACCCCAAGACTGCAATGAGATGTTCCTACCTCCATGCCAGGCTGGTTGTCAGAGAACATCCAGTAGAGATCAAGAACTTCCAACACCACAAGGTACCAGTAAGCCCTCATCCACAAGAAAACCAAATGGAGACCGACTTTCATTTCCATCTTGGATTAGCAAAGTTCCTCCACCACACTAGGGTGATGTCATAGGAGGTCTAATGAAGAATTAGAACTTTATCCTCATATACCATAATATATATATTTTGTATGGGGGGCATGATAAAGGGGATCAAACTCAGGGGCACTCAACCACTGAGCCACATCCACAGTCCTATTTTGTATTTTATTTAGAGACAAGGTCTCACTGAGTTACTTAGCACCTCATTTTGCTGAGGCTGGCTTTGAACACACAAGCAGCCCCCCAAGCTGCTGGGATTACAGATGTTCTCCACTCTGCCTGGCAATAGCAATATATTATTAAAGAGACATGAAAAAATTGGAGAAGAAATTACTACTAATTTTTGGTTTTAGATACTATAAGAATCTTTAAGGGATATATTTGTATATCATAGGAAACATTAAATGATTTAGTTATTTGAGAGACAAGAAAATACCATATAAAGACAATACTTAAGTAATAAATGAAGGGCAGCTTGAACACTTATTATTGATAAAAATCCATAATGATGATGTTAAAAAACAATTAACAATGTTCCTTTAGATTGATGCCTTTTATAGTATGCTGAATTAAAGGTAGATAAGATACATTTAAACAATTAATTGAAAAACATTTAAAATTGTATTTTATGTTGCTATAATAGTGGAGGTTTATATTATGAGGGTATTATCAATTTTACTATAACAATGAAGATCCTCAAATAATCTGTGCTGCTAGGAGTAGATCAGCAGAAAAATGTTGCTAATTCCATTGCTATTTAAAAAGCCACACTACAAATCCTTTATTTTTCTATCTTTAAAGTTCATTTGGTAACATAAGATTGCTTTTACAAGAAAGTAGATAAAGGCAAATGACATTGGGTATACAGTACTGACAAGGACTGATGTTTTATTTTTCATTCCAAATGTTGAATTTTGCTGGGCACAGTGGTGCATGCATATGATACTAGCAACTCAGCAGGATGAGACAAGAGGATTGTTAAGTTTGAGACCAACCTCAGCAGCTTAAAGAGGACCTAAGGATTTAGTAAGACTCTGTCTCAAAGTAAAACATTAAAAAAAAAAATGGGTTGAAATGTGGCTCAGTGGTTTTGGCCCTGGGTTCAATTTTTTTTAATGCTGGAGTTCAACACAATTTGTTTTACATATTTTTAAATGATGAAAATTATCTAAGACATGGAAAATAAACTATAAATTGTGCTAATTTTCATTTAATATAACAACAATAAAGATCAAATTTTAAATTAGTGTATTTAACTATGATTGGCATTAATGATTTAAATATTGGCACCTTAGGTAATAATTGAGGAGACAACATCAGTGTTCAAGAAAATATTTCTGAGTTGAGTTTCTGGGGCCAGAATGGCATATGTTCAATTCCGTCTCTGTTACTCACTAGTTGTGTGATCTTGAGAAGTCACTTAAATCTACTCTTAGTTTCTTCATTGTAATAATATATAGTTGATGAAGCCAGATATCACTATCTCCAGATATCTCCAGAAAGAAAAGTGGAGAATGATTCTGGAGCATCAGAGTGCCTGGGGACAGGTGGTCCTGGGGTTCAGATGTTTCACATTCCTCCTGGTATTTGATGATCCAATCTTTCTGTAGACCTCTCAGGCATCTCACTTTGTTCTCTCTGCTTCAGCAAGTTGTATAATTGTTTTTAGTGATGTAAAAACTTTAGTCTGACTTATATTGATCAATTATATTACTGAAAATATTCTTCCAGTCAACCATTTTAAAAACAAGATTTGAAAATTAGCATATTCTCATGGATGGGGGAAGTAAGCAAACATCTGGGAAGAGTAAACCCCAAAAGCACTATAATTAGCAGAAATATAAGGGAATTTGATATGCATTTCTAAAGAATAATTTATTGAATATAAGTCAATTGTGTGTGAGAGACATATAAGAGGTCTTCATTAGAGTTAGATCCTATACCCATGGTTTTCAAAGAATTTGCTGGATATCAGTACACTGGAACTCAAAAAGTTGAATTTTAAACAAGCACCCTAGTGCTTACATTACACAATGATTTTACAGATAACATTCCTATTTGCCTGAATGTGAGTCAGGGTCATTATTACAATGTTTGACTCAATATTGTAGATGTCTCTAATATAGAACTTTTAAAATTCAGCCCTTTCAAATTTGTACCCTATTTTAAGATTTATAGCATTTGTACTTGGAACCAGGTTGAAGAGAAATAATAATTAGGAGAGAAATTGGGGTGCAATATGTCTTAAATTATTATATATTCTCAACTATAGATAATTTTATTTGCTCTTTTATTTGTTATCATAGATATTCAGGAAGAAGGGATACCATAAAGATCTCTCCATTTCTTAAATGGATGTCTCCATTTCTTAAGTAAAATTTCATGAATGTGTACTACTAGTTAAGTCTAAGGATGATCATCAAAAAGTAAAAGACAGAAAAACTAATAACCCAATGTCCATCTATAGGGGAGTGGTTAAATATGATAAAGACATAGAGATGGGGAATATTTAATATAAGTCATATTTCAAAGGCACATTTAAAGATGTGAAAAATGGTCATGCCATACTGATAAGCTAAAAGAAAACAAAATAAGATAAAGTTGCTTAGCCTGAAGTTTTCTCTGATGTTGTAGTACAGGCAGAGGTGAGATGATGTTTCTTGGAACAAATTCAGATTCATCAATTTCCCCCACATAGAAGCAACATACTATATCTACTTATCTTGTTTCTAAAGCTTGTGAAACTAGAATACCAGAACCCTTGAGCTTGCCTTAGAGAACATCTGGTTCTAACACTTAAAATGGAGAAGCTAGAGAAAATCATGAATGGATAAATGCTTTGAAATTTATGTAGAAAATTCTTCCCATTCAATACTCTAAATGCTCTTCTTGGTTAAAGTCAGATCTACCAAGTCATATGAACATTGGAACATATTTTTTAATCAATTTTTTTAACTTTGGTGGTATATTTTTATTAAATAAAACTATAAAAATATTCATATGTTTAATTTTGAACTGTATATTAAAATACCCTTGATAATAAGTTGTCCCCAGATACCCTGTATATAATCTTGTCTTCATATTTTCCTTCAGTATGTTTTCATATCCTTCAAGACCTTACTCAAAAACCTTCAATGCTATTCTCCCACAGTAAAAATGAATCTCATTTTCTTCTGTTAGATGACCAGTTCTGATAGCAATGATCATATGCTATTTTGATTGTCTATTATTACACAAATTTCACCTGAAATGGTAGTACTTAACACAATAATTTATTCTGTGGTTGATTGGGATTAGACAATTCTTTCTTGGGTTGTCTCATGTGGTTGTAATAAGATGGCAGTTAGGTCTGGAGTCACCTTACAGCTTGGCTGAGTGTGACAGACAAGACAACTCACATATATGAAGCTTTAGCGGAGATGACAGGAATAGGTAAAGGCTAAATGAGCTTTGTTCCTCTGTGCAGCTTGCTTGTCTTTCTTTGGGATAACTGGACTTCTTGTATGGATAATGGCTTCCTTTAGAAGTAGTGTTTTAAGAAACAAGATAAAGGTGAAATAGTTCTTATTACTTAGACTTGGGAATCCCAGAAATTACATCTAAGTTCTATATACCAAAAGAGTCATTAAAGGCAGCCCATATTTAAGAAAATGGACATGAGGATTCATTTCAGTATAAGGACCAGTATGCATGTTTGTACAGAAAGTGAAGAAATTGATGGTGGTCATCTTTTGAAATTATTTGTCTCATGGGTAGTGGAAGATAATTTCACTCATAGAAACAATTTGAAATATTATCTTATTCAATTTTCTCATTTAATGAAGAGAAAAACAACTAACAATATGACTGCTCATATTTCTAAGGCTGGTAAGTTCTTTATTCATTATAAAAATTGGGTTATTTGGTTTTTGGTTGGGTGTGTTAATTTGCTGTTGTAGGGGTCCTTTATACATTTGGGATAGTAACCCTTATCAGATACATGTTTTGCACATATCTCCTTCCACTCCATAAATTGCCTTTTCAGTCTAGTGGTTATTTCCTTTTTCTGTGAAAATTTTTAGATTACTCTAGTCCCACTTACCTGATTCCATTTTAGTTGCTTGTGCTTTCAGTGTCACATAAAAAATTATTCATTGCAACTCAATAGCAAAAAGGAAAACAAACAAGGCAAACCATTAAAAACTGGGCAAAGAATATAAAAAGATATGCTTCCCAAGAGGACTGTCAAATGACCAGTAGGTATACAAAACAATTCTCAACATCACTAATCATCAGGGAAATATAAAGCAACATTAAAATAAAATAATGAAGTATCTCACCACACCTTATAAGATAGCTATCACACACACACACACACACACACACACACACACACACCCTAACACACACACTTACACACAATAACTATTGGCAAGTATGTAGAGAAGTTGGAAATCCTGTGTACTGTTTGTGCACATGCAAAATGTTGCAATGTTAAAATGGTACAACCACTATGGAAAACAATATGGATTCCTTTAAAAAGTGAAAGAAGATTGACCATATGATTCACCAATCTTGCTTCTGGGAATATATTTAGAAGAATTTAAATGAGGCTCTTTAAAATATATTTGTATTCCCAGTTCATTGAAGCATTACTACAATAGTCAAGCTAGGAAACAACATGAATATTCACTGGGGGTGGATAAAGAAAATGTGGTATATACAAATGTTGCAAAATTATTAAGTCTTTGGAGGAGAAAAAACCCAGAAACTTCTGTTATATGCATCGACATGGATGGTCCTGGAGGACGTTATACTAAGTACAGTAAGTCCACCACAGAAGGACAAATAATGCATGAGTCCACTTATATGAAGTATTTGAAATAATCGAATTCATAGAAATGGAGTAGAATGGTAGTAGCCAGGATCTGGGGACAGGTAGAAAATGTGGCATTACTGTCCTATGAGTGTAAAATCCCAGTTATACAAGGTAAATCAGTTATACTGAATTATTATATAATATTGTGCCAAGTTGAGGATACTGTATTGATCACTTATTAAGTGGGCAGATCTCACACTAAGTGTTCTTATAACCAAATATAGATAAATATAAAACAAAAGATCAATTATTTCTACATATAGCACACAACAGGAAAAATAAGAGCAGTTACCCAAAGCCTTATCAATTAAAAACAAAATAAAATAATTGAAATAAAAATTTATTCAAACATAAAAACGAAAGATAAAATCATTTGTGCCAACATCTGCTTCTCTTCCCCCCTCCACCCAGAGTGTGGCAGTATTGCTCACAGTAAGTATCATAGTTCATTCACAACCAAGTAAAGGATGTTGCATAAATCATACAGTACTTCCTAAAATCAGTAAAGCATGTTAAGGAAAGTAAACTTAGCCATGCTGCATCTCATTTTAGGGAGCTATAAAAACATTCCAGGTTTTCTATTTTGCCTTCATTTTGTCCTATAACATCTCCACTTTTGACCTGATTTAGCTGTTATTCTATGTTGTGAAATAAACCAAGAACTCTGTTAAAAAAAAAATAGGGTCCCCACAGCTGCACTTCTCAGAATATATCTTGCTTCTTAGATTTGGCTTTCAGACAATTAGAAAGATACACATAATCGTGAAAAAGTAAATCAGTATTAAAGTCAGAAGACATTCCTAAAAATCGAAAACAAAATAAATAGGTATAACTTCATGTTGAGTTGGTAGTTACCACACAATCAGGAATTATTTCAGGTTACTCTAAAGCACAGTAATTTGATTGTACATTCTTAGTGAGATAAGTCCTGAGGATAAAATAATTGTAAAACAGAGCAAAAACACCTAAAACCATTTTTTTTTACAATTTAAAACATTAGTGATAATTTTAGATTTTTATTATTAAACTATTTAGCTTAGCAACTGTAGTTGAAAAAAATGTTAATTTTGTTAATATAATTAGGAGTCAAGATTTTCATGACAAAAAGGTTTATAACAATAATATCTGAGAATTTATTATTGTTTAAATAATAAATAATTTATTATTATTTATTCTGTATTTACAAATAAAATTGAAATTATTGACATAAGTACATAATATGTATGTTCTCAAAATATGCATTTCTTAGCTTTGTCCACTAAAATTTTCTAGATATAATGTCCAGTGGTTATTCAGTAGCAATGAACACCACTAGTACACAGGTGATTGGTCTCAAAATACCATTTCCGACTAAATCAAGCTAGGAATCACTGGAAGAGTGGTTGATTCCAGGGCTGAGACAGGAAATGCACAGAAAACGCCAAGAATATTTTCTGACAACAGAAAGCAAGGAAAGATATCAGAGATGACTGGGGACATGGTCATGTCAAAATGAATCAGGGCCAGCTTCATACATATTCCAATAGTAAAAGATGAGACAAGTTGGGGGTAAGATTAGAACTGTGGTGCATGAAAATAATCAAGCATTATTTTTAAAATCCTGTGAGTTTATAATTATGTTCCAAAATATACACCAAATCTTTGGATACCTTTAGATTTCAGGACACATTATCCCAAAAATATGACTATAAGAGATGAGACTATGCCACCCTCAAATATACTGCCTTGCATATTTGGGGATGGTTTTTCTGAGAAACTGTACACACAGTGTTAGCTCTGAAAAGCTGCTCTTTTATAAAAAAAATTTACATCCATAAAGGAAATCCACATCAGTATAATTATCTGTATCAGGAAGAGGGCTGCTCCAGAACACTTTTATTACCTGGGAGATTTTTCTTAAACTCTATATAATAAAGCATTTTTATTCATCGTATGTTTCCTCCTTTGTCCTCTTGTCCTCCCATAATTTGTGTCTATCAACCCCCCACCCCAAGTTCAAAGCTAAACCATCAAAATAGCTTGAAATTCTCTATAAGTTTCAATAATATGCCTCTTCTTGGATCCTCACATGGTTTTTCTCCTATTGATACATCTCATGTCATTTTAATTTGAAGCTCAGCCAAAGAAATTTGAAGGGCAGAGGAAAACCATTTTCCTTCCCTCAAAGCTCCTTTGCTTAAGGGCCAACTCACTATTTTGAACACTGTTTTTTTTTGTTGTTGTTGTTGTTGTTGTTGTTTGTTTGTTTTAATTTTTTATGAATTTCAACTCTAAAGCAATAAAATAGTAGATGTGGAAAATTCCCCTTTATTAAATTATCTTATTTAATAAAGTACAAAATGATAGAATAAATACGTCATAATTTTTCAAGTCTTTAAGTAAATTAGTAGGTAAAAGCAATACTTATCAATGGCTGATAATGGTTGTCAATAGCTGATAATATCATAAAAGGAGATAGAACTAGATGTTTTGCCTCTCCTAGAAAAAGAAGAGAAAATACCCAGAAAGCAGTCCTGCCATATCAATTCTCTATATTCTGACTCAGTAGTGTGACATGGGTTTTGAAATTGTTTATTCATAATAAGCTTTCAGAGTGTGTGTGGCAAGGTGAGACAAAGTAAATGTAATTTTAAAATAAGAAAGGAAAAATAGAAGTATTCTTTATAATCACATGAAATGCATACACCTTTTCTGGAGACATTCAACTAAAACGTGAAAATTTATGATATGGTAATCACTTTGTATTTGAGAAATACCAAGAAAATTATTGTTAATTTTAAAAGGTATAATAATGGTACACTTTGCTATGTTTAAGAAAAAGTCCTGATTTTCCAATAAACACATAAGACAGGATTTATTTGGTGCTATGAGATTAACAGGCTTTATAATCATTAAGTATGTATTAGAGCACAAGGGAGAGGGGAGCAGAGAATGACAGAGGTTATAGCTCACTGTGTTTATTTTTTTCTATGTTCAAATTTCCCTTAAAATTTTGTTTTTAACTGCCTCTGAAAAACTATTGAGCATATTTGGGAAAGAGTCAATTTTTTTTAGTGTTTCCCTAAATTCCTCACCAATGTTTTATGTATATGTGTGTAGATTATTATCATTTTTTTGGAAGACCAGAAGAGCTTTCATAATGTTTTCAAAGATGAGTGAATGAACAGGAATATTACTAACATTACTTAAATTCCAGACATGGCCTCCCTTGAAAACCAACAATTCGAACTAAACCATCAAAATAATAATTTTATTAAAAGACATTTCTTGCTACCCAGTAAACATCTTAAAACAGAATTCTTAGTGGCTAGTGTAATTTCTCAGTGGAAGAGCACCCTCTGCTGTCTTGACAAAGAATGTCGCCACATAGGGGCGATTGCCTCCTTGATTTTTTTCATGTTACCATTCATGGCAAATAATAATAAAATAAAATTAAGGTATGACAGCATAGTCAACCAGTATTATGAGAATTAAAAGTAACATCTCTTTTGTGCTTACATCTGATTTTTCTTGCTCCCGAAGTTTTTATGTAGGACTTACTATAGCTCATGCAATTATTTATTCTAATTAAAACTTCTTCAAGGGGCTGGGATTGTGACTCAGTGGTAGAGTGCTTGCTTCACATGTGTGAGGCACTGGGTTTGATTCTCAGCACCACATATAAATAAATGAATAAAATAAGTCCATCAATAACTAAAACATTGTTTTTTAAAAACTACTTCAATATTCACAAAAATAATTATCTTTTCCATTTGAAAAAAACATGTTGGAAAATATTGTTTAGATTTTTTGTGATGAGACACTTGAATTGTAGTTCCAATTCTTTTGATAATTTACCACCTATGATCTTAGGCAACAAATCAAAACATATTTATCAATGTCTGTGAAGGTCTTTCTTTACAAACAGCAAAAATTAGCAATATCAGTGATTTTAAAAAAAAAAGGCCTATCACTACTGGTCCTAATAAATTTCAAAAGTATAACAAAGGATAACTATAAACTTTATGTCAATAAATTTGCCTAACTTGGCAAGATAAAGTGGAGAATTTTGAGTGCTCCTTATCTACCAATGAAAGTGAATTTCTTATCAAAATTAGTAAAATCATCTGAAACTCTAGTCTCAGATGGTTTTACTGGTGGATTCTGTTAAAGATTAAGGAATAAACTAAATCAATCTTTTACAAATTTTTGCAGAAAAGAGGAATAAGGAACATTCCCTTCTTTGTTGATGAGTCCAACATTATCATCATGTCAAAATCCAGAAAATATATTACAAAAAATATTGCTCATGGATTTCTTTATTAGACAAAAATTTTAACACACAAAATCTTGATCACTTATTCAGGAAAAGTCATTATACACACCACAACTATGGCCCACAGGCCTCTGTTCTGGTTAGCAGGAGTAACTCCTGCTTCTGTATTAACTGTGGTGGTAGCCCCTCTTTGTTCCTCCCTACCTCTAGAAAAAATCAAGATATCCTGCTTCATGACAGCATCCAGTCCAGACCAGTCTCTCACTTCCTTGAGTTCTCCTCAGAATCACAAAGCACAAACCCAAATTCCCTTCAATCCTTCTTTTAAATTGTTATGGAGAGGTTCCATGGTTCCCCCTGATGTAGGACTCTGTGATGCAACAAGTACCCCCCCTCCAAAAAAAAAAAAGACAAGACAAAACAATTCTTTTTAACTATAAGTGTTGTACTGGCATTCTCATTTTCACTCTTTATCCTTCTCATAACACCCCTGGAGAAACAGTATGAGGTTAAGCCTTATTTTGTGTTAGAATAAGTGGTTTGTCCCAGAGCACACAGATCTTAAAGTCTTAGTCATGAGTCAAAATCTCCTAAGTCTTCAGCTCTTTCTTCAAGATGGGCAGTCAATGGTGACTGCATCTCAAAGGAAAGAGGAAAGATCATTGCAATTCAGGACAGCTGATTCAGAATGGGACACAGACTAGGCAAAACCTTGCAGGAAAAGGACAATGGGAGGAACAGAAACAAGTCAAGAGGGGAGAGAGGGGGCTATAGAAGGGGCAGAAAATTGAACAGGCCAGAGACCAACTGATTCTGCAGTCAGGAGGTGGAAGTGGATATCTGGTAGGTATGACATGGAGGATACAGCCCTGGGCAAGCTGAAGGCCCTAGAAAGTCCAATGGTGGCTACATAGGTGGGGCGAATGTGCTCAGAGCTGGCCAGGGATAATCATTTAGCACAGCTTGTTTGTGATACCTTTTATGAGCTTAGTACTGTGACTATTAGTGTTTATCTGACCATAAAAGTTCAGCATTTTAATGATTTCAGCATCAAAAGTCAGCATTTTCTGGCCAGGTGCAGTGGCAGATGCCTGTAGTGCCAGTGGCTCAGGAAGGCTGAAGCAGGAGAATTGTGAGTTCAAAGCCAGCCTCAGCAATAGTGAGGTGCTAAGCAACTCTGACAAGTGAGACCTTGTTTCTAAATAAAATAAAAAATAGGGATAGGGATATGGCTCTGTGATTGAATGCCTCAAGTTCAATCCACAGTAAAAAACAAAACAAAACAGCATTTTCTGGAAATAAATTCATACTTGCCTCTTGAAATGTCAATTTCACAATTGCCTGATGGAGGCCTCTGGGTCAGAGGTGCTAACAAGATGGAGGAGAGCTCTGTGTTTCTTGGCCTGTGGGGTGGAGCTGGTCTGCCCTGGCCTGAGGATGGCAGGAGGGCTGGGTCAGTGAGAGCTGAATGGGTCAAGGTGTAGGGAAATATACCCGGGAAAGCCCATTTCTTGTCTTCACCACCACAGAGCAGGGCTCCACTCCTTGCCCCTGGCTGGGAATGAGGGAAGCCCTTCCTCCAGGGAGTTTTCAGAAGTCCCACAGGATGGCCCTGGTCTTGAGAGGCTGGCAGGAGAACTGCTTCCTCAAAATAGCATTGCTAGGACAAGTTAGTCATGTTTGTCAACTAAACAGGAATCCCTTGTATGTGTGTGCTTTTCAGATCCTCATGTTACTGATAAGAAAACTGAGGCTCAGATAAGTGAGGTCATTTCTGAAGACCAACCACTTAGTAAGAGCAGAGTCTCTTTTCAGGAAGGTGAAGTCACTTCCAAAAGTCATCCATCTCAGGAGGGAGAAGACCTTGTCCTAGTCCTGGGGACTACCAAGCAGATACTGATGTAGTGGTTCCTATTATCTCCCCCAATTGGACTCCCAAGTTATCACCTTCATCTTACACTTAATCTCCCTACCTCCCATCCCTTGCCAGAATTCCCAAGCGTTAGACAAACCTATGAGTCCTGTCCAGCACTGAACCCCAAAGGCCAGATAAGAGAACTCACATCCTGAACTTAGAGCCTGGGACTCAAGAAACTCCTTAGCCCAGAGAATGAAGATGGAATTGACCAACGAAAGATCCAAAGACTTAAATTACATAGGGATAGGACCTAGAGCTCCAACACTAGTGCACAGAACAAGGAACCAGAACAAGAAAAATGTTAGGAAGAGAAAGATTGAAGGGCTCAGTTAAACTTGTATCATCAGGGCCCTGTATATCACCGAAGGAAAAGCTCAGAGAAATAAACCAACCTCCTGGAACCCAGAGGCCAGGTGTCAATAAGTCCCAGAGCCACAGGGCCAAGCAAGCCTCAAACAAAGCCAGTGACCCTTAATTAAGATCCAATTTATAGAGCATAAAGGTATATCTTCTCTAGAAAACCAAGATCACTGCACAGAATCAGTTCCAGCAGCTGGAACCAAGGTCACAACTAAAGTGTAGGCATACAAACTCAGGAGACCAGAACAGAGGTAGCTGGTTCAGAGTCCCAATCCTCCTTCCAGAGTTCAGATACCAAATCACTGAGAGTGTGACTTCAGCTTCAGCTGAGAGCCCAGGACCTTAAGGTTGGAGACTAGAGTCCACACCTAGGAAGCCGGTGCCCTGGAAGATAGTGCCAATAGAAGCTGACCTGCCATCTACATGACTCTCAATGCCTGAGAAGTTCCAGGTGTGCTGGATGCACACTGGTCATCCTGAAGATCAGGATCATATGCCTAAGCTGTTTTCTTTGCCTAGATTTCCCCTTTTCCCCTCCATGTCCCTCAGGTCTCTGGCTGAATGTCATGTATATTCCTCAAAAGCTTTCCTTCTTAGACTGTGTATTCCTTCTCTGTAGTTCAAAACATAGCCAGCAGAGTGCAGGGCTGTCCCATGTTTTTTCTGCTAGATGGTAGGGCCTAGGGACTTCTGCTCATCCTATAGGATTGCTCAGGATTTAAAGTTCCCATTCCACACTTTGGCTCCAAAAGGTCATCCAAAGAAGCTTTATTTTCATATCTCTGTGAAATAAAAAGTGATCAAAAGACTTTATTTTTTTTCCAAAGAAAATGAATACCTATTTCTTTCAAGGAAACAGAGTCAAGAGTAGAGTGGAGAGTGTGTAAACTGTGTCTCTAGGCACCTCTGTATCATATTAGGCTACTATGGAGCAAGTTCAACCTGCTGATGGAAGGCACTTTTATCAAACCCAAGAAACACTGGAGGATTTCATGGCAGAAGCCCCTGATGATATGATGCTGTGTTTCACTGTCTCTGGATGTCAGTGGAAGATAATAGAGTGTGTGTAGATAGTTCAGGTGCTCATGGTTAACTTGCTTTTACATCAGATTGGACAATTAAGGAGAAACTTCATCCTTCCTGGGATCTGTACTACTTGGAGATGCAGATGTTGAAGATTCAGAGAAAGACTTTCTCAACAGGTAGGCAAGGAACCTTCCAATAGCAGTTCAGCAGTAGCTTTAGTAAAATGTAATGCTCTTGATCAGTTTATCTTAGTTTGGAAAGAAGATGAAAACTGAGAAGTGGCTGATGACTCAGATTTTTTCAGGCCTGTGAAGAGGAGCATCATATGTATTGTGGTAAGAAACAGGAGAAAAGAAAAATGTCAATGTTCAAAACAAGAAGAGAAGATGTCTTTGAAGGATCCAAGCTCTGGACCAAGAAAGGACAGACATCAAAACACAAGAACATGAAATGAAATCATGGTTAAAATGTTTACCAGCAACTGATAAAAGACCCAGGCTGTCCATAGTGAGCTTTATGTTCTGTATGAAGATTCAGGCCGTGTATCTACAGGAAGAGTGGTTCAAGATCACAGAAGGGAAAGGTCTTCTGGGAATAAAGGATCTGGGTGAGAATGTGCAATCAGGAGAACCAGAGAATGAAACTCATGCTGCTAACAAAGCCAGAGTATCTAGGAAGAAACTGAAAATTGTTGCAAAATCAAGTATGTATTTAAACATTTGTGACAGTGGGAAAGATTTATTCTATAATAGCATTGTCAAAGAAATGAAGAAAGCTTGCCTAAGAGGACATAACTAAGGTGCCCCAGTCAAAGAAATTTCCACCAAGAGGGCAGATAGCTATCCTGGGGAGAAAGAAAATGAAATGGTTAAACAGCATCACCAAAAAGAAATGGAATATTTGGGTTTATTTCTGTCAATATAAATCTTGATTTACAGTAAGAGTTGGAAAATTCTAAAGCCAATGATCTGATGAGCCATGAAAATAAAGAGTCAGAGATGCACTGAAAGTGATTCTAAGATCTCAAAGTAGAACAGAAAGGAATCATTCTGTCCTTGGAAAGGAAAGCCCTTGATGACTGTCTGAGACTTCGGGAGACTGAACAAAATCTCATTATTGCTAGACAGGAAGTTGCAGACCTGAGACAAAGAATAAAGGAAAGAAATTCATTCCAGAATCTTCAGTTTCTGGAAATGCATCCCCATGAGTTTGATAATCAAATTTTCAGTAGAGAATTTGTTCCCTGATCTCTCTGTTCCTGAGGTGGTGCTTCCTCTGAGATAAGAGGGTCCCTGAATCATCCATTGATACATACATGCATATATATATATATATATATATATATATATATATATATATATCTCACAATTGTGTGTGTGTATATACACACACACATTAAGAAATTGTGATATATATATATATATATATATGAAATTTCATATATACATATGAAATTGTGATCACAATTTCTTAATCCATTTGTCTATTGATAGGCATCTGGATTGCTTCCATAATTTAGCTACTGTGAATTGTGCTGTATAGATATTGATGTAGCTGTGTCACTTTAGTATTCTTATTTTAGTTTTTTGGGGAAAATATCCAAGTGTGGAATAGCTGGATCATGTGGTGATTCCATCCCTGGTTTTGAGGACTCAACAAACTGAATCAGCATCCACATATCAGAGAAAACATTTGGCCTTTGTTTTTTTGGTATTGGTTTATTTCACTTAGCATGATATTCTCCAACTCCATTCGTTTATCTGCAAATGCCATAGTTTCATTCTGCTTTAAGGCTGAATAATATTCCATTGTGTATATATGCCACAGTTTCTTTACCCATTCATCTATTGAAGGGCATCTAGGTTAGTTCCACAGATTAGCTATTGTAAATTGAGTTGCTATAAACATTGATGTTGGTGTGTCACTGTAGTATGCTGATTTTAAGTCTTTGAGTATATGCTGAGGAGTGGGATAGCTGGGTCAAATGGTGGTTCCATTCAAGATTTTCTAAGGAATCTCCATACTGCTTTACAGAGTAGTTACACCAATTTGCAGTCCCACCAGTAATGTATAATTGTACCTTTTCTGATAATTGCCATTCTGACTGGAGTGCATGTTCTATTGTCTTCATGTCTCATTTCAGCCTGCTGTTCATTAACCAATACAACATTATAACATTAACTATGAGCAACTTAGTTTACAGTGGTATTTGAAATAGAAAAGATCCCATTAATGTTTCTATCTAACAGTGTTAAAACTAAAAGGCAAAGTTTACCTTGTGGTTTTAATAAATTATATTTTAATTAAATCTTGGCTAAGAAGGGAGGAGAGTGGTTTGTGGGTTGGGTTGTCCAGAAGGACTATACCCATCAATATCCAGTTTTTCCTGACTCTGCAAATATCTGGAAGGGACGGAACTAATGTCAGACATAGTAAAAAGGAAGTAGGTCAGTCTATAATCCCTCAACTTTATCTCATATCATCTGGGCCACTTGGCCTTCAAGCTCTTCATCTAGATTGGAAGTCCCATCCCAGTGCCACTGCCTCTTCACAATCTTCCATGTTGATGTCCTGGGTGGCATCTTGTACCAAGCTCTTGCCAACACAGTAGATCTAACCAGCAGCTGATTAGATGAAAGATCATGGATATCTACAGATTTGGCAGTGGAGAAACTGAGTGCAGAGTAAAAGAGTAAATCCTTGGGTGTTTTGGCAGAGTCTTTTGTCTGAGAACAGGAATGTCACTCCCACTATAGAGCACATGATAGTATTTTCTCACCTGAATCTTGGAAATACTCTACTGAGCAAAGCATTTGCTAGAGTATTCAGAGGAATGAATGTCTAGATTCTTTTTGTCTGGGGAATCAAGGTATACAATTGGAATATAGATTCTGCAAGAAGTCTAATTATCCACTAGCTATGGTAGCTGCAGAGGATCCTACATCAGATTGGACAATTAAGGAGGAAATTTATCCTTCCTGGGACCTGTACTATTTGGAGATGTAGATGTTGAAGAGTTGTATGGTGAAAGTACCTGATGATGTGAGACTAAGTCTTGCTGACCCTGAGCATCAATAGGAGATGGTAGAGTATGACACTGATAGTTCAGTCTTTCAAAGTTCTCTTGGTTTCATGTTGAATTTTCATATCAGCCAAAGAAAGTCTTTCTGGACAAGGAGACAGGGAATATGCCAGTAGAAGTTCAACACTAGACTTAGCAAAATATAATGTTGTAACATTCATTCTGCAATGGATATGATGGAAAATCAGAAATGCTGGAAGTTCTAAATATTTCGAAACCTGTGATTAGAAATATCCTTTGCACTATAGTGAAACAATATAGTAAGAAAACCACCAACAGTCAGAAAGAAGAAGAAATAATGTATGATGCTGAAATTAAGGTACAGACTTTGGAATAAAAGGGGGAATAGATCCAAGCACAAATATCAAAAGCTAAAATATATTTACAAGTACTATAGGCAACTGAAGATTCACAGTGATTTCTGTGGTTGTACTGAGTGTCAGGTTTGAATATAAGAATTCTGGCTCAAGAGTAAGGAATTGGCATGTTCTCTGAGAGAAGAGATCATAAGTGATAATGTAGAAATAGGTGGTAGAGATTTCCTCAGTTAGCTTTTCATAACTATAATAATATATCTGACGTGTCCATATTAAGTAAAGAAAGGCTTGTTTGGTTCACATTTCTGGAGGTTCAAGCCCAAGATTCAGTAATTCCACTGGTTTGGGCTTCTAGCTAGAGCAGTACATCATAATGGAATCGTACAAAGCACCTCCCAAAACTGATATCATGGGGTCAAGATACACACACACACACACACACACACACACACACACACCACATTAGGGAAGCATTTCCAAATCATAGCAGAGATCATTTTGATGAGCAGGCAAAGAATCCTGGAGGAAACTGAAAGTTATTGCAATGTCAACCATGTGGAATTAATGATTTAAAGGAAAATCAATGTATCATCCACATTATAGAAGAAGAGAAAAGCCCATTGGCAGATTATTATTATAAATTTAACCAGATTGAGTGAGCACAATCAAAATGGTAAGTCAGCATCTTCTTTATAGAATAGGAAACAAAGTGGCTGAAGTTTGTGAAGAGGTGGCAAGTATGTTGGATATTTAACTGTCAGGATAGATCATGGATAACAAAATAGGCAAAGAGTTCTAAAGCAAATAACCAAATGTGCAATGAAAAATAAGAGCTAGAATTCTGCAAAAAGAGGAGATGAGAACAGGGTTTCATGGAGATATAATTGGAGGGAGTAAATATGAAACTATGTCCTACAACAGCATGTCCCAGAGCCTCAAGTTCACCCCTGGAGTGCATGACTTCAGGTTATGGCTGGTGGAAAGCCTTCCTCTGTGACTCTTCCTGGACAGCTCGCTTTCTCCAGGTCAAGTCTCTTGAATGGTTCCATTTCACAAACATGGTAGTCCCATACTCAACTCTGATGGAGTGATGAGAAAGAATGGACAAGACACTGAGCACACCCAAGTGCCATGAATTGATGTGTAATACTATTTTTGCTTACATTTGTATTTCTTGAGCTCCATCATGTGTTCCCATACCAACTGCAAGGGATGCTGGGAAATGCTGCTTCCTGTGCACCTAAGAAAAGGAAATGTCACTGGAAACAAATTTGTTTCCTTCATATTTTATCTGAAGGTATTACTCAGGGAATTTTGCTCTTTGGAGGCAGTGAGCATAGAAACAGAGGATGGCCAGAATGGGGCTGGGTCAAGGATAATTGTTTATTTTTTTTAACATTTTTTTGGTTATCAATGGATCTTTATTTTATTTATTTATATATGGTGTTGACAATCAAACCCAGTGCCTCAGTGATCAAATAGGACTCTGGACCCCTGCAGTGGTAGAAACCCAAAGCCCACAATTCTAGGTCACATAAGACTCTGAAGTGGCTAAGCAGAATCACCTATCAGCACCACTGCAGAACTCCAAACTGTGCTCTACTCCCATGCAGGTCATTCGGCTGCTACCTACCCAGCACACAAAGCCATCACCCAGCTACCCCACCTCACCAGACACTGCTGTGCTGGAAGCAGACCAACTCCAACTTGGATAACATTTCTCGCCATATTTGGTGGGGGCAGCTCTGTGCTCCCAGATTGAATCTACATCTGGCCAGGTACCAGGTATCCAACTGCCCCATCCCCCCAGCAGCAATTTCAGCATAGTGACCACTCAACACAAAAACAGCTCCCAGTTGGGGAGGTGTGCAGTGTGACCAGGGCACCACCCACCTGCTGTGAGCCTGTGTGTGAGAGGTCCAGCATGTGGGAACTGCTAAGTGATGGGGATGGGCCTAAATTTAGAGCCCAACGGAAAGACCAGGATCTGGGAAATATCCAGGCAAGAAAGGGAGACAATACCGGGTGCAAAAGTCAGAAGAGTGGTCCCAAAAAGAGACCCTTGTGGTGTAGCCTCCCTGCAGAGACTGGAAGGTGGGAATCCTTGCTTCTAGATACCCTACACCAAGATCAGTCTTCCCATCCTGGTTACCTACACCATACTGAGGGCAGAGACACGAGCTTAAAACACACAGCCTCACCTACTGGATAAGAAGAGAAAGAGAAAAGAAACAACCTCTAAAACTAGTAACAACCCTGTTTTCTTCTTTGGAATATTTTTTTCCCTCTCCTCCAGCCCTCACATCCTCAACATGTGTAAACCAAAGAACTTTGCATGAAATAGGATTTTGAGGACTGAGTCATCTGAATAATATAATATAGAGGTGTTTTATATACCCTCCATTTTTCTTTTTTCTTTTTTTACTTTTTTCTTTCTCTTTTCACTTTTTCATTTTTCTTTCCCACTCCAAATTTTACTATTTTAACACATATATATTTAGATATATTATAACATATATCTAAATATATATGTGTGTTCGTTTTATGTCCTCTACTGTCTTCCCACTTACTTATCTATCCTAAATTACTTCCTGCCTAGTCTCTTGCTACTAACCCTCTTCATTAGATTTCTCTTTCACATTTCCTAAGATATATTACCTCTATACCCTCACATCTTTCCCCATCAGCATTCCGTCCTACACTCAACCCCAGTTCATTGTCCACCATCGAAAAGTGTAAATTTTATGAAATTACTGATTATATTTTAGATAATAATTGAATCCAACATTTCTGTACATGGAGACTACACTATAAATGTTTTAATAACAACAAATTGTTCATAGGTGATATATTGTTGATATTGGGATCTGTTAACATTGACTTCTCCACAAAGGAAGGATCTTGGAACCCTACAAGATCACTACAAACCTATAGGGTAAAAACAATAACAACCCTACCCACAGAGCTGGAAAGGAAGACACACAAGCAACATGAAAAGACAAAAGCAACATGAAAAGACAAGGGAAGAAAGTGCCACAAAAATAAAGACACCACATCATTAGAATTATTGGCAGGCACAGCAGAAAAAAAAATTACAGAGAAAGAATTCAGAATATACTTTGTTAAAATGTTCTCTGAACTCAAGGAAGATATAAGAGAGAGACTACAAACAGTGAAAGATCACTTTGACAAGAAGCTACATAAACAAATCCAGGAAGCAAAAGATCACCTCAACAGGGAGATAGAGGTTCTTAAAAAAAAAAAAAAAAAAAAAAAAAAACCAGAAATCCTTAAAATGAAAAAAACAGCAAACCAAATTAAAAGCTCAATTGAAAGTCTCAGCAACAGAGTAGACCACTTAGAAGATAGGACATCAGATAATGAAGATAAAAATATATAATCTTGAAAATAACATAGACTGCACAGTGATAATGGTAAGAAACCACAAGTAGAATATTGAAGAAATATGTATATAGCATAAAGAGACCAAATTTAAGAGTTATTATGATAGAGAGAAGCATAGAGGTCCAAACCAATGGAATGAACAATCTATTTAATGAAATAATATCACAAAAATTTCCAAACATGAAGAATAAACTGGAAATCGAAATTCAAGAAGCCTTCAGGACACCAAAGTACAAAATCATAAAAGATCCACACCAAGGCACATAATAATGAAAATGCACAACATACAGAATGAAGAGAGAATTTTGAAAGCCACAAGAGAAAGGAAAAATGTTACATATAGGGGAAAACCAATTAGGATAACAGCAGATTTTTCAACACAGAGCCTGAAAGCTAGAAGATATGGAACAAAATGTTTCAAGCTCTGAAAGAAAATGGGTGCCAACCAAGAATCTTGTATCCAGAAAAATTAAGCTTTAGATTTGAGGATGAAATAAAAACCTTCCATGATAAACAAAAGTTAAAAGAATTTATAGCCAGAAAACATCCTTGGCAAAATATTCCATGAAGAGGAAAAACAGCAACAACAACAACAATGAAAATCAGCAGAGGGAGGTAGTACCCTAAAGGAAAAAGTAATCAAAGAAGAAAATCAAGTCAAGTTAAATAACAAAAAAAAAAATATGGATGGAAATACAAACCATGTCTCAATAATAACCGTGAATGTTAATGGCTTAAACTCTCCAATCAAAAGACATATGCTAGCAGACTGAATTTTAAAAAGACCCAACAATATGATGACTCCAGAAGTCTCATCTGATAGGAAAAGACATCCATAGACTGAAGGTGAAAGCTTGGGAAAAATCATACCACTCATATAGACTGTGGAAGCAAGCAGGGGTTTCCATCCTTGTATCATATAAACGAGACTTCAAGCCAAGGTTAATCAAAAGTGATAAAGATGCACATTACATACTGCTCAAGTATGTACACCAACGAGACATAACAATCCTAAATATATATGCCCCAAACAATGTTGCAGCTATGTACATCAAACAAACTCTTCTCAAGTTCAAGGGTCAAATTGACCACAACACAATAATCTTGGGTGACTTCAACACACCTCTCTCACCACTGGATAGATCTTCCTAACAAAAGTTGAATAAAGAAACTATAGGTGTCCGCCGAAGATGGCTGCACTGGGAGGAATGGAGTAAAGGTTGTATCTTAAGCCCAGGCATGTTAGAAGAACTGGGAAGGCACCTGTTGGGAGGATAGCAGCAGGGTCAAGATGGAAAACCATAAACCACATGATACTATCAAGGAAAACTCAATTTTTGATGTCATAGCCAGAAAAATTGAACTACTATCAGAAGCAGAAAGGAATCTTCTTAAACATGGATCCAAAAATATTGGACTTAATGCTACTTTCTGTGGCCTAATAGCAAACAGTCTTTTTCGGCGTGTCTTGCATGTAACAAGGGCCTGAATAGATGCTGGCTTACCAATGGCAGTGCTCCCATTTTTGATAGTAAAAGCATCTTTCAGAGGTTTTTTAAGTTTACCTTCGAGTACAGGTGATTTAAATTGTGAAACCTGTACTGTGACCACAGGTGGACTTGTTGGATTAGTTTTAGGAGGTCTGTACCCTGTTTTCTTGGCTATTCCTGTAAATGGTGGCTTAGCAGCCAGGTATCAATCAGCCTTGCTACCAGAGAAAGGAAACACCTTAACTTACTGGATTAAAATTACTAAGCCTATCTTCAGAAAAATGTTATTTCCCATTTTACTTCAGACTATGTTTGCAGCATACCTTGGGGCTAGACAATATAAAGTACTTATAAAGGCCCTTCAGTTACCTGAACCTGGGCTAGAAATTCTCTGATTTTGAGCAAATGTGTATACAAAATAAAATTGTAAAGATAAAAAAAAGAAGCTATAGAACTCAATAATACAATCAATAACTTAGACTTAACTGACATATATACAATAATTCAACATGCATCAAGAGGATACACTTTCTTCTCAGCAGCACATGGATCCTTCTCTAAAACAGACCATATACTATCCCACAAAGCAACTCTTAGCAAATACAAAAAAGTAGAGATACTACCATGCATTTTATCAGATCATAATGGAATAAAATTGGAAATCAATGACAAAATAAAAACTAAAATTTCTCCATCACCTGGACATTAAACAATATGCTACTCAATGAACAATGGGTTACAGAAAATATCAAGAAGGATATTACAAAATTCTTAGAATTAATAAAAACACAGGGACAATATATTGAAATCTCTGGGACACTATGAGAGCAGTACTAAGAGGAAAGTTCATTGTATGGAGTTCATTCCTAAAAAGGAGAAAAAGTCAACAAATAAATTACCTCACAGTATATCTCAAAGCCCTAGAAAAAGAAGAACAAACCAACAGCAAAAGCAGTAGAAGGCACGAAATAACTAAAATTAGAGCTGAAATCAATGAAATTGAAACCAAAGAAACAATTGAAAAAATTGACAAAACAAAAAGTTGGTTTTTTGAAAAAATAAATAAAATTGACAGACCCTTAGCTATGCTAACTAAGAGAAGGAGAGAGAGAACTCAAGTTATCAGCATGGATGATGAAAAAGGCAATATCATAACAGACACTAAAGAAATACAGAGGATAATTATAAATTACTTTGAAAACTTATATTTCAATAAAAAATAAGATATTGAAGGCATCGACAAATTTCTTAAGTCATTGCCCAGATTGAATCAGGAAGATATATAAAATTTAAACAGACAAATATCAAGTGAGGAAATAGAAGATGCCATCAGAAGTCTACCAACCAAGAAAAGCCCAGGACCGGATGGATACTTAACCAAGTTCTACAAGACCTTTAAAAAAGAACTAATACCAATACTCTACAATCTATTTCAGGAAATAGAAAAATAGGCAGCAGTTCTAAACTCATTTTATGAGGTCAATATCACCCTGATCCCCAAACCAGGCAAAGACACATCAAAGAAAGACCAATATCTCTAATGAACATACATGCAAAAATTCCCAATAAAATTCTGGCAAATCAAATACAAAAACATATAAAAAAAGATTGTGCACCGTGATCAAGAGGGATTCATCCCAGAGATGCAAGGTTGGTTCAGAAACACACGGAAATCAATAAATTTAATTCATCACACCAATAGACTCAAAGATAAGAATCATACAATCATCTCAATAGATTCAGAAAATTATTTGACAAAACACAGCACCATTTCATGTGCAGAACATTAGAAAAACTAAGGATAACAGGATCATATCTCAACATCATAAAGGTTATCTATGCTAAGCCTCCGGCCAACATCTTTCTAAATGGAGAACAATTGAAAGCATTCCCTGTAAAAACTGGAACAAGACAGGGATGCTCTCTTTCACCAATTCTATTTAACATAGTTCTTGAAACACTGGCCAGAGCAATTAGACAGAAGAAAGAAATTAAAGGGATATGCATAGGAAAAGAAGAATGTTTAGCACTATTTGCTGATGATATGACTCTATGCCTAGAAGACCCAAAATGTTCCACCAGAAAACTTCTAGAATTAAATGAATTACTAAATGAATTCAGCAAAGTAGCAGGATATAAAATCAACACCTATAAACCAAAGGCATTTATGTATATCAGTGACAAAGTCTCTGAGAGGGAAATGGGGAAAACTACCCCATTTACAATAACCTCAAAAAAATGAAAAACAAGATACTTGGGAATCAACTTAATGAAATAGGTGAAAGAGCTATACAATGAAAATTACAGAACCCTAAAGAAAGAAATCAAAGAAGACCTTAGAAGATGGAAAGATGTACCTTGCTATTAGATAGGCAGAATTAATATTATCTAAATAACCATACTTCCAAAACACTATACATATTTAATGCAATTCCAATTCCAATGGCATTCATTATACAAATAGAAAAAGCAATTATAAAATTTATCTGGAAAAATAAGAGACCCATAATAGCTAAAGTTATCCTTAGCAGGAAGAGTGAAGCAGGTAGCCTCACTATACCAGACTTTAAACTATACTACAGAGCAATAGTAACAAAAACAGCATGGTATTAGCACCAAAACAGACTGGTAGATCAATTGTACAGAATAGAGGACACAGAGAGTAACCCACAAAATTAAAATTATCTTATATTAGACAAAGGTGCCAAAAACTTGCATTGGAGAAAAGATAGCACCTTCAACAAAAAAAGAAAGAAAGAAAGAAAGAAAGAAAGAAAGAAAGAAAGAAAGAAAGAAATTAAACCTGTATTTCTAATCATGCACAGAACTCAACTCAAAGTGGATCAAAGACTTAGGAATTAAACAGAGACTCTGCATCTAAAAGAAGGAAAAGTAGGCCCTAATCTTCATCATGTGGGCTTAGGTCCCAACTTCCTTAATAAGCCACCTATAGAACAACAATTAGAACCAAGAATCAATAAAAGGGTTGGAATCAAACTAAAAAGTTTCTTCTTAGCAAAAGAAACAACCTTGAGGTGAATAGAGAGCCTACATCCTGGGAACAAATCCTTACCTCTCACACATCAGATAAAGCACTAATCTCTAGGGTATATAAAGAACTCAAAAAGCTAACAACAACAACAAAATAACCCAATCAACAAATGGGCCAAGAACCTGAACAAACACTTCTCAAAAGAGGATGTACAATCAATCAACAAATATATTTAAAAATGCTCATCATCTCTAGCAATTAGAGAAATCCAAATCAAAACTACTCTAAGATATCATCTCACTCCAGTCAGAATGGCAGCTATTATGAAGACAAACAACAATAAGCATTGGTGAGGATGTAGGGAAAAAGGTACACTCATACATTGTTGGTGGGACTGCAAATTAGTGCAGCCAATATGGAAAGCAGTATGGAGATTCCTTGGAAATATGGGAATAGATCCACCATTTGACCCAGCTATCCCTTTCTGTGGTCTATACCCAAAAGACTTAAAAACAGCATACCACAGGGACCACAGTCACATCAATATTTATAGCAACACAATTCATAATATCTATACCAACCTAGCTGAACCATGCTAGATGCCCTTCGGTGGATGAATGGATAAAAAAAAAATGTGGCATATATACACAATTGAATTTTATTCAGGAATAAAAGAGAATAAAATCATGGCCTTTGCAGGTAAATGGATGGCATTGGACAAGATAATGCTAAGTGAAGTTAGCCAATTCCAAAAACACAAATGCTGAATGTTTTCTCAGATATAAGGAGGCTGACTCATAGTGGAGTATGGAGGGGGAGGATGGGAGGAATATATGAATTCTAGATAGGGTAGAGAAGGGGATTAGCAAGGATGGTAGAATGTGATAGACATCATTACCTAGGGTACATGTATGAAGACACGAATTGGTGTCCACATAGTTTATGTACAACCAGAGATATGAAAAATTGTGCTGTATACATGTAATAAGAATTGTAATGCATTCTGCTGTCATTTATTTTTTTAAAAAAATCAATAAAAAAATTTAAAAAAGAAACTGAGATCCCATAATCCATCAACAACATATCTATTTATTCAATTGCAGTATACAGGTAGAGGAATAACAAGTTTATTATTCTTTATCCCCATAGGAAATAAATTTATCAACTAGAATACAAAAAAAAATGATTGCTGTTTTTCCCAGAACTTTTGAAAGATGGAGAGAATTATTAAAGTGGAATCAGAAAATAGTGATAACAATGATTATTTCGGCCATCTTAGTATGCAGAAGATGCCATGAGGACAATAAGGGCAGTGAAGAGAGGGTTGGTTCAAGGGTTAGAAAGTCCCGGGAAGTCCACAGACTGTTGGAATGTGGTTCCAGCATGGAGTGAACTAAATAGAAGAAAATTATTTGTATGGATTTCTGTATGTATTTAAACTGGTTTAAAATGTCACTTTTAACAGAAAATCCATCATTATTCCTGGTCACTTTTTAGAAATTCAGCCTAGCAGATTCTACTCCCAATCTGTTGTTCAAGTCAGTTCACTGCTATGCAACTCTTAGACTGAGATCAGTTAAATGCCAGGCAAGGATTATGAAATGTCAACACAGTGCCTGCCAGTACCTGTCTTCTTCATGATATTCATAGGGGAAACTTCAGTGACAGGTTTATATTGTGTTATATGTTATTTTTCCTGTAAATTTCCTCTTTTGGTGTGTGGAACACTTGAGAACACACATTTTTTTGAAATGACACTGTATAAGTCAAGAGTTAACACAGCCTTTGTCCTATTTGTAGAATTTGACCTTGACCTTGAGTTCACTTTCTAGATCTGTTTGCCTGGAATACTGATAAAGGTGCAATGTCAGCTGTGTTACTGAACAGCTGTGCACGTGGTAGAAATGACCTTTGTGAACTGCCTCTAACTGGGAGCACAGACTAAAGTCAGGATATCAGTTGGAAGCCATAGACCTATAATTTCCAAAGGTGTGGTGGTTCTTGGAACCCACATGTCCCTTAAGGAGACCTGGAAACTTCGCCTGTGAAGCTGTATTCATATTAATTCCTGTCAGGGCTGAGTGGCTTTAAGCCAGGGTCACTGCTGAACTTCTACTGCACCTACTTGTATAATTCTAACTCTGTCACATCTTAATTCTTTCAAGAGGAACAGAAAATTGCTCCTGGATTGCTGTCTCAATCTCTGACAGGCTCCTCCCACTGCAGAACAGGGCTCACAGCTACTCTAATGGCAGGCTGTGTTTCCTTTCTATTTCCTATTTCCTATTCCTCTAAGTGGATCCAGTGCCAAGACAATGTATATTGAGCCTAAGTGCATATTCGAGCTAAGAAGATAACACCTAGCCATCATTTGTAAGTATTTATGTACGGCATTCAGTATTCTAAACTTTTGCTACCAAAACAAAATATTAAAAAAAATAAAGTGAATCCTGAAATGAACATAAGACTATAGTTATCAAAAATATCCTTGGATTTCTAAAATATTTATATTCATCAAAACAGTCTCATACTGTATAAAACTGTAAATCTGAACATTTAAGAATCTTTTCCTGATAAAATTTCTCTTGAACTTCTTGTAGGCATTCATGTTCCATCTGAGAGGTTGACCGAAAAAGACATCTTCAATTTTGTGGAGTACACACATCCCCCCTGGTCTATGGCAGTCACATATGAGGTGCTGTCATCCTTACTTGCACACTTGGACCTGCTGTTACCAAGGCATTTGGTTGTTTCATCATAAAATAATTTGGTGGTTCCATTGTACAATATCCCTTTTAATGTTCGGGGTCAGAGGCAGGAAGGGGAGCTTAATATTGTGCAACAAGTTTCATTTCAACTATTTGTCTGCCAGATGTGGCAAGGGAGGTTTGTATGTGTGTGGGGGTGTGACTTGGTGTCAATTTCCACCCCTCACCCCACAAGTTAATGGTTTACTGATGAGTATAATAAGTGCTTTTGTTATTCTTTTCATGACTACTCTCCAGTTGAGACCTCTGACAGAGACCACAGTGTGGACAGGGACAGAGAGGCCAGATGAGCTGCTGGGCTAACAAATATGGAAAGCAGCAACTCCTGGGCAGGGAGGGCAGTGAAATCAATAGATTGCAGGCATGAGAGGTAAAGGTATTATCTATGGAATATATAATTGATAAGAATTCTATTATTGAAAACCTGGAATTGAGCATGAGCATAAGCAGGTGCAGAGTTTAAGGGAACACTACAAGTAATCCACACACTAGAACAGAAAGGAGTGGGTCCAAGAGAGGGAAGGACACAGATGAGAATCAGCTTGTTCAGCGCCTTCCTCAGCTGAGGACGCCCTTCATTTCTGCCTGAGAGGGTGACCTCATGGGTCCTGAAAGAAGAGTGACTGACAGGTGGTTACCTTAGAACCCACAGACAGCTTTGAGAGGGAGCTGATCCTCCAAAGGACATGCTCATGTGTCCTTCAGGAGTCTGTAGGTTCTCCATCCAGTCCTGAGGGAAAACCCTCCATGTGTACTTGGATTCGTTCCTTAGGGAAGCTGTAATAAATTTACACAAGATCTGTGGATTCAAACTTTTTGTATTCATGGCATTAAGAAATCTGAAATCAAGGTTTTAGCAGGGCTGCATTCCCTTCTGGTGCTTTGAGGAAGGAAAATCTGTTCCTTGCCTCTTTTGGCTTCTGGTGTCCGCAAACCTTTCTTGGCTTATCTCACATGGGGATGCAGGTGATTGCCCCTGGAGTCTGCAATGGACTGAATGCCTGAGTCCCCCAACAAATTTCATATGTTAAAATCTTAACCCCCAATATGATAGTATTAGAGGTTGGGGCTTTTTGGATATAATTAGACGATGAGAGTGAGGCCCTCCTGTGTGGAATTTATGCCCTTATTAAAGGCACACAAAAGTTCTTTTACTGTCTTCTCATATTCTAAGAATAAAAGAGAATGTTGGCTGTCAGCAACCTAAAAGAAGGTGTCAACAGAACCTGATCATGTTGTCACCCTTTCTTGGACTGTCAGCCTCTACAACTGTGGAAAATAAATTTATGCAGTTATAAGTTATGCAGTCTATCATACTTTGTTACATATTATCTATGATATTTTGTGATAGCAACCCAAAATGAAAATGACAAAGCTCCACCATATAAGTCCTTCTCTCAAGATCCTTCACTTACTCACATCACAGATAATGTCCAGTATTTTGCCATATAATTTACTACTAAGAAGTTCAAGAGATTAGATATGAATATAACTTCAGGGGCCGTCATTCCACGCACTATAGTACTGGTCACATGAAATTGTTTAAACTGAGTGGGTCCCAAAGTACCACTAGTATTCAGCTACTGAGAGGGGTGGCCTGAGAGAGCAGTCCCTGTTCAGGAACAATCTTTTTAAACTTCCTGATGAGCTATATGATAGTGCATGTACAGTTTATGCCACTCTGTTGTCCCCTGTGTTCATCTCTAAACACTGCTTTGTCCATCAGGTACTTCTGCGTATGAAATAGCTCAGTGATAAGACTGCAACCAGTGGAGAAACTTCCCAGGGAGGGGTCTTTTGTAGGCACAGGTAAAAGTGTTAACTTTCTTCATGAAACTTATGATGCCTGCATTCTCCTCAAGGCTCACAAGGGTGGTGATAAGTGGTAAGCCACATGGATACTTCTGTTGCTGACAAAGGCCCGCTTTCCCACCATGGCTGTGAATTCCCATCAGGTCAGTGCTGGAGATCAGAAGGGCTGATATCAGGATTTTGATCAGAGTCTCTCTGTACTTACAGATATTTATGAGATTTAGTGAATGATAATGTGCATTTATTTTATGTGTTTCTTTGCATTTTTTTTTATATGTGTCAGGTTGCTCAAGGTAATGCCTAAAAATCTTTGTGTGTATCATGTTGTTTTGCAGTGTGAGTGGATCCCTGTCCTAAGTGGTACCTATTTTCTGTCTTTGACATCTCTGAATGATACTCTGTTGGATTATCTGTAAAAACATGACATCTATGAGTCATGTTGAGTTGGGTTCAGTGTGAAGAATATGACTCTCCAGGAAAAAGCTAGAAATGGGGGCCTGGCCACATAGCCCTGGCCAGGAACTGGGAGAGAAGAGAGTAGTCAGATAAGCCTGTTTGTCCATATTTTGAAACATTCTGTTATATGGTCTTTTGATTGTTTCTGCCTGGTACTGTGGTCTCTGAAAGCAAAAAAATAGCAGAAATGTCTCAGTGACCTTTCGCTTTTGGACCTTGGACTCAGAATATACAGTGTTTATTGTACTGATTATTTGACTTTGTGTGTGTGTGTGTGTGTGTGTGTGTGTGTGTACATGGGATTTCACCTAGGCACACTTAACCACTGAGCCACATCTCCAGCCCTTTGTATATTTTATTTTGAGCCAGGGTCTTTCTGAGTTTCTCAGGGCTTTGCTAAGTTGCTGAGGCTCTCTTTGAACTTGTGATTTTCCTGTCTCTGCTGGCATTATAGGCATGTGCCATCACACATGGCTCATTATTTGACTTCTAATTAAGGAAATGATGTGAGGTGTTTTGTTGTTGTTGTTGTTGTTGTTTGTTAGTTTGTTTTTTTAAGCAAGCCTACTAGGTCAAATTCCTCCTAATATTATCTGTTGTATTTCAAATATTTCACCCAGGAGACTCTATGCTGCCAAGATTTTAAGACTAATTAACATATTTCCAGGAACATTTTCAGAGATGTTATGATTTTCTCAAGGTTGGCAAATATTAGGCTCTGACATATGGCATTATTTGAGGCCTGGCCAAATGTTACTGAGGAATTTGCAGAGCAGGTCTTTGGTCCTGGACATTCACCTAGGCATGCAAAGAAAAATTGGAAGGGAGCTGATTTAAGCATCTAGTTGTGATGTTCTACCACATTACAGGGGACCTACTGACAGAAAGCCCGGTCAGCATGGTAAAAAATATCAGGACAGCTAGTCCTAAGAACCATCATCCCTTCTGTAGCCCAATACCTGAAGGCTACATTCAATACAAGAAGCAGGAACAGAACAGAGTGATGGACATTGGGACTTTACAAGCCACTGAAGTATAGAAAAATTGGTGGGAGGAGAAGTAAGTTTAGGTAAATATGAACTTGAACTTTTTAAAAAGATAAAAACCTAAATCTTAATCACTAAAATAAACAAAGGCAGACTAAGGAACTGGGAAAGAAGGGTCACCATCACTATTTCCATTCAGCACTGTACTGGAGTTGTTAACCAGTGCAATGAGGCAAGAAAAAGGGAAAAAAAGAAAAAGGAAGGGAAGAAGAAAAAAAAGAAAGAATGACATAACTCCCATGTTTTTAGATTACATGGTATCTAGGTAGAAAAACTAGAAGAATTTATAAACTACTAGAATTTTAAAAATAAACACCTTGAGATTACTAAATATAATAGGATCATATACAAAATTACTTATATTTCTATGTGCAACAGTAGAAAATAATTATGAAGAATACATTATTTTTAAAAACCTTTCATCCACCAAAAACAAAATATGTGAAATCACTAAGCTAAAATCTTTAAAACATACCAAGAAAACTGTAGGAAATCCTAGTTAAATGAAGAAATACACTATGATCATTGGAAATTCAGTAGTAAATTGTCAAATCTGCCTAAGTAAATTGGTAGGATTAATGCAGATCTAATGAAAACATTATCGTGTTTTTGTAGAAGTTGAGGAGCTTCACAAAAATTATCTTACATTTTTTTATCTAACAGAAGAAAAAGGCTCGGAGGCTTCCACAGCCACATGTCAGTTCCTACTACATTTGCACAAAAATTAAGATAGTGTGGTGTTTGGCAAAATAATCAACACACAGACTGGAGGAATAGAATAGGACAATAGAATAGAAAGTCCAGAAACAGACCCACACATAATCAGCTGATGTGCAAAAATGAACTACTCCAATTAAGGGAGGGAACATGGTTTTCAAGCAAATTAGTGCTGTATCAAGTAGGTACATACTAAAGACATATGGAAGGTTTAGCAATATAGCTTTCAAAAAAAAAACATATAGAAGAATATCTTCATGATTTGAGAACAAGCAATGATTTCTTAAATTAAGCACAAAAAGCACAACTTTGAAAGAAAACATGTGTAAATGAGATTTTCTTAAATTTAAGAAATTATTTTCATCAAAAGTCAATAATGGAAGTAAGTAAATACTGGAAAAATATTTGTGGTATACATAAACAAAAAATATATTTTGAATGTAAAAGTAAACAATATTTTTATGAATTTAAAAAATATTGTCTAAAGAAACACACAAATGACTCTAATAGATATCTCACAAGAGAGGATGTCCAGACATCTGATTAGCATATGAAAATTGTTCTTCTGGGAAAAGAGATTCAAGCCAGAGGGAGGTAAAAAGTAAAACTTTGCATTCACAAGAATGGCTGAAATTACAAGGACTGTAAGTGCCACCTCTTCACAAGTATGTGTGGTACCTAGGACCGACACAGTTTGCTGATGGGAGCATAAGTTTGTATGGACACTTTGGAAAACTACAGTGTCTACTGAAACTATATGTGTACTTGCCCTGTGACCTGCAGACTCTGCCCTGAGTAGAGAGCCAAGAGAAATTTTTAAGCCATGCATACTAAAACACACACAGAAATGCTCATGAGGATTTTTTCTTAATGGCCCAAATTTATAAGCCAAGTATCCATTAATAATAAAAGAGGTAAACTTATAAGCCAAGTATCCATTAATAATAAAAGAGGTACATAAATATAATGCAATTCTGCATAGAAATGAAAGCAAACTTTTGCTACATGTAACAGTGGAAAAGTCCCACAGCTAGGCTTTAGAGTGAATAAAGAGCAAGATATAAAACAGAACATACAGGATGGTTGCCTGTGTATCATAACAAATAAAATTCATGTACGATGGTAGGCTTAGGATAGTATTTAACTTTGGAATATCAACTAGGAGGAGTTGTAAAGGGGCTTCTAGGGTACTAAAATTGTCCCATAGCTTAACCTAGAAGATGGCTACATATATATATATATGTGTATGCACTCATGAATCTGCTCAGTTGAGATTTATGTTCTTTACCTAGTTAGTATCTCATTTAAAGGGAACTAGAATTCAGAAATAGAGCTACATATAAGTCCTCTTGATATTTGAGACTGGCTGAGAAGCCATGGAAGAGGATACTATGGAGATTTGTTACCCTGGAAACCCTCCACCCAGAGAGAAAAGAGAGCACAACAGAGCACACAATGCATTTGTAGTAAGTGGAAAAGTTAACTCATTTTATTTTTGTATCTGAACAAGTAAGTACTTAAACAAAAATATCATAACTTAATTACATGAGATAATCATTGAAAGATAGAAAAATGTAGCATGTTGCTCAAAGTGAACGTTTAAAATATATTATTAATATTACCATGCAACTCCTAAAACTATCACCATTATGTTGTTGTTAGTGTTCATTATTAGTGTTTTGGACTGAAACAGAAATCTGTGTTGCTCCATTATCAGCCACTTCTCATTTCTCCCCTCCCCATCCCATCATTCAATCCCTTCTCCTTATTTTCTGCAATGCTCCCAAAAAGGAGCAACTCCTGACAAGGTGTGGGAAACTGATGTCTTCACCTTCAGAGCAGACTGTAGGTCTTCAGGGTGCAGTAAAGGCACAGGGAGAGCTGAGGGGCAAGTGGCCTCAGGCAGGGAACTCACAGACTGCCAAAAAGGAGGAGGAGCAGGTGACATCATTCCAGGTGCCATCCAACAGCATCTGCACACAGTGTTCCCCAGAGCCAGCGTTGTTGGGCTCACCCTTGTTCCAGTTTTGGTAGATCACTCTCCTCCCTGCCATATCTACAAACTGGCCTTCTTTTTCCTTATCTGTTATGCCTAGGAAGGCAGAGTCTTTGACCAAACTCTGGATGGCCTGATTCTCTTCAGCGTTCAAGGGGGTGGCCATGGAGGCTTGGAATTGGGCACACAGAGCCTTAGCACTGTCAAAATTTCTTGTTTCGCCACTGTTCCAGAAGAACTTCTTTCCAGCTTTTTTGGTGACAGACAACAATAGCACTAAAATGGGAAAAAGTAGATAAAACTAGCTTATTTTAAACTCCTGCCCAATGTATATTTAGGAGTAAATGTTTCCACAGTAGACTTGTCAGATAAAATAAACTTAAATTCAAATTAAACTAGTATATTCTGTTTTTGTTCATTCTCACAACCTTAAAAGGAAGGGACACCCTGGCACACTGGATCAGAAGTCTAGAACACATATAACTTGGAATTCTGAATTCTACCACACCATTAACTGGAGACTAAACAGAAACATCTCAGCATATTAGGCCCCAGTCAGAAAGAACAAGTTTGGTCCCATTGCCAGGTCTAGAAACCAGCATAACAAAGGGGCATAGATACCATTTCCAGTGAGAAAAGATCAGAGTCCAGGATTAGAGTCTCCTAAGTTCAACTGACTTCAGTTGATAAACCAATTTTACCACTTACAAGTTCTATTGTGCATTTGAGTGAGAAATTTAAATTCCTTTTGCCTTCATGTCTACTTGAGGGGGCTTGTGAAGACTTTATAATACCAGAATAAAAGAAATGTCTACCCAGATACTAGAAAATTATATATATTAAATAAATATTCACTGACTTTCACCAGTCCCTCACTTTAAGGTGCTTAAAGAACAAGAGAGAAAACTTACACTTTTTGATGCTTTCCAATTCTGCTTTAAGAGCTGCTCTTTCAGAAGCAGCTCTGCTAGTGTCACATGCTAGAAAATAAAAACAGAACAAAGGGGCATTGTTGAGAAGGAGTCCCAGAACTGTACACATAAGGGGTGGGTACCTTTTTAAAAATAGTTTCTTTTACATTGATGTATAAACATTGAAGGAAGATGAAAAGTATTAAGAAGCAAAAAGAATAAAAATACTTCCATTTCCACACAGTCCAAAACATCAGTCTTCATCTGATGACTGTTCTAAAGACACCTTTATACACCCATGCACACAGGCACTCCCTGGTTACCTCACATGACAGAAATCTGCAGCCAAAGCTCTTCACTACATTTTTCCCCCAATAAATTGCTAAAAACAAACCTCAAAGGCAAAAAGAAACCTTTGAAGGAATTTTTATTATTTGAGTAAGGAGATTCTGAGGCAAGTTGTGTTTCATTGATGACAAAAATAGCAGCTTCTATCATAAAAAAAATAAAGGCTATTTTGACGCTCTTTGAAACTAGGTCACATTTGTGACTTATTAGGACCAATACAGTGTGGCAGAAATGGTAATTTATGTGTTGTGAGCTTCAGGAGGCCTTGAAGATTCTATTCTTTCTACAACTTGGAATCTTAAAATTTCTGCTATTTGAACAAGCCCTGGCTGGCCTGTCAGATAAGAGGTCTGTGGCTCAATTAATCTCATCAATCCAGCTGACACCTACATATGAATGAAACCATGGACCATCCATCAGTTGACCACAGACTGGATCAGCTAAAACCAGAATTTCTGTGGCTGACCCACAAAATTGTATTTAAATAACTGGTTGTGTTTTGAAGCCACTAAGGTTTGGTTTGATTTCTTATGAAGAGATAACTGCCATGACATGGATATACTTTCATGGGACAAAAGACATATTAAGTCCACACTCAGTTTTCCTACTTTCTCTCCCTGGGCCCAGGGTATAATTGGTGAGAAAGCAGCCCTGAGAGATTAGTAAATCTGTACTTAGGCATTGGTGGCAATGCCTCGAGGCTCTAAGTAACCTAGAGTGGGCTTAGGGGGCCTTGGGACAAGAAGCAGAGTCAGGCCTCTTCCCTTAAAGTGTCAGTAAAAGGATACCTCCCACCTGATATTTTGGGTTCCAGAACTCTGAGCACCTTTAATTCAATCTTCTCTAGATGGATCTTACCTGGACATGTTCCAGGGTCTCCCTTTTTACCCACTGCCCCTTTTGATCCAGGGGGACCTGGGGGGCCTGCAGGTCCTAACTTTCCAGGTGGGCCTTGCAAGCCTCTGAGCCCTTGACCTGTTGGAAGATAAAGATAACATGACTCATTATTGTGCTTTTGCTTTCTTTTCCCAAGAACTTGATGTGGAATCCATTCCCAGAGAAAGGAGACATTGACTCAGGGCCAACCTCTGAACCCCTTATTCCAAGGACTCAGAGAAGAAATAATCCTCCTGTGTTCCAAGTGGGAGCCTACCCTGAAAGATGCTTTCCTGGACAGGCAAGACAACATATGTCACAAAATGATGGGTGGAGGTCTGAAATGGCAGAGGACATGAGATGCATCTCTGATTTGAGTTATATTATATAGTAGAGAAAAACTTAATCTGCCTAGATAGGACAGTCCTCCTGTTTCCCCAGCCAGTTATATCTGGAAGGTAAAGAGTCACACAGCTGGAAGAGCCAATAGGTACCTGGGTCTCCCTTTTCTCCCTTGGCTCCATCACGTCCATCTTTGCCTGGGAAACCGTTCATGCCTGGAGGAATACAGGCCATCACAGGGCAGGTCTTTTGGACCTCCTCATTGGTTACAGTATCTGATGTCACCAGACTCAGAAGAAGGAGAAGGAATGGTAGAAACAGGAACATGCTCCTCAGCTTACTATGAGATAAGTCAAGAAAGATATCTTGTTTAGTTAAGCAGCCCATAGTTGCCACACATGCCCTTTGTCCTGAAACTTGGGCACAGGCAAAGAATTAGTGGGTGACCCTTTCCTGGCCTCTAGATTGAGTATTTAGAAAAGGAAACCTTCCTTGTAACATTGTTGATTAGTATTTTAACAAAAGTCAGCACAGTGACATGCAGCAGGGTCCTTTGAGGACACCACCAGAGCCCAGGCCTCTGGTGTTGCTGCTAGAAGACAGGGAATATGCTTCCTGTGGCTGTGAGAGCAAAACCACTACCTATCTCCACTCACTCATGCCTGTTGGCTTAAGAGGTAGGAAGGCAGGAGAACCAGATGTCTGCAGAAGCTCCCTCATTCCACCCACCTCCCTTTGTGCCATCTGCAACCCAAAACCCAGTTTCATATCTGTGCAGATGATTTCCCTCCAGAGCCACTTAACTCTCATTTATTCAGTTCCAGGCACTAAGTTGCAGACAGTAATACAGAGAGGAAGAGTTAGGTCCCAGTCTCAGATCAACTCATCTGCTAGTCACTAACCTACCCCAGAAATAACTTTTGATTATGCTTTTGATTAGTGTTTTGTCTCCCACAACAAAATATCCCACTAGAAACTTCTCAATACCTTTGCCCAAGCACAGTGTTAGATCCCTCTCTACTTCCCATCATGTTTCCCCTGTATTTTCTGAGTCAGAACCTTTGGCAATTAGACAAACTGCCTCTCTCTCCTTTTTCAAAATCTCTGTCTTCCAAAGCTTTCTTCCAGTTGCTCCTTGCTGGGAAAGCTTAGCAACCCAATCCCATGGAAGTAATGCTCCATGGCTGTCTTTGAAAACAGAGGCAGTCTCCTTTGCAATAGATAATTAAGGAAACTTGATGGTGTGGTTTTCCCCAATATGATTTCTGTCTGTTTGTGCCTCTGCCCATTACCTGTTGAAAGCCTCCTCCAGGTCTCTAGAGTCAAGTTGAACCCCTGGACTCTTGATTAAGGAATGCATATCAACATAAAGGAGTTACTATGAGGCTTCTGCACAGCAGGATTTCAGCAACAAAGAAAGTGGCCCTCCAGCTTGGGACTGGCAGATGCCTCAGAACAAGGAAGGAGGCTGGGCTTAGCAACAAACCTTGTGAAAAGGGATAGCCTGGACCTGGCCTTTAACCTCAGATTAATAAATAACTCTTTCTAAGAGACATTAGACTCACCTAAAGAGCATTCCCTGGGGCCTCCAGCACAACACTAGGTGGCTCTCTGCTTTAATACAGCACGATCCTTCCTTTGTCAACTCTTTTGCCAGTTCTCACTGAAGAGTTACCACAAGCACAGTTGACAGGTTAGCCATGTCAAGGTCCTTGTCTCCAATAGAGAAAAATACAGATACCCATGAATGTACACTCATTCTTTTGCACACCAGCTGTACACACAAGTGTGCACATATGCACGTACATTATCTGTGAAGGCATGGTAGAACTCTTGCTGCCATTGGACAATGGTTCCTGCCTCAGGCTCCACACTTGACATCTCCCTGCATGTAAATGCCCTCCCTTCAGTGCATGGCAGGCTGGCTCTTTCCATTCTCTTAAAATACACCTATCTCAGAGATTCCTGTCTAATCTTACATAAACTAGTCCTACCCAACCTCTCTGTCCTCTAAGCTTGTATTATTTTCTTTCATATTTACACTTAGAGATACTTACATTTCATTCACACTTATACTGTGTCATATAATAGTCTTATTTTTCTGTTTTTATGCCAAACTTTGACATTTTATCCATTATTAAATGTACAACTCAGTGGCAGCAAGAACATGCAGACTGTTGAGCAACCATAACTATTTTCTATCTTCAGAAAATCTCATCATCACAAACTGAAACTCTTTTCCAATTTGAATAGTCACTGTCCATTTCCAACCCCATCCAACTGCTAGTAACAACTTCCTACCTTCTGTCTACATGAATTTAAGTTTTCTAGGCATCTCGTATACTTGAAACCATGCAACAAGTTTCATTTTGTTCCTGACATTTCTTTAGCAGAATATTTGTTTCATCTGTGTTGCAGCATGTATTGTAATTTCATTCACTTTTGAAGCTCAATAGCATTTCATCATAGGTTTATTTCACATTTCGGAAAGTTCAGTTTCAATGACTAAAAATACTCAAAATAACTAAATTATTTTCAACATGTAAATGGATAAACTGTGGTACATCATATGATTGAAAGCACAAGGAAAAAAGGAACAGACTATTGACTCATGTAATAACTAGGATTAATCTCAAGAATATTATGTTGAGAAAAACAAATTTAATCTCAAATGTTTACAAGGTATATGATTATTCATATAAAACATTCTTGAAAGACATATCTATACTAATAGAGAACAAATAAGTTCTTGATAGGAATAGAAGCATAGTATAACTATAAAGATTTCTAGTGGGAAGTTTCATTTGGGGTGATGAAACTATTCTGTATCTTGGTAGTTACAAAAGCTTATGTTTACAAAGGAGAGCTGAACCAGAAGAAAAAGAAAAGTATCTAGATAAATAACCACTAAATCCAAACAGCATCTGTATCTTACTGTTGTATTAATCAATCTCCTGGTTTGAATACTTGTACTATGGTATGTTAGATCCTGACATTCATTAGTGAACAATGATGATTGAAAGGCACATGGTAATTTTCTTTATTATTATTTCAACTGCTAAGTTAGACTAAAATGATTTCAAAAGAAAAAAGTTTTTCAAAAGGAGTCTTAGAAATCTGTGAGTGTTGCAAAGACCATCCAAGCTTCCCTTAGAACGCTGTCCAAGTTTCACAATGTGAATAGCCTGTGCAATGGTTTGAAGGTGAGAAAGAGTGGGCTGGCTTCCCAATGGTAACACTATTCAGTCTGCCCAGTTCACAGTGTGAGGTCCCTGTGATAGGAGAGGAGGCTTGCACTGATTGATAATAGGACTTGTCAACTGTGTGAAAAACTCTGGGGATTTTCCCACAGGTCTTTGGAAGCATTCCAGAAGGAAAGAGATGATAACATTTGAATTTTATACAGTTTGTTCTGATTACAGTGTGGAGAAAGATTAGAAGAGAGTCCTAATGGTGAAAGGCTGACCTACATTGAGAATTGATTGAATATGAAGTGATGAACAAGAAGATGTTTTCAAGGGCACACAAGTTTCCAATTCAAATACATAAGCACCATACAATTAAAATTAAAAACAAGACAAAGTTGTGGGAAGCCACTCCTGAGCTATTTAGCATCTTCATGGGACTTCAGCAAAGGAGATTTTGGTTTGGCATTGCAAGTCATTTTATGGCTCCTCCCACTTAATGGATTACACAATGCTGTGACCTCAGTCTTTGCTGGGCTAGGAAATCTGCT